>NC_140226.1:27099062-27649062 GCF_951802725.1 Rutilus rutilus
TTCACATCAAAACGAACAACTGTATGAATCAACTTCACGTTATTGTAATCTCATGAACGCTGGTTGAGAGAGCAAACGGTTCATTCTTTCTTTTGAACATACCATTTTTAATGAACTTCAGCTCACTGGTTAATTGCGCCACTTGATTATCCATTTCACCAATCATTTTCCGTAAGGGTGCACACTCACAGGGGACACCTGGGGAGACAAATTAAATATGAGACCATTCACACGAGCTCTCCAAGCATTAAACCGATTCCTGTTTAATTCAAACCAATTATAAACTGAAATGAACTTAATACTATTTTAGCAACCGTTACCTGGCTCTCCATTTGGGCCCTTAGGTCCTGGATCTCCCATATCACCTTTTAAACCTAGAAAAATGTACCATTATTAAGCAGTTAGACCAAACAAGGCTAATTACTTTCAGATTTGTAGTTTTTTCACAAGCTTGCCTTTGAATCCAGAGGGACCCATCTTCCCATAATGTCCAGGACTACCTTTTTGGCCTTTGACTCCAGGGAGACCTGAAAAAAACATATAAACTTAATATGTACAGAAATAAAACGCATGGATACGAACCAAAGAATATCCCTGGAGTTTGATTCCCTTGTTTATCAGTATGTTGAATCATTTATAAACACAAGTCATGATCCTGGCTCACATGAGCTCAACTATCTAAAAGCAAGATAAGGGAAGTTTTAGGGGCTCCTTAAAGTGTACACATTTGGCAGCTCCCCTCACTTGGTTTGAAAATTTTGCAATTTCTTCAGCCATCAAAAACTTCCTTACGAGTTCATATAGAACCTGAATCATGTAAGTGGATAGTAATTAAAAAGCATGAGATTGAATTAGATGAACCTCTCAAAACAGTTTAGTATTACCTGGCTCTCCAGATGGCCCTAATCTCCCAGGTTTCCCAGGTGCCCCTTTCTCTCCTTTCTCTCCTGCTTCACCTAAATGACAACAGGAACATTTTGAACAGTAACAGACAAACCTGTACAGAATAGCAAATAGCAAGTCGTCCTGGGAAGTTCGTACGTATGAGGTGGGAAGTCGTGTTTACGACGGCAGGAGCGTTCAAGTCAAGTTCAAGTTCTTAAACTCTAGTTCTAGAAAATGGAGAACAAAGAAATGTGCATCAGGTGTGCTTTGCTTTTTATGTTTTTAATTCACTTATGAAGCCACTGCAAACTTTATCGTTACATATTACATTGGTAATGCCATCATATTCTGTGCAGGCAATTAGCTTACTTCGCTGTAAATAGAAAAGCCTGATAATATCACTGTTAAATATCTTTAAGTATTGTGGTATTCCACCATGTTTTTCACTGACACGCCCCCAACTCGTAAAGATCGGGGCTTAGAGAAAATCCCGAGCTTCACACTCGTATTTACGACATTGTGGTGGCGTTTATGTGCGTTCAACTAAATACGATCTTTACGAGATGACTTGAACATAAGTCATAAGTCATTTTCATACAAAATTCTAATTATAAATCCCAGTAAAACGATAGTAGGCCTATATATAGGCCTTTTTTGAAAGAAAGAAGTTTTATTCAGCAAGGATGCATTAAATGGATCAAAAGTGACAGTAAAAACATATTCGTCAAAAAATGTCCAAAAAAATATTAAGCATCAGAACTGTTTTCAACATTAATAATAAGAAGAAATATTTCTTGAGCAGAAAATCAGCATATAGAATGATTTCTGAAGGATCATGTGACACTGAAGACTGGAGTAATGATGCTGAAAATTCAGCTATATGACACCACAGGAATAAATTGCATTTTAAAATATATTTAAACAGTGAAGAGTTATTTTGGTAACACTTTATTTTGATGGTCCCTTCTGATCATTCTGTTAACTATAAGTAACTTTGCAACTATGTCAACTTATTCTAACCCTAATCCTACCAGTCTACTAATACTCAACTAACACTCTAATGAGAGTTGACATGTATTGTAGGTGCAATGCTACTTATAGTCACCAGGATGTCTAAAGGGACCATCAAAATAAAGTGAAACCGTTATTTTAAATTGCAATAATATTTCACATTTGACTGTTTTTACTGTATATTTGATCAAATAAATGTATTACATTTGATTAAATTAGTTAGTGTCATTAGTGTAGATGGCATAATGTGGTGCAATTTATTTGTAGTACCTTTGAGTCCAGGGACGAGGATCTGGACTGAGCATGGTTCTTCTGGCATGTGCTGACCATAAACTGACCTCATTAGTGTCAAACTTAACATGCAAGCCATCAGCTTCTCTCCACCCATCCTGGAAACAGAACATTCATGTTCGTCTACAGTCAAATACTCACAAATGCTTCAGTGCTCATAAAATGGAACAAGTGGGACTCAATAACAGACGATGTCTCCACAGTCAATTAATCTTGTGACAGACATGCAAGCACAAACAAGCTACTATAGTCAAACCAACAGCATTTACAAAGCAAATACACAAAAGAGCGCAAAAAATATATATTTTTTTTCCGAACTATCTCACCGGCCACCTTCATTTCAAAGTCGACACTAGAGAGTAAACAGTCACACCAAGACGTCTCCTGTAACTACCAACTGTAACATCTATGTTGTCTCGTTGTTGCATACCACCTGCAGGACAACGTATTGCTTATGAAATGGACTTACCTTGTGTTGAATTTCAAAGCCCACTATATAAAATGCAGCAGTCCCAGCCAGTATATGGATCCAAGTGAGCTAATGGAGGTTTGCTCACTGGTGGTCTCTCTGAAATTTTTCATCACACACCCTGCAAGAAACAGGCCTGAGAGTGAGCAAGAACGTGTAAACACAAAGATAAGAGCGGCTCTGCAACACTCCTCTCTGATATGGGAAATTTCCATGGGAAAATATCAGGGTCAGTGACAGAACGACTCTTAACACATTCCTCACAAATTAAGCATCAAAAGCATTCCCAACTGTCACAAGTTTTAGTTAAGATAGCGTTAAATTATTTATATAGGTATTATATTTTTAGATGCTAAAGCCAATCATAATTTTATCTTCACATAATGTATTGCAATTTCAATGAGCAGAAAACATGGAAGTTACAAAGAAGCATGTTTAATTTGAGGTCACCCAGGATGAGAAAAGCTTGGGAACAGAAATGCTGCAGTTTGTGCATTGGTGCACAGGGAGGCAGTAAACATTTGCCGGAATTCCTTCTGGAAAAATCCAGAAAAATGAATGGACTCCTTTCTTGTGCTGCAGGTGCAAAATAATAATAATAAAATAAAATAAAGTGTATTGGCAAAGCCATTATTGTATTATATTATGTATGTATATAATGTATAATAACTTCTAATGTTTTCATTTATTTTTGTTGTAATTGTTTAGCTTTTATTTATTTTTCTTCCGAATTTTAATGAATTCTGTTTTGTAGTTGTTGTTCTGAAAATTCATTTTCTATAGTTGCACTGACAAATGAGTCACATGCCAGTAACTGACAATGAGGATCAGAACTACATGTGCTGCTATTTATATTCACAGTAAACAAACTTAATAAAACCATTTAGATGTCATTCACCTCCAGAGCTCTATTGTGCTCTCTTGTGTGTTGCTAAGGAATATCCTTCCCTTGGTAACCAAAACTAACATAACGGGATGAGGAGGAGGAGGAGGAGGAGGAGGAGGAGGAGGGTAATGGGGGGTAATGGGGGGAGGAGGTGGATCGATCCCTTGAAATTGTGCTGCAGCAGTTCTCACTCTGACACATTGCACTACAGTGACACTGCATGCTGAGGAAACACATCTTATTTTTGTGTTTATAGGGTTATAGGGTTATGGTTATGCCTTATGCATAGTCATACTGTCCACTGCATAAACTCTACCGCTCAAAAGTTTGGCGCCAGTAGGATTTTTTTTATGTTTTTGAAAGAAATTTCTGATGCTTACCAAGGCTGCATTTATTTGATAAAAAAAAAAAAACTTTTCTATTTTAAAATGTTTTAAAAATGTAATTTATTCCTGTGATCAAAGCATCACAAAGCATTTTCAGCATCATTACTCCAGTCTTCAGTGTCACATGATCCTTCATAAATCATTCTAATATGCTGATTTGGTGCTCAAAAAACATGTATTACAATTATCAATGTTGACAACTTTGTCCAGCTTAATATTTTTGTGGAGACCATGATAAAAAAATTTTTTTTGGGATTCTTTGAATAAAATAAAATAAAAAAGCATTCATTTGTTTGAATTATATATATATATATATTTTTTTGTAACACAATGAATTTCTTTACTGTCTTATCATTGATCAGTTTAATGGTCCTTGCTGACCATTACTGACCCCAAACTTTTAAACAGCAGTGTACAGAACTACGGAGCCCCTAAAGGGACATGGTGATGGAAAAAAAAATATGAGATGGGCGGAAAAAAAAATATTACAATGGTTTTGCGTTCGCTTGAAAAATGTTTGCGTTCCCTCGCAAAACCTTGCATTCTTTGCACTAAGAATTTTTGCGTTCGCTCTCAAAAACCTTATGAGCTCTTTGCAGGCAAATCCAAAGTTTCTCGGCGGAACGCAAACGTTTTGCGAGGGAGCGCGAAGTTTCTCTGGGGAACACAAAACATTTGCGAGGGAACACAAAAGCATTGACATAATTTTTCCTCTATCTCATTTTTCTTTCCATCACCATGTCCCTTTAGGGGCTCCGTACTGACATTAGCACATATGTATGTACGTAAATAAATAAATGTTCAGTAATCTTTCTGTTACTATCTAAATGCTGACAATAGATTTCAATTCTCCTTAAATCGGACATTTTTATTTTCTTTCAATGATAGCTTAACCCCCTCTGTTTTGTCTGACTTTGTCTTGACTCTGAACCGGATAAATTCTGAATTTAAAAAGTGTGCAGTTGGATGTTTTGCTCTTGCATTCTGCTCCACTAAGGCTAAAAGCCGTCTGTGGAAGAGAGCCCAGAAAGGACAAACCTTGACCAGCGGAGCATGACAGTCATAGAGGCCTGTCTGACTTAAGGGCACCTTCAGAAAGATGGCACTTTGTGCTGTGTCAGGATCAGGAGGTTGGCAGGCGGCTCAGCCGTCGGACGTAATGCCCATTCAACCATCTCATTAAAGACACTTATTTTCTTGAAAGATGACTGAATAAATCACGCTGTGCAAGGGTGTCAACTTGAACTTGTTAATCAAGGGATGGTTGAAAAAAATCATGCATTGCAACCTACGAGCTCAATAACCTGCATGGATATAGTACTTTCAGAAACCCATACTGAATAAAAATAAAATCTTGTATAATCATCAACATATTTTGTTCACTTTTTCTACATTTAACTTTTTTTATTTAATATTCAAATACATATGCATGATATGATTTAAAAAATGATATATCTAGGGTTTTAATAATGCTTTAAGTTTCTTGGCTCATCTAGATGTTTCTCTTTCCTACACTTCCACATTATGCAGGTCTCTTCATCACAATATGCCTTGTGTTCACAGTTTACACGTTTATATTATGTGTGCTATGAGGGCTATTTTAAGCACAAGAGGAAAACAAAAGCCATTATGAAAGACAGTGAGCAATAAGACAATAACTCTTAATAGTTATTAATTCATGAGATCATATGTGTCAAATTAAAGTAGATAAATGTTTTACATAAGGGTAGTTAATCATAATGTACATGGGTCAAGATTTTTGGTTAAAATATTAATTTTTCAGATCCCCATTAGCTTCCACAAAGTGGTTGCTATCTTCCTGGGGTCCACACAGAGACAAAAATATACAGATAAAATAAAACCAAGAAATAATTACACTAATCAAATCATAGCTACATCTTAGCAGTAGCAGCACATCAAACATACAACATACATTTACATATTTGTTAGCATATCTTTACATTGTCTTCTAAATACATACATGCTTTTACTTTTTTGTATGTTTATTGGAACCATATTCCAAGCAACAGAACCTCAATAAAGCACAGTTTTGTCATAAAATTTGTGTGTATAAACCCACATATACAAGTTTTAAGATACTTGATTACCTTGTAAAAATATACCAGCAGTTGTAAATGTAGTTTATCCTTCACTAACAGCCATCATTTTCTAAAACATTGGCCTAAAATGGATAATGAAGCACTAACCTAGCTGCTCTGTTCTGAGCCACCTGAAGTTTTTCTCAGATGCACTTGACCATATCATTGGGCAGTATACTCAAGATGTGATAAAACTAATGATTGCACCAAAGATGTAAGAAACACAGAACATTTCATGGCCACAGCTATACCTTTTCCCATATTGCTTACTTAGTTCAGACCAAGTTCAGACCAAGACAGCATACTAAGTTTCACGCCCAGCAACTTAACACTTGTTACTTGTTCCACTGGAGTTCCATCAATAAACAAATTCAAGTCATCAACCTCAGTAATATTATTTTTGCTACCAAAAATAAAAAAAATGTAAAAAAATTATAATCTGTGTTTAAAATGTATTTATTAGTTCTAACCCAGTTCGTAATTGTTTGCAACTCCTCACTTAAAGGTACAATATGTAATTTCTTTGCTTTAAAAATGGCAAAAATCACTACATCTATGTTATCTATTTTTTTTTTGTTGTGTACTTACATTATCCCGACTGTTTCCAACAACTTTCAAACCAGGAGAAATTTGTGATTTAATTCGAAGACACGTCCCGTTTCTTTATTTCCGTTTTGTCGCCGTCAATGGCGTCATATCCGCGTTGTCCCTGGTTTCCGCTCGTACTGCCATAGCAACCAGAGCCCTCTGATAGTAACCAAGGCGACAGACGTGGACAACTGTGTAGTTCGTAATGTCTGTCTACACGCTGTTGTTGTTTCGTTCAAACATTATGGACCATGGCAAGCAGACTTTGGATAAAAAAGGAGAACTAAAACGAGAATCAATATCAGCGCGGTGTTTTCGAGATGCCGAGAGCTCCCATAGACAGTATATAAACGAGAGCTCCACGTCCGAGACTTCGACCGCTCCTACATGTACTTTATTAAACAGGTGAGCACATTTACATAAAACTAATCAATGTTATATAGTTCAACAATGATAAAATGTTAGAATATGATCTGTATGTTATTCTAATGTTGATCTAGCTTACTGCTAGTCTCATACAGACAAACTAACACATAAATTTCAACACATTCAAATGCAGTTTAGTGTGATAGTGTAATGTTAGACCAAGTGAAACAGCGCTGCGTTACCTCACAAGTTTAATTTGTCTAATAAACTGACCTGTAAGTAGTAATTCTGCACTTGCGTGTAGTTCGGTAGAATTAAAATGTCCATATTCCTTTTATATCCGCGGGATTCGCATCGCGTGTGGAGCTGATAGCTGTCTCTTAGCAATCCCGACCTGCTTCATATCACAGTCATGATAAAAACATCGATGTATTTATTCATCCATAAACATTCTTAGATCGGTCGGCTTGACGTTGACGACCAGATCCATAATTCTTAGCGAATGTTGCGTCATCAAACTACGCCTTTGTTATTGTAAGAGGTTAGCGACCCCTAGCGGTGAAAAAATTACATATTGTACGTTTAAGTTCTTCTGAAGCTCAGCCGATATGTGCTGCAGTAAACAGTCGAGTCATCTGCATACATAACTAAATTAGCATTATCAACAACACAGTAAATCATTTATAAAAATAGAAAATAAAAGTGGACCTAAACAACTTCCCTGTGGAACACCGCAGTAGGTATTTTGGGTCTCATAAAAAGATCCATTATAAAATACATTCTGTTTCCTATTAGAAAGATAACTTCCGATCCAGTCAAGGGCTGTACATGAAAAACCATAACATTTCAGTTTGGCAACAAGAATATCATGGTCAATAACATCAAAAGCTGCTGTAAAATCTAAAAGAACAGCACCCACCAGTTTATAATCATCTAGACATGCTAACCATTCATCTGTCATGTGCAGGGATTAAAGTGAAAAAAATTCTTCTGACTGAAATTTTTTTAATTTGCATATATATATATATATATATATATATATATATATATATATATATATATATATGCAAATTATAACACGTTTACACAAAATTTGTTAACACACAAGTAAGTTACTTTTCCCCTTTACTTAAAATAAATTGTAAGAATATGACTAATAGTAAAGACTAGTACTAATAAATACAGTGCTATGCATAAGTTTAGACACCCATGCTAAAGTTGACTAAAAAGAGGAATAAAAAATCATCTTTTGGAAATTGAACTTAAAGGTATAGCGGAGGATCTTTCCGAATTTTAGATAAGTCCCGCCCTCTCCACTTTTTGAAAAGTTTGATTGATTCACCAGAATGATTGACAATTAGGAGGACCAATAGTATAGGGTATCCACCCGGAAGTAAAAAGATCCTCCGCTATACCTTTAATGCCTTAATTTAAAAAATTAGGAAAAATCCAACCTTTAAGGACACCAATTTTCTTTGTGAATGAATAATGTATCGTAAATAAATAAATGTTCTTCCTTAAAATACAGGGTGCATAAGTTTGGACACCCCTATGTTAAATTCCCATAGAGGCAGGCAGATTTTTTTTTTTTTTTTTAGGATACTATGAATCCTGATAAAGTTCCCTTGGCCTTTGGAATTAAAATAGCCCCACATCATCACATAGCATTCACCATACCTAGAGATACTTTCCATAAGATCATCTCTCAATGCAAATCAAACCAGCTATTAGGCTAACTGAAATACAACCATGCCAATCTCTGTATGGTGAAGGCTATGTGATGATGTGGGGCTATTTTAATTCCAAAGGCCAAGGGAACTTTATCAGGATGCATAGTATCCTGGATCCATGAAGTAACTGGCCTTTAAAAAAAAAATCTGCCTGCCTCTATGGGAATTTAACATAGGGGTGTCCAAACTTATGCACCCTGTATTTTAAGGAAGAACATTTATTTATTTACGATACATTATTTATTCACAAAGAAAATTGGTGTCCTTTAAGGTTGGATTTTTCCTAATTTTTCAAATTAAGGCATTAAGTTCAGTTTCCAAAAGATGATTTTTTATTCCTCTTTTTAGTCAACTTTAGTATGGGTGTCTAAACTTATGCATAGCACTGTAAACATTAGGCCTAGGCTAAAGCTATTAAATAGCAGTCCCAAACTAGTTTTTGTTAATACAATGTTGGTATGAGCCACTACAGTCATTTAAAAATATAAAAAATAACACAAAGAAAAATAGTGGCATTTTGGGGTTATATGGAAACGACAGTTACCATGGTGAATACACAATATTAACAATAACTGTTAATGAAACATGGAAACTGGTGAATAGAATGAGAATCATTCCTGCATTACTTTTATTTCGTGTAATTTACAACGTAACGGCGTTGCATGCTCGTAGTTTCTTTTGCACTTGATCAGTGAAGCAATACAGCGCTGAATTTGCGCGTGCAATTGAGTGTGCGCTACGAGAACAGGATAACGGCTGACAGGACAAGAAAGTCCGTTTTTCTGAGGTGAAAAACTTTATTTCAGCGTACACTTATGTCACTGCCTGCCTGGTAGTTCCTATTGTGCTGGGTTTTCTGAAGTAGTCATGATTCGCCTCTCATAACATAACATGCTCTAAACACGCACGCAGTGTGGAAAAGGAGGAGCGGAGGCGCGGGGAGCAAGGATCACAGCGCAAATTTGAACTATATCGATGTGATATGGTCTAATTCCATATCGCATTTAAAAAATATATCGATATATTTTTTATATCGATATCGCCCAGCCCTACCTGCATTATAAGTGTGTCACTGAAATATAGTTCTACCTCAGCGCTCAGCTGTAGCCTGACATGCACTTTCCGTGAGCGGTAATTGAAAACCCGGAGTGGACTATGAGCGAAGTGATTACAGAGTGCTTAGAGTGGAGAGAGGAACGTGCTTTTGCTCCACTCCAGGCTTTGATCACATCCCCCTCAGCAGGGTGAATACACCTCGTCTTTCCTTAATTTAAGACCTATTCAAACTAAAATTAAGATATTTATTACACTATTTGAGAAATGAAAGCCTATTTACGGCCTTAAAATTATGAAAAGTGAATTTAAGACTTTAAGGACAGACTGGAACCCGCAATGACGGAAATCCGTCATAGACTTGCTGCAATTAACGGAAATCCGTCGTAGCGACGGAGAACTTTAATCCCTGCATGTGTATACGAGCAGTACAAGTGCCCTGGTCTATAAGCATGTTGTGCATTAGCAAACAATCCATTTATACTAAAATAATGTAAAATTTGCTTAAAATAAATCTCATCTAAAATCTTACTCAAAATAGGAAGTATACTAATATACTAATGCTAATACTATTGACTATACATAGATTTATATTAATTTAACTTATAATAAATAATAAATAATTTGTTTTGTAATATAAAACAGTGAGTGTCAGTCCTGGTTTCTGATTGGTCAATACAGCATTTCGGAATTGAAAATGAAGTTCCAACTAAGATATATGACACACCGGTCAACCATATCAATGGATAATTTATTAACATTAACAAATTGACAAAAACAAATTGTTGGTAAGATTTATTTTACTTTTTTTTTAATACAAATTTTTTTCTGCCTTAAATATTCAATACTGAATGTTTTTGCAGTATTTTTTCTCTTCAGTTCAGTTCCTTTCATTATTTTGATGCATAACTGCGATGTGCAATGGCACGTGAAACACTATATGACGTGTAAGTGTGTGCGATCACTGTGGCGTGTGTGTGCACAGAAAGCGATGTATTTGGTCTTGATATAAAAGATGATTACTCACTGCATTTTCATATTACTCAGACACGCTGTAAAAATCATCAGAATATCAATGAAGTCGGAGTCCAACAACCTCACACCTGCCACAATGTGTGCCACGAGCCATTACATTCGCACACAGAAACATCCATTTATTTGAAGCAAAGGAAAAGGACTCTTTCATCTAAAAGTGTTACCTCAGAAGCATGCCCTCCCGTTCATGAAACCGACATGCAGTGAATTCTGATGCCTTGAGGAATTGCTCATCAACCCGGCTTTATTTCCCTCCGACATGATAATGGTGCTTTATTGCTGCATTGTAAACTTTTCATAGAGACCATAGCGCTTATCTTTCATCTGATGACTCGACACAAAATTACTTTGCAGTGTAGACACAATGCCTAAATCGGGAGCCAGGATATTAGCTGCTGGTGAGCCGGTGACAGATCTGGGGGACCATGCGTTTGATATATCATTTCAGCAAAAACCTTCAGGTGAAGCTGTGCCCTGATGAGTCATCATATAAATAAAGAATAGAGAAAGAATGAGGGAGAGGGACAGACAACGAAAGACGGCAAACATTAGGCACCATGAACATATGGAAAAGATGACTTTCATTCTGGGTTCAATACAAGTTATGCTCAATCAGCAGTATTTGTGGCATAATGGTAACACAAGGTCACAATAAGGCACTTACAATGGCAGTAAACAGGGCCCATTTCTGGATCATTTAAAAACAAATTTGAAGCACATCATTTTATAAAAGCACTTACATTAATTCATCTGTGAAAACTTGTAAAACTGTTCTTGTTATTTTTTTGTCATTTTAATGTTTTAGGCATTATGTTGTCATGGCAAGTCATAAAATTGGGTATAAATAATACACATAAAAGGTTAGTAATCTTTTTTACCACTAAAATCATGTTAACACATACTGTTTATGTCTTGTAGAAAAACTAGAGAAGCCCTAAAAGGTCATTGGAGGAAAAATTATATTTCAATGCTTTTGCGTTAAGTCAAGAAACTTTGGTAACATTCTATTTTAAGATGTCATTGTTACAGTGTAATTACATATTTAAGTACTAAGTAATAATAATGAACAACATATACTTACTATAGGGTTAGGGTAGGATTAGGGTTTGGTTAAGGGTTAGTTGCATGTAATTATGCATAATTTACTGTTATTACTATATATTATTATATACATGTATGTAACATAATGCAACAAGTACACAGTAAAATAAAGTGTTACCGAACTTTCTCTAAAGAGAAACTTTACATTCACTCGCAAATCTTTTGCAATTGGAATAATATGAGGTGGGTGTAAAAAAGTAAATTTCAGTGCTTCTGCAATCAAACGCAAAGTTTCTCAGGAGAACACACTAGTTTTAAGAGAACGCAACCGCTTTGCAAGCGAACCAACACATTTTTGGGGGAACGCAATACTTTTTGCAAAACAACGGAAATTTTTAGCTGGCAGACACAAACGTTTTTCAAGTAAACGGAAAGTTTCTCAGATGAATGCAAATGTTCTGTGAGTAAACCGATCCATTACGATATGTTTTCTCTGTCAAAGGAGTGATCTCTAACTAGACTGCATCTGATATATTTTTCTCTATTTCTAGGCTGAAGCATGTGCCCGTAAAGGCAGTAAACGCAAAGTTTTGTGGGGACGCTCAAAATGGGGAGCTTATAAGCAACATAATACCACAAATTTTACTGAACGTAACTTGTATTGAACACGATACATTCTTTTAATAGGCAAATGCCCATTTCCCGACTTCAATGGACATTAAATCAGCAGTGTGACATCTCACTCTGAAAATAACCAGACCAACCACCATCAATCACCGTTGACACGTACCAGGAAAAACAGACCTTTTGGAACCTTAAGTGCCACCGGGGTGAATAAACATAATTATAATGTCAAAATGGGAACACAGTTGGAAAAGGTTTAACTAGATCATCATCTGGCATCCAATCGAGTGCTATCCGAACCCCAAACCCTATCATTGGCTCTTATATCTGTAATCTCCACTTCAGAGGTAACAATTTTAGCAAGGGGATTAGAAATGAGTGGCTGACCCAGTATCAGCTGTCCTCTGTGTCTTTCCTTCACTCACGTGTCAAAGCAACGACCAGCACTCTATTAACATGAATCTTCCCAGCATCGTGCATCACCTCTCCGACTGCCGGAGATCATTTCTCTCACCGAGCGGCACATATTGCAGATTACGGTTGCCAGGTTACTTCGCACCAACATTCTAAATGTGGGCACATGCTTCAACCCAGAAATAGAGAAAAATATATCAGATGCAGTCTAGTTAGAGATCATTCCTTTGACAGAGAAAACATATCGTAATGGATCGGTAGGGAGGGGGCAGTGATGCAGAACTCTTCGCAGTTATATAGGTCAACACCCTGAGGATGGCTTTTACAATTTGGGGAATATATACAGTATCATTCGAAAGTACATTGCTTTAAGAAACTTAGGCTTATGTAACCATTTCCAACTGAGATCTGCATTTCCATACGTCCCGCTTTAAAAGTGTAATTAATGCCTAATAAGGCTATCAACACATGAAATAATGTGGCGCTACTAAAGAAATGTAAAAATTGAAACAATTGACTTTTTTTTTACCAAAGGACACTGCGCTTCATGGAGCTTTAAGATTTTCAAGAGCAATTTGCAGACCGAAGCGAGATAATATGACTTCTCTGTTCCTTCTTTTGCGAGCTCTCGGTGGAAAGAAGCAGAGACGGAAGGGGGTGGACACTGGAATCTGTTCACTGGCTTGTGGGAGCTTGAGATTTCTCTCCTTAGCTTGAGGCTGGTTGGGTGGTGGTGGAATATCATCAGCTCCAGAAGGCTGGCAACGCTCTCAGCTTGGTGTAGGCATCGAATCTACAATCTAACAGATCTAGGACTGACTCACAAAACACAAGCCTGAGTGAAATCGTTTGCATAGCATGGTGGAGAATGCGGGCAGCGCCAGTGGCTCACAAACTGCCGCTCGTATCCAACACAGTAAAACAATTCAATATCTAAGTGTGTAGTTTTTCACAAAACAGCTTTATCAGATTGGTGGAGAATCTGTTGAAGCCAAAGGCCAGCGGAAGAAGAGTGCTCCCGTACCTCGATGGGTTAACTAATTCATCCAAATTGAATTCCACTCTCTGAACAATGTTAAAGCCAGAAACAGATCAGAATTCCATCTGACCGGTTAACGGTAATTCATTTAAGTCTCTCCCGTCCCATGGAGCTTTACTCAGTCTGTGGAGAGCGTTCTGCTAATGCATCCATCTGAGAGTGCTTTGACATGATGGATCAGACATGTGCTGATAGCTTATTTTTCAAACACAGAGCTAAACAAAATGCAGGATGTACTGTACAGATGTACTGTATGTGCATCTAAATATTTCCAATGAAAATGATTAAAATCTGAATGCTCAGTATTATAAGACAATTCACAGAAAAAGTTTTCTAACAAAATGCAGCTTGCAAAGTGATTAGGTTTGACTTTGAAAAGGATGGTGATACATGTTTATTTAAATGTGTAGACTGTTTATAGACAAATCTGTATTTAGTTTCATAGCAGTTTCCTTGGAGAATAAGATTAAAAACTATAAAGAACATAGTAAGTCATCAGATATGACTACTCTTTCTCTCCAAACCTCAAGATATGTTCAGCATCTGATCCACACTACAGTATGAGTTATTAAAGAAACAAGCTGTCACAACAAGCTGTTCAGCAGTCTAATTGGCAAACATGCTTATTTCTCAGTACTCATATTCTGTCACATGGATTTAGTTGTTTATAAGCATCACTTGTATTTACATGCAAACTTCTGGAAATCAAACTGCTTTGAAAACAGAGGTCACCCAGAGGGTTTGTGGCACTGAGCTGTCATGAAGATTTGATCAAATTCTGTCATTATTTTTTCACCCTCAGGTTGTTTCATGTAATTGTTTTTCAGTGGAAAAAGGTGCATTTGTACATCTCTTTCCCTATACAACAGGGTTTCCCAGACATGTGTTTGTGAGAGTTTATTTTATTAAATCATTATTTTAAAAAATACAATAATTAAACACTTATTTAAAAAAAATTGTCACGGTCGGGTGCAGCAGAGATAAAGCAGGATATAAGTGCAGCAGTCCTTATTTACAAGTAAACTCAAATCTTTTCAAAACAGATTCTCAGGAACAAGATCAGGGACATGAGCAGAACAACAAACCTCGTAACAATGTAGAACTGACAGAGAACTGAAAGAAATGCAAGGGTTAAATAGACAGCAAACAGAGGAACTGAAGAGACTAATTAACGAGACACACCTGAACTGAAACTCAAATCAAATCAGTAACCACGGATACAAACAGGCAGGGGACGGAGAAAGACTGAACTCAACACACTGACAGCAATACAAACATGAATCAAAACACACACAACATGTGCCAAAAATAATGGTAACACTTTACAATAAGGTTTCATTAGTTAACATTAACAAAGAATGAACAATACTTCTACAGCATTTATTAATTAATGTAAATTTCTACATTTACTAATGCATTATTGTTGTATTTGTTAACATTAGTTAATGCTTCGTGAACTAACGTAAACAAATATTAGCTATATCTCTATTAATATTAACAAAGATTAATAAATATACTGTAACAAATAAACTGCACATTTTAGTTCATGTTAATTCATGCATTAACTTCTGTTAACAAATTAGACCTTATTGTAAAGTGTTACCAAAATAAAACACAAAAAAGGTTCACTATTTTGTTTACCTGCAGGTCATATGGCCATTAAAAACATCAGGGAGCTGTGGACATGCAAATGCATTGTTAAATTATTGAAATATACAGTAAACCTAAAATCTTAGGAGGTACTTCAAGTAAGTATATTAGGACAAAGGTGTTTAGCAGAACAATATTTTGGGAATACCTTCCATACAATGACAGTTAGTGACCCTGCCTGTTAAGCTCCAAAAAATTACATAAAACACCAAAAAAAGCACCAAAATAGTATCATAACAGTAGCTCATATGACTCAACCACTATTTTTTTTTTTTCTTACATATTTTTCTTGCACAGAACAACCTCCTGGACAACAACCAGTCTGGTTTCAAAAGCAGTCACTCAACTGAGACGGTTATTGAAGCTCTGAGACTGGCAAGAGCAGCTTCCAAATCCTCAGTTCTCATCCTGCTGGATCTGTCTGCTGTGTGTGACACAGTTAACCACCAGATCCGCCAGTCAATCCTAAAGATGAAGGGCATCTCTGGAACCGCACTCCAATGGTTCAAGTCTTACCTCTCAGGTACAGGTCCTTTAGGGTGAGGTGTCTAAGTCACAACATCTAGCTACTGGGTGTGAGGAAATAATAGGAGGATGCAAGATGCAAGTAAAACTCAGTTTATTGTTGGTGGTCAGATGTAAAGACACAGGTCGGGGACAAACACTCAGGTGGCTGTTGAAGCAGGGACGAGATGGCGATCCGGTGGTGGTGCAGTGGTAAGCGTGCTCGAGTGAAACCCAGGAACCGTGGAACATCCAGACGACACGAGGAACTGACGAAATCCAGACGACACGAAGAACTGATGAAATCCAGACGAGGAACCTTGTAGACGAGGCACGAGCACAGGACACACACCGGGAAACAACCACAACGATCTGACAACATGAGAGTGAAGTTACTGGGCATATAAAGGAACCTGGGATTGATGACAGCTGGTGACACTAATTAACACAACGAGTAACCACACCCACACAATTACACTCACGCAGACACATCAGTGAGAGACAGCCGATTCATGAACCGTGACACTGGGGTACCTCAGGGCTCAGTGCTGGGACCGCTTCTCTTCTTCATCTACAGTACGTCATCACTAGGATTAAAAGAAGCTTGATTCGCTAGAAGCATGGTACAAGCTTTCTTTGCAACCAAAGAGTTTGTGGTTTCATTTGATCTCTCTGAATAGACTCAATGGAACAACAGGTGTTAAGGCTATGCCTGCTTAGTTGACCTTTTAACATGATTCAAGAAGAAAGAAAGAGGCCTCCTCACAGTTTGTGATGAGGCGAAAAGCAGGCTGCTGTTTTAACACCTGCAGGTGAAGAAACGGTCAAATGTATATTAAGCTTTCTAGCGTAGGTGGCAAGTATGAGATATGTACATATGTTTATTGCATAATAGCCTTAACTGTGGAATGTTCCAGGCCAGTTATTTTACCTTTCAAGGAATTGCTTCATTATAAGGGACAGCCCTAAACGCTTAAGACGGCCCCAATCAAACCATATAAAAGGTTTTGTTTCCCGTTGCTCGGCGCCGCATTTCGAGGTGAAGACCTATACGCATTTCTTTTATTTTTTTTCCTTTTTGAATTTATTGTCTTTGTATTATTCTGAAACCTTTTTTAAGTAAAACAAAACCCTTTTTTTGGTGATTCGAAAAACTTTTAAAATAAGTCTCAGAGTGATTTTTTCCCTAGAAGTATCTTTACTTTGTTATAGTTTAGATATTAATACTAAGCAAAAGCCCAGTGAAACGGACCCAGGACTGCACTGGATCGGACACCGCCGGACACCACCACCATTTATAGCATCTTTAACCTGCAGGTAAGGACAATCTCTGATTGTAATAGGTTATGGGAATGTTGTAGAAGGATTCAGATGTTACAGCGGTAATAGAAACACAACAATATACTACGTTAGACTAAACTGGGAAGGGTCACAGCACTTACATATTGGTGTCCTATTATGAGTTTAACTGCTTCTATTGCTCTCCTCATTTGTAAGTTGCTTTGGATAAAAGCGTCTGCTAAATGATTAAATGTAAATGTTAAATGTAAATTTTCCAAACCCTCTGAGGCAAATATTACCCACATTTACATTCTTCAAATTTTGTATTCATTTAATTAGTTATAAAATTGTTTATTTATTTATTTTTGTTCCATAGATGAAAGAAATTCATGAAACAACATGAGGATGACTAAAAATTTTTACTTTTTCAAACAAAAGTATTATGTGATTACACATTTCTTAAGGAAATACACCACATCCTGCCTTGGCTGGGTTGATATTTCTACATTGCATACAGTAGATAGATGAACTGGTGTGAAGTAGATAGATGAACTGGTGTGAAAAAAAAAAAAAAAAAAAAAAACTGCAATGTTGTTAGTTCCGACTGAGGAAACAGCCTGAAGGTGGGAATGGCAAGAGGAGGATGATGAGGTCAGGAAGGAGACACAGCATTGTCTGATGGCATCATTCTTACAACACTGTGGTGGAATAAGGTGGCAGTTAAAGGAGCTCCAAGCACAGGATGTCTGGAATAGTTTATAATGGATCCAAATTTCGACATCCTTCTCTTTCATGCCACTGCAGAGAGTTTAGTTTATAGAGTTTTAAAGTAACACATAGAGTACCATGTTATCTGTCCATTCTATTTTGCTGGACTTCCAGCGACATTGCGTTTTAGTGTTTCCCTCTTTATACACTGAGAAAAATGCTCTGAAAACAGTCAACAGTGCATCACATTACCTTTGCCCTCAATTTATTCACTGTGAAACACCTGCGGAACACAATATGACACCTCGCAAATGTGTTGGGAGAAGCAGATTCGCTCTTCCTCGTGATAAGATTCCCAATCATCTGGATGAAAATCACACATTCGTACATGTCCTGACACCGGCATCTTGCTCACTTTGACTAAGTCCAAATGGCAACAAGAATGTGATGAAAGTGCTGGGTCAGAGGGCTGTATGCGCTTTATGGTCCTCGAAGTGTCGGAATGATTACTTGAATTTTGATCATGCATTTAAATGCAAAGTATGGCCATTGATCTTTGCTAAAGATGACTTTGGGATGGTTTCCCTAATGCAGGCCGGATTTAATCTGTGTTTGGGAAACTTTCATGGCTGTTTTCCCAGATGCAAATTAGCCAATCTCCAAGGTTAAGTTTCACTGACAACAGTGATTCTTCATTCATGGTTTTTAGCCCAGGACCAGCGCTTAATCTGTGTCTGGGAAATTGGCCCACATTGTCTGGTCACATAATATCTTATTGGCATCTCTAGAACGAAAAATAAGTCAGTGAATACTAGTGTTCAGATGCCACTGTCTCACCCTTTTGAGCCAAGATTTTGAGAGCATCATTACATTACAGTTGTGCTGACAAAACTGCACCAATCAAGATATAGATCAGGCTTAATTGCTTGCATTGACAGTAAACTAAACAGAGGCTATTTTCATAATTCATCAGAGCCCATTAATGTACAAAGAATTACCACTGCCTGATGATTTATGAAGCTCTCAGCTCAAGTCATTTTATGGTGTAAACTATAGCCTACTGATGGCAGACCAGTGAAGCTGAGCCTCCAAACCACATTTCCAATGTTTCTGGACAAAAACAGACTCGCCTTCAAGCCAGGGACTTTCAAACTGGGGTCAAGGGATACCCAGGGGGGTGTTTATATTATTACTGTTGCTGCTGTTGTTGTAGTTGAGGGTTGGGAATAGAAAATTGATTCCAATCAATTGATTTGATACTTAAGGTCAGGAATCGGATACTTGTTATAAAATTAAAATTTAGATTCAGCTGCAACAGAATGCTTTGCAAGAACACACAGAATAAATGTTTGATTTCTAAAGATTATATATAATAATAATAATAATAATAATAACCCTATTATTATTAGACAAAAATTGTTAATACCCAACCATAAGTTAATAAACTTATTATTATTATTATTGTTATATTGATCAATTTTGACACAGCATTGATCAAAAGTCACAGTAAAGACTTTTACATTGTTACAAAAAAAAAAATCTATATTTCAAATTTCTATTCATCACCGAATCCAGATTTTTTTTTTTTTATCATGGTTTCCACAAAAATAACAATCAGCACAATAATTTTAAACTAATAATAATTACAATTGTTACTTGAGCACCAATCAGGATATCAGAATGATTTCTGAAGGATCATGTGACGCATGATGCTGAAAATTCAGCTTTGCGGGCACAGGAATATATTTTATTTTAAAATGTAATCAAATAGAAAAAAGTCATTTTAAATTGCAACAATATTACTGTTTTTACTTTACTGTATGAAGCCTTGGTGAGCATAAGAGACTAATTTCAACCCCAACCCCTTTGACCCCTAGCTGTTCCTTGTATATTTGGGTGACCTTGAAATGAAAGGCATGAAAAGGTATAAAAACCCTTGTTCTGGGCGATATAACGTAAATCTTGTGGCATGAAAACCGGCAGATTGTAACTACAACAAATCTAAAGTTACATCATATGTACTGATGCAGCGTCTAGACGAGAACAAATCAATAGGATATACAAGTTTCACTGCAGAATACTTGATATTTGACTACAGAGGACAACGGATTGAAGGTGCCTTCATAGTGTCAAATGGCATAATGTCTTACTGTACTTCCTGTTGTATGTGGTGGCAGACGGCCAGTAGGGAAACAAATTATATAAAGGCCTAATTTAGATAGGGAGGAAATAAAATCGTTGACAAAGAAGAGTTTATTTTAGCTGAATCAAATGATTGCTGAGGGTCAGATGTTGGAGGGCATGTCAAAAAATTGATTTTCAACTTGGACTATGTATTTCTGTGACCTTGGGAAAACTATAGCTCTTATTCTGTTTTCCACTCTCAAGACTCATACGTTTATGCATTTTATAGATCTTCAAAGGTGTTCTCGTGATTGAACACCACACAGCGTTTTCAATCCTTCAAGCCTACTATTACGTCTGCAAACAAATTATAGAACTGTTGCAACAGTAGAAAAAAGGATGAGGGGGGTGTGAAAGTGTTAAGTCAAACAGATGTTTGGGAAAAACACACATTTACTTTTTTATTCAATTTTGTCCGTAAGGCTGTCAAAGGAAGAACACAGAAGCATTGTTCATATTCACAGTGTGGCTGCAGCTGGTATCTAGGACAATAAACTGATAATGCTCCAGCTTCAACCCAGGCCTTCAACCCACTCCAACTGTCCCATAAATACATCTGTGATCTTCAGTTTTAACTGTGGTGTATAATACTTGACCTTCGAGGGCGTAATTTCAATAGGCCATGGGACAGACCGCTCTGTTTGATAACTGATAATCAAATTTCAGATTCTATGACTACATATGAACATGAGAAAATGAAATCATGTTAACCAGAGGTAGGGAATGAGCAGCGGAAATGTTTATCACGACTACAGCAAGGCAACACACTGTATCAAACATCAGCCGAAACCTTTCAGAAATAAGATTCTCTTCAGTTACAGAGCAGTTTATTTTAAACGACTGCAGCTTTTATAGGATTCGTATAAAACATCCACCATCTTCAAAAATCACACTGAATTACCGTCTCAGTGTTCAACATTTAAAATTTAAAGACGTTGTAAAAAAAAAAGATTTTTTAATTAAATGATCTTCCCGATCAGGGTGACTGTGAAGGCAAATCCTTGAAAATGGGAAACTCTTTTTTGTAGAGTTAAAGCATTCAAATTACAGATGGGACTTTCTATAAGAAACTGAAAACATGTGACCTAATGTGATATTTTGAGAAAATAATTTTGAATGTTATCATTTTATAATGTAGACCTATATATAATATTTATTTTGTCAATATTGCTCAGTATTTTATATATTTGCCAATATTTGTCCATAATTTAGATTACCTTTGGTAACACGTTAACACACACAAAAGTTTTCCGTTGCGTTTCCGATTTTTTTTTTGAGTGTACAGATGACAAAGTTGTCAAAATGATCCCCGTTCACACGGATTCACGAAAATGACAAAAAAAAAAAAGCTGTATTATGCATGCCAGGCCAGTAGGTGGCGATGTCACTTTGTAAAGAAACACTACTCGTCTGCGCACATACACATTCTTCTACGATTGTAAATAATGCATCTATGCTGGTAGTAGTAGTGGTGAAGTAAATCTACTTTATAAATGAATTATCTTGAGCAGCACAAACACAGTCCTGTGGTCAGTTCTTCATACCTCACATAATACATCTGAGATGGTTTGACAGATGCCAGATTGGTTTGTTTTGGTTTAGCATTAGTTGCATGTAATTTATAGTTATTGATATAGTAACTGCATGTAACATTTGTAACAATGGCACTGAAAATTAAAGTGTTACCAAATTAATTAATTAGAGTCAAAAGATAATCTTTACATACATTATGTTGTGATGCCTAAATTCACTTTAAAATGATTTTATTTAAAGCTGCAGTCCGCAGGTTTTCCTCTTTGTCGCCATCTCTGTTCGAAATCTGCAATTGCAGTTATTCGCGGAATTATCAACTTTACGTGCGTTGTGCCTCGGCATGGCACAGCGCGGATGAATCCAATGTTTTGAGGAGAATGTATGGCTGTCAATCACCGCGGTGGTGGTGTGGATACGGTCATTCGCAATCACAGATTCTACTTTTTGGAAGTATGACCAACTTAAGAATTTTCACCGGAAAATGTCGCCTGAACAAGTAACATCCACTTTTGTTCTGACCAACTAAGGGGAAAAAGTAAATCTCGCAGTAAATCGCGCCGATTAAATCTAACGATCGCTTATCATATCACATCAACCCGTGCAAATTATATTTTGTTCTCAAATTGTTAATGTTAACAACATCAGCATTGCGTGACTACATTTAATGCCCTTCCGATATTTGTCCTTGTTTTCGCATGGGCCCGGTTGCAGTGTCTTTTTTTTCTCCCAAGTCCGAAGCCTTTCGCGTTTTACAACGGGTGAATCAGTTGTCACTCCTCCACCAACATCCTCACACTCAATATAGCCTACAAGCCGAGACACCTTCTTTATGTGTACAGATGTGACGTAATGACGCAAAGACATGCTCGAATTTCCCGCGGAAATCCACCAGTACCACTGGAATTAAAAACTTTATTACAAGCTTACCATTTTGAATCGAGCTACGGCAAGCAGATGGTTTTGAACACTGGCTGGTTATGTACTTGCTCAAAAAAATCATTTTGGATAATTTTTAACCCAAAAAAGCTACGGACTGCAGCTTTAAAATGACCGATTTAGTTTTTAGTATATTATTTTTGAGTTTATTTAGACAAAATAGTGTCACATTTTAATATTAGCCATTAAGCAGTTTACCATGAACATAATAATAATTATTGCCATCTTAATATGACACTTTAATAGTGCTGCATTTTCAAATGTGTTTTTGAGCATTCAGTGTTCTGCTGCTAAGTCACATATTTAGTAGGTTTGGTAAGCATATGTATATTTAGATTGCCCTCCTCTTTTCACTTTTTCTACATGCAGACATTATATAACCAGACAACCTTTGCTTCAGTTTTATAGTATACTTAACTTACGCCCACCTATAGGCGCACATTCCAATATGAAGTGTTCAAAGCACTCGAGCTGCGACAAATGTGGCTTTCCTGAAGATAATTGGCTGCATTAGGTTTTGTACTAGGGAAACCAAAATGATTTTTTTTGATGAACCACTGTGCTCAACAGGACATTGTGGAAAGCAATGAAAAGAACATAATGAGCTATATGTATATGAAAGAGAATAATTGTGTCTCCTGAAAGTCTTTTGATGTGGGAATAAAGTGTACATCACAAGATTAAAACACAAAATGAGGGGAAATTAGTACAACACAATAGCGTCAGCAGGGACAGTATTGACAAAAGCTCTCAATACTTTATAATTCACTCCAGTACACTGCTTACTCAGTGATTACATAATGAAGGTCACGTAATTGTTTCGGCTCACTTCTACTGTAAAGATCACTTTTGATGACAGACAGTTGTCTCCTTTGAAAACGTATTTTTTCCATCTTCGTAATATTGCACATCTTCGATCTCACCTCCACCAGGCGTTCTGGCTACCCGTGTCATCACGTATTCACTATATTACTTCTAACGTTTAAGGCATTAAAAGGTCTTGCACCTCCATATCTGTCTGATCTACCTTACTCTTACGCCCTGTCCGGTCCCTTAGATCAGCTGAACTTGGTTTATTGTCCATCCCTCGTTTCCGGTTGTCTATAGGTGGAAGGTCATTTTGTGTTAATGCTCCTAAATTATGGAATTCACTACCCCTTACACTTCATAATATCTCATCTGTGGCTACATTCAAGACTCAGCTAAAAACATGTATTTTGGATAATGTGTCCTTATGTGATTGTAATGTGTGTGCGGGTGTGTAAATGTATTGTAATGTACAATGTAAAGCGACCTTGAGCGGAAAGGCGCTTTATAAATAAAACAACTTCTTCCTTTCTAGATGCCTCGCAAGACGAGTGACTGGTTTGATTTATGTTTATGGTTTGGCTGATTTTATTATCAGTAATTATCAGAGCAGTCAAACACATTTACTGTAGTTTAAGAAAAATTGATTAGCACGTCACCTCCCGCTTAATATTTCCTCTGTCAGAGCTATTTTAATTAAGAGGTGTGTAGGTGTACATACTGTAACTACATGAAAATCAATAAACTTGTCTAGGAAATTAAAGACATTCACTCAAGAGGCCAGAACTGAACACCTTTTCATATAAAGGAAGACATATTATTTCTGTGCTTGCTTTCACAATACCAGTTCTGGTGAAACTAAACATCAAGTAAGTTGTAGAACCTTAACCCTACTATTTTAGGAGAGAAAAAAATAAATAAATAAATTCTGAAGCATTTACTAACCCTCATGAGGTTTCAAACCCATATGCTGTGAAAGATGAAAGGAGATTTTTTTTGTGTGAGGATCTTCACACAGCACTTTTCCATACAAGCCTTCATAGGGAGATATTTTTCAAGCTCTAAAAAAAAACACAAGAACTGTAAATGCATCATAAAAGTGGCCCATATGGCATGTGCGCCATATTCGAAGTCTTCTGAAGCAATATGATTTGTTTTTAACGATTCCAGTTCCTTTTAAAGTCAGCATGAAATGAAATTTGCGATAGTCTTTTCTTCCCTATTGTGACGTATATCAGAGTGAAATGGCTTCTTGAACAAATAAAAGTGCAGGGATCAGAGATGAGATGTCGCTGCAAGAGGTTATTTTAAAGATATATTAAAGATTATGACGGCACATGAATACATTTTTTTTTTAAAAAGCTGTGCACTGATAAAATTTTTTATAATAAACATTGCAATATTTCATAAAAAAGAAGAATTGTCCATTTTAATTCCATGGTGACTTTAACGGTTCCATTAGTGGTTCTTTTAATAGGCCTAGCCTACATGAATATATATTTGTGAAAAATAATTTAAATTCCCTTGTCAAATGATGGTACAGTATAATGTCAATGATGAATAGATGTAAAACAATTCTTGAAAAGGGTGTATTTATAAATGTGTGATTCGCTTGTCATAGTCTTTACAGAGGTGGCATAAAAGCTCTACTGAATAAGTGCACCTTTACACATTGTCATATGAACAACTAGTCTGTAATTACACTGAATTATGTATCTCATTTAATTAGTTAGTAGTTTAATTCACACACAAAAAACATCTTAGATTTATTCCTTCAGGAATCGGACTACTCTGGTTGCAATGTATATGTTTGATTCATTAAAAATACATTTATGTTGTCTTATTTGGATCTTAATCTTATGTTGTAAAGATCTGCCAATTTTTTTTATAATTAAAGTCTAATTATAGAAGAAGAAGAAGGGTTTGGAACAAGCAGAGGGTGAATTAAAAGGATGATAAAGGTATGGAGGCACTAAGACCCAGAGGACAGCATCCTCGCTCAAACTAAGATCATGGTTATCAAAGCTGCAACTTTTGCATCAGAGCCCTATAAAAAGCAAGAACCCTGCGACCGCCTATCAGTGAAACCTAAGAAAAACTGCCGCTGCTTGCAGGCAAACTGTCAGCCTTGGAAAGATGACTCGAGTGTGGACGTGAAGAAAGAGCAGCACTGAAGACTGATGCAGGGATGTTCTCACACAACTTCTGGGATGCTTTATATTGTGCAACTGTTGTGTTCGAAGCTGATTTTTCTTTTTCTTATAGACCGAAGTTTGAGAATTAAAGAAGCAGAAAGATATCTTTGATTGTCAGAACAAAAACACCAACGAGCGTTTGACTGCACCTGATGATAGAGCTGACAGAAATCATGAAGCGAAGAAAATATTGCTTTATTTTCAAAATATGAAAACATATGTCTTCAGGGATGGAGCGCAGCGGTCAATTCAAGCCAACACCTGCCCAATTCGAGGTTTTAAACAGCTCGACCGACACAAATGTGACTTTAACACCTAAAACGGACGAAAAACAAGAAAGTTTCGCTTTCCAAGTCACCTTGGCATCAGTTCTCGGTCTCATCACTATTGCAACGATA
This sequence comes from Rutilus rutilus, assembly GCF_951802725.1. Lineage (NCBI taxonomy): Eukaryota > Metazoa > Chordata > Actinopteri > Cypriniformes > Leuciscidae > Rutilus > Rutilus rutilus. The sequence goes on from NC_140226.1 coordinate 27,125,176, forward strand.
TTAAGCAATGCATTTGTCATCGCCACCATTTCCCAGTCCAGAAAGCTCCAGACCCCGGCGAACTTCTTGATCGCGTCCCTGGCCGTCACGGACCTTCTGGTGTCGGTGCTCGTGATGCCCATTTGCGTGCTGTACACGGTCACTCGCGAGTGGACGCTCGGACAGGTTATCTGTGACATCTGGCTGTCCTCAGATATAACCTGTTGCACCGCGTCCATACTTCACCTCTGCGTAATCGCCTTGGATCGCTACTGGGCAATAACGGACGCGGTCGAGTACGCCAAGAAACGCACCCAAGCGCGCGCCGCGGGGATGGTGGCGACCGCCTGGGTCATCGCCATCTCCATCTCCCTGCCGCCTTTCTTCTGGAGACAGGTGAAGGCAGGGGAGCTGACCACCTGCTCGGTCAACACGGACCACATCTTCTACACTATCTACTCAACTTTCGGAGCTTTCTACATCCCTACGCTGTTGCTCATCGCCCTGTACGGGCGGATTTACGTGGAGGCGAGGAAGCGCATTTTGAAGCAGTCTCCCAAAAAAGCGGGGAAAAGACTCACTTCGGCACATCTCAGCACTAATTCACCCGCTTCGGTGGCTTCGACCTCTCCTTTGCATTGTGGAAGGCATGACCTCTGCTCGGACACTGGGTCTCTAGGCAGTGACAATCAAATTAGAGTAACTGTGTCCGATTCACTATTGGAGAAAAAGAGAATATCGGCTGCGCGCGAGAGGAAAGCCACCAAAACCCTGGGCGTTATTTTAGGAGCTTATATTGTGTGCTGGTTGCCGTTTTTCATTTACACATTGCTGGTTCCCCTCTGTCCATCCTGCTTTTCCCCAGAACTCTTTGACTTTTTCACATGGCTTGGCTACGTCAATTCACTGATCAATCCAATAATATACACCATGTCGAATGATGATTTTAAAAAAGCTTTTCACAAACTCATAAGATTTAGATGTTGCAGACGATAGTAAAATAAATAAGTATAAGGGATCATGGTTAGTCAGTCGGTCATTAACGCAAGTGTTATCACGGAATGCTTGATTCTGATGCTGCTATAGCCTACGTTTAAAAGGGATGGTTCACCCAAAAATGAAAATTCTGTCATCATTCAACTCGCCCTTATGTTGTTCCAAACCTCTATAGTTTCTTTCTTATGTTGAACACACAATAAGATATTTTGAAGAATGTTGGTAACCAAACAGTTGACGGTGACGTCCATAGTAGGAAAAAAATACTATGGAAGTCAATGGTAGTGTCAATTGTTTGATTACCAACATTCTTTAAAATATATTCTTTTGTTTTCAACAGAAGAAAGAAAGTTTCATATTTGGGTAAACTATGCCTTTAAGGTGTTGATTGATGCTCTTTACCTGCAGGGCTATGAAGCAGAGCAGTTCCATGTCACTAGTCCCACATCACTAACAGCATAGAATATTAAAAGAAGCAGACAACAAATACCCGACCAAGCATATAAATGACAGACAACAGGATAAAAATAACACATTATTTCCATGTTTGTAATTATGCTGTTGCCTATTAACACGACCGAGAGCCACAGCAGATGCGAGTACTCACATTCACACTCCCTCCCTCTCGCTGCTTAGAATCAGCACAGTTCTATTTCTATGACTTCAAATAGTGATCTTATTTTAATTCATAACAATGGCATGGGTTGTTTCTAAACCAGATAAATGAAGGAAAAAAAAAAGTGTTTTAGGGATGTTTATTGGAAATTCACGTCATGCCATATTATAATCTAATAATGACCGTCTGACTGCACATTATCACTTGTTACACGACTACTTAAATTAAAAAATAAATGGATATTAAATAATTACTGAGTTGATATTTTATTCGTTTACTTGTAAAGATGGCAGAGACAAAACACAAGCACAGTTATGTAGGAAACAGGTTTCAGTCAATCAGACTGAAATCAGAATCAAGAATCTCAGAGAGCCATGTAATAAACTGTTAAATGGGCCTCGTTTAACATAGTAGACATAGGCTATATTCCTTCAAACAGAATGTACAATGACTTTGGATTTCTGAACAATGCTTTGACAGCTTGTGGTCAACCAGTCGCTAATTAACAATGCAAAAATTGTGTAAAAAAAAAAAAAGCTTCATTGTCTTTATTCTTTATTAAATGTGCAATTAAATTGCTCTTATGTGGTCACTGCCTATTGCTGTTGACTGGTCTTAAGCGTAATAAATAAGATGGATAATCCATTTTCTTGTGCTCACATCCAGTACCTCTTTCTTCCTGTCTTATGGTTGATTAAACAGTACGAATATGTGTTGCTTGACTAATGAAAACAGGCCTATTAATGATTCATTTTTACACCTGTTCTTGCTATTTCTTCCCTTGTCCAAGCTCCCAAAAATGTGGGTGTTTAGGTCCTTCATTTCCACTCAGTGAGCATTCTGAGATCAAACCAAGTAAGCAGCGGGAATTTATACTAAGGTCAAGTCTTCACTGTACAAACAGAAGCAGTACAAAAAGAGTTGGACACAGTTAAACTGACCGAGGCTCTTAAGATTTAGATATGAATCGAGTACTTCAAACCCAAATTGATTCACCTTCTGCTCAATATGCTCATAAGTCATATTATCTGTCACTTGACAGTATGAGAGATCACGGAGTAACTGAGAATGACAGGTCTACCGCAGGAGGTGAGTAATACGTCAAAGACGTGCCAGAACAGGGCAGAGGAGGAGATATCGGCTTATTAAGCCCATATGGAGGTGACAGTGCAAAGCCGCAGCATTTCATGAAAAGGCATGTTTGATATTTCCCACAATTCTGCTTTTTTTTTTTCACACTAAGCCTGTGCTTCCTTCAACCCTGTTTTCAATGTGTATTCATGGTGGATATTGATTTAGTTATCATGCTTCAAAACCTCCAACATCAGCAGCCAGTGAAATTGGGGACATATTTAAGCAGGGGGCCAATGGACTAGAAACTGACATATTAGCATGCTTTTTTTGGACTTCCAGAGCGCAGACCCTTTTAATGCCTACGAATTTGATGTGAAGTGAGTTTTAAAGACCTAATTTTGTACTATTACAGCTTGAATTTTTAACAACATGCAAACACCCGCAATAAGTGCAAGCTGTCCTGTCAGAGCCGTTTAACAGTGATTCACAAATCAGCTCTCAGAAAGCAATGGTGATGGGAAAGCAAGCAACATGATGGCATGGTTTTTTTTTAAACATATTGGTCTTTTTTGAGTATGCTGATTAACATGTCTTTTATCATGAGTAGTATTAGTATAAAATGATTTGGAGTCTTGGAGGAGCCGTTAATTATTCGTTTGCTGGTTTAATTAATTTGAATTTAATCTCTTGTCTTTGTCATTTATCTTTTCTCCTGAGCCCATTAAAAGTCGTAGGTTTAATACTATGCAAAATCAACTTTGCATTTCTGTCTTAAATCGTTGTTGTTTAAGAATGCTTGTTTTTTTATATAATTAAAATTGAAATATTTAGTTATAGCATATGACTCATCTGAAATAAAGTTTATTGAAGTCCCCCCCCCCCCCCCCCCCCCCCCCCCCCTTCCCCCTTTTATCCTTAATGTCCTCCAGGGATGGAACATTAATCACGAGCAAACAGAGAAGCACTCATTTGCAGGCATATGATGAACACTTGCCTTTGATAATATATGACCTTGATATAATCAACATACAAATCATTCTGACATATGTTACACACATGGCCTGCATATACAGTATCTCTGAGCATGCCTTGCTAAAAATCCGTGCCAATTACCAGAAACAGTCATCAATCATTAAACTTATGTTTTTAGTTTTTCTGGACATTGACCTTCATCATATTTACATCTCTAAAGGTTTCATCTATGGGGGATATTTTTTCATGTCTGCTATTAAACACCAACTGTTCCCTCACAATTTAAACATGCCAAGCTGCTTTGCAATTACACTTTACCTTAATTGTGCTAAATGGACCATATGTGTGCATGTAATGACATTAACATGTGTTCTCATATACCACAGCTTAATGTTCAAATTAGTCTAACTGTGCATACTTATTAACAGTGTTGTGTAATGTTGAGCAACCAATAATCAGATTACTCACCCTCATGTCGTTCCAAACCTGTATCACTATCTCACGTGAAAACATAATTATTTTACAAAGTGGAGATTTTTGATTCATACGGAAATGTACGATTTTCAGAAGAAGAAAAAAGTGAAATGAAGGCCCACCTCTAAACCTAACTGTCAGTGGGGCATAAGCAAATAACACAAAACCATATGAATTTGCCAAAAATGTAAAATACGATTGCCATGAGAGTCTTAGAGTTTCTTTCTTTCACTGAACACTAAGAAAGAAGTTTTGCAGAATGTCCTGGCTGCTCTTTTCTTTACAGTGGATGTGGACAATAAAAGGTGACCATACAACTCATGTGCTACATTTCAGGTCAACCAGAGCGGTGAATGTGATTTCACCAAGTACAATATGTTCCTGGATCAACATCTTTGTAGATCTTGGAACAACATTCCAATCGACCAATCAGATTTGAGGGACAAGTTTACAGTTTATGTCAAGTTCAGGCTTTCAACCGGGGTTAGGTGCTTCTACATCAGTGTTATTCACCTATCATTTCCCTCTGATTTTAACTTGTGGGTAGGGTCAGGTTTAGGGGTAGGGATAGGGTTAGGACTATATTTTCGGACAGGATCAACAAAATATGTTACTCCAGGAACATGTCTTACTTGGCAAAATCCCGGTAACCCATCTGAAGCCCTGCAATAGCTTTGTGTGAACAACATAGCACCGCTTACTAGACATTTCACTTTGAAAGTGTCGCAAAATGTGCAAGAGGTAACATAATATAATTTAGCAGAAATGTCGCCTGGGATGAAAGACCTGATCTAAATATCAGTTGATTGCTAAAAAATCTCTTTCATGTTCATTTACATTCACAAATGGCATCAAGACACATGACGCCAAAGCTTAAATATTGGTTGCTTCCTCACACAGAGCTATAGCATATCGCTTGAAACTATTATATTTTTAGAGTTATTACACTGACAAGAGTAAATGATAACAAAACTGTCATTTTTGGGTGAACTATCCCTTTAAGAACATGTCATTTTCCATTTCTCATACTCTCTGCTCAACAACAGCTACAGATCATGTCTGTACGTCAATCATGCGTCATGCCTTTTACATTCTTTACTAAATATCTTTTTTTTTTTTTTTGAGCATATCTGCTTACAGTCAACATTTCACAGTTCAAACATCAGAACTGTCACTCACGGAAGGTTCTGTCCCTCTTTCCTGCACGCTTGGGTCTAGTTGTGCCTTTAATCCTGCAAAAAGAAAAATGCACCAGCACAACTGCATTCAATGTCTGAGATGGTGCTTTGCAAAATACAAACTACTGCTCATTTTATGCTCACTTAAGTAATATTAATGCCTAAAAGTCTGCACTTTTTTTTTTTAAACCTTTTCTTTAAATGCCATTCCTTGAGATTGACAGATACCTAGGTTTACTTGTTGGCGTGGCTTATTATCAGCCTAATACTTCATGGCTTTATATATTTTCTGCGCCTCTGCATTATTCACCTCAGGATTACTAATTAAGTATGAAAATCACTATGTTCAAAAACAAGACATTATGTCAGGAAACATTTAGTCTTATAAATGCTATCCAGATAATGAGATTACCATAGGGGCATTAATCCATTATATTTCTACATGGTCCATAACAGACAGCAATCATCAGTTCAGAAAATGTCAAGACAAAAAGTCATTAATTTTGCTCCAAACACTCACTCAGATTCAGAGGAAACATACCTCTCTGAAAGAGGTCTTCATCTTGACTTCTGACATTCATACGCCTTAGGGAAGAAGTCCGCTCCGTAACGTCAGCATCTTTGAAGCGACACGTCTTGAATGCCACGTTATTCCAGCGCCTTTAATGACAATTCCACTTTTAAGCATTCAGTATAGCATCCGTCTTATCTTTCTCAAGGATATTTTGACATTTGAAATGGCAAAATCTTGTCTCAAAGGAGCAGAGACTTTGCAAATAATGCGTTATATAATCTACAAGGGTCTGGGCCTGCTGTCTCACCGTTCTGAGAGATTTTAGTCGTTTCAGTTCTGTTAACGAATTAGCGCTTTCTTATGCAATGTCACTTAGGCTATTAACAATTGAAGACACAATACAGTAAAAGCAGATCTGCTGAGGGAAATGCTCACACAGAAATAAAACATGATGAATATCTGCTCTTCATTTACAAACATTTACATATAAAATGTAGAGGTCATCTTTATGATCACACGATAATCCCTTCACATCGGTGGTTTGGTGGTGTCAGCAATTCTGATTGTGCCTGTGTGTCACTGCATAGCAAAGAGACTTGACTCTCAACGTGGTTAGCATAAGTGAGCGGCTCAAACGTGAAATAGTCGTAATCGCTATAGACGATATTTAGATTAGATGGTGACCGTTTTTTAAGTGGTTGATTCTTAAATTATTACATGGCTTGCTGAAAAATGGAAGAACTTTGCAAATAATGACATCAAACAAAATTGACATCAAGATATGACAAATGGGATGACATTTAATGGCACATGTTGAGTGTAATTAAAGTAGATGGGGTCTATTTTACAACACAACCATCTTTTTTTATTATAAAAAAAAAAGAAAAAAAGGGGAGGTTGTTTTGTTCCAGCAGGGTCATTTGTTATATAAATCTATGAAATAAAAATGTCTATACTTGCATTGTATGGTTGGGAAAATGTCCCCTAATGCATCTCAGTAATTGTAAGAGCTTTTTCGAATCATGTCCATGGGGATATTGTGTTTTCTCTTATCAGGACAAATGACGGTGGCATTCATGGATAAAACCACATATAATTTCTCTCAGATATGAAGCATGCTCATTTATTGTAAGCTGTTTTCCTATGTACCTAAGCATTCAGTATCAGGGGAAATATGTTCGTCCATTCGTCCATTTCAGTGCTGACATGCTGCAACACAACCAGCACTGAACACTGAACGCTGCTATTCTGAGAGGACTGACTCGTATGCAGGCGTGTAAAGTACTTGAGTAATTGCACTTTATTTCTATACTTTTACATTATGGCATTCAGACGCTCTTATGCAGAAGTGCTTTAGCATTGCATACGAGACCACTGTGATTAACAGATGGCAAGCAAGCAATTTGGAACACTATAAGCTAAGAAGCATGGACAAATAACTATTAGAACAATTAGTCCTGTGAGTTATAATTTGAAGGTAATCTTTTACCCAAGTAGAGGGTGAAAAGTATGTTTTACTCATTACAATTTCCTTTAGTAGAATTTAAATATTATGCATATATACACTATATATGGTGGTATCTATGAAAATAATATAGATAACTGTTATTTAAAACATATTTAAGCATTACACACTAATCTTCGAAAGTTTGGGGTCAGTAGTTTAAAAAAAGAAATGAATCCTTTTATTCAGCAAGGCCGCATTAAATTGATCTGACAGTAAAGACATTTATAAATGTAACAAAAGATTTCTATTTCAAGTAAATTCAGAAAATTAGAAGTTTCTATTAATCAAAGAATCCAAAAAAAAAAAAAAAGTTTTCCACAAACATAATAAAATTAAGCATCACAACTATTTTCAACATTGATAATAATGAGAAATATTTCTTGTACTCCAAATCAGCATATTAGAATGATTTCTGAATGATTATGTGACACTGAAGACTGGAGTAATGATGCTGAAAATACAGCTTTGCATCAGAGGAATAGGTTAAAATATAAAACACACACACACACACACACACACACACACACGCATATACTACAAAATTCGGTAACACTTTAGAATACTGTTCCTTCATTAATGAATAACTACACAGGAACAAATGAGTAATGCATTAGTAACACTCTAGTAACTACTATTAACTAACAAGAAACTCTGATTAACGAATGAGTAAGTAATAGCGCTCAGTCGGATGTGGTAGTTCACTATTAGCTAATCAATAACTACTATTTTTCATACCTCACTGAAGACTATAAGAACTACTATATACAGGTTAATAATTCATATTTATAATGCACAATGTTTAATATAAGGTAATGGTAGCCCATTAGTAATGAATCAATCAAGTGTTACTACATCCTTCTAAAGGAACTACTAATAATTTGGATCAGTATTCTAAAGTGAAAAACATGATAACAACCTAATATTGACTGAAGTCATTGTAAGCTTTTAAGGCTTTTGTAAGGTTTTGGATAGTAATGAATCAAGTGTTACTACATCTTTCTAAAGGAACTACTAATTATTTGGATCAGTATTCTAAAGTGAAGATCATGTGAACACACTACTAATGACTAAAGTGTTACCAAATCCATTGGAAGGAATTACTATTCAAAATCGTACAAAAATCTCAAAAGCATACAATGAATGTTGTTCACTTTAGAATACTGATCCAAATAATTAGTAGTTCCTTTAGAATGATGTAGTAATACTTGAGTCATTACTAGTGGGTTACCATTACCTTTTATTATAAATTATGCATTATTCATGTTAATTATGAACCTGTAGATAGTAGTTCTCTGGGAGGTATGAAAAAAATAGTAGTTCTTGATTAGCTAATAATGAACTACTACATTCATCTGAGTGCTATTACTTACTAATTTGTTAAACAGAGTTTCTTGTTAGTTAATAGTAGTTACTAGAATGTTAATAATACGTTACTCGTTTGTTCCTGTGTAATTATTCATTAATGAAGGAACAGTATTCTAAAGTGTTACCCAAAATTCAACTGTAACTTATAACCTAACACAATTGTAAACACAGTAAATGGTTAATCTATAAACCACTGTATTAAACAGTCAAACTATACTATAAAGCAGATTCTGTTATTTAATATTCACCAGTTTCAGGTAGGCATGTGTGCCCTTGAGCCATGGCACAATGAGAAAACTGTAATTGAACAGGTTCCTTTCAGTGCATCAAAGTTACTTTAATATGAAAATCTCTACTGTCTCTTCATTTCATCAATCAGTTTCAAACACTAAGAAAAAAACCTTTTTTAACTTTTAAATCCCTACGTACAATGAAGTGAGTACACTGTTTTTATGTTTTGGCTAGATACTTAGACTTTTAATTTCCCATTTACTTTTTGAAAAATGATGTCAGTACAACCTAATTTTCTGTTTGCAATAAAGAAAACCACAATGGCAAAGCAACCGGAACGATGGTATTAAAATAAATTAAATATGATTGGCCTTGGTAAACGCTTCGCTGTCATTATGTCACACCAGCATGTGGAAGCGTTATTTGGTCAATGACTTGCATTAGTTCTGAAAATGCTTTCATTTCAACATGACATCAAATCTTCAAGGACGCTGCATTCGGTCTGCTAGGAGCGAGAGTCAAATTTGAAATTCTTCTCTCCATAGCACAGAGTCATTACTCTGGTCTGCTGAAGTTTCCTGGGGGCAGCGCATCTCAGCTCTTCATAGCACATATAGATTTAGATTTGGCTTCACTGGGCACAGTCATAAATATACTGCTGGAAAAAGCATTTCGCAAGGCTGTGTGACGCTTGTTTGAAAATGGGGATTTCTGTGATTTCAGTGCCTCCGTTTTGAGTCATGCTGATGTCAGCCAATGGTCACTGTAACCATCTATTATGCTTCTCATTTTCAGAACAGATGGCCATATTCAGGGCAATTTCCACTGTTTACAACTCACCTTGCATGTACTCTAGACAGCCGGCCATTTATCAAAGCAATCAGAGTTGCTGTTCACTAACAGCTCGAGTGAAAGTGCGCTTCAATGACTTCTTTCCTCAGATAAAACAGGATTGAATATGGTATATTACAAATGCCCTGTATTCACTGAATGATTATATGCTTATATAGCTGCTTATGATATATATGGTATGTGATATATATATATGGTGTTGAACAACAACCATGAATCAATCTATTGTTCAATAATGGAAACATACAAAAATCAAGAATGTATACTAAAGGGTTTGATGATTTTCTGTTTTGTGCACACACACACACACACACACACACACACACACACACACACACACACACACACACACACACACACACACACAAGGTTTCATTTAATTAAAGTTTGCCCCCTGGTGGTTTCAAAGCAGGCCTGATTTATAAAACCAGACTTATATAAATCGCACAAACTTGTGTTCTGTGTGGTCTTTTCATTGCATGTTTGAAATATTGAGCTCAATAACATTATTGATTTTCTTCGTCTCGCCCACTTTTTCCATCAACAAGGTCTCAATCAATCACAGAGTATCTGAAAACATGGGTGAATGACCATTGCAAAATAAGTAGGTTGAGTTTGATAACTCAGTCATGACATGAGCTGAATCTCCAGGCAAAGCAATACCCAAGATCGCCCATAGGGGAAGCCTGGAGCTGCAAAAGCTCAACCTATGAGAGAATCGGCCAGTTGCTTAAGAATCGGCCACATCTGTCAGAAAAGCTGTCCATCACACAATATAACACAATTATAATATAATAATTTTCCTAAAATGAGCCCGAAGGAGATTTTCTCATTTGGTACTGCTTTCTTTTTAGATTAAACCACAGCTGGAGATCATAATTATCATAGTAATGCACACATTACCTTAAATCCTAAGTAGCAGATGAATTATCTTCAACATGCAGTTCAAAAAAAAAGAAAAAAAAAAAGAAAGAAAAAGTTATGTTAAAGGGATATTTCACCGCTGGAAAGATGAATGTGCATTTAAATTGGGTAATTTATGTAGTAGAAATGTGAAATTATTTTAGAAGTTGGTGCCTTCTAGACTTAGTCTGGCTATCACCAGACCAAGCTCAATCTTTTAATACTGAACATTGGTCTTGGGAGTCTGCTATGTATTTTGACACTGTACGCAATTGGATAGTCCTTCAACCAATCAGACCAACGATCCGGGTAACATACTTTGCAGAGCGACACGAAAACTCCAGGCAGGAAATGTGTAACCAAACGTGTTGATCAGCGGTTTGCAGAAGCAGTAATGGAATCGAGCGATTTTTGCAGGTTGTGCAAAAAAACATGAAAGTCAGTGGTATTTACACCCACTCGAGTGATTTGTTTGCTAAAAAGAAGCCATTGAGCATCATCGAGAGGATAAAATGAATTGGACAGAGCCGTAATGGCTCTGGAATTGGATTGGATTAAACCCGTCAATAGCGCGCCAGGTGGATAAGCCAGTTTGTGATTGGTTCCCACAAATTTGTAAAGGAAGCAGCAGAGATAAATATACAGGTTTCCAGCCTGAGCTGCAGGGCGAAATCAAATCGAGACTGAGAAAAGCCAGAAAATTTATTTTTGGCTCATGTGGATGAAAGACAACAACTCCCAGAATGCACTTGCTTCGCTGGCCTACGAGGCCACTCCCAAGCCACGCCTACCGGTTACAGAGGGCAGTATCGGAAGAAATTATACAACTAGGCTACTAGTTGACTCGAAACTGAAAAGACGCTGCTTTATCATGAGATCCCCCTATGGGCGGGTTGAAAACATGCAGAACTAGCTCCTACTACTGGCTGTAGTCTCTAGCCTCTGGACAAAAAATGATGATTTTTGCATCATCTGATTTTTTTTTCCAGACACACAATACAGAAATCTCTCGTCTCAGAGGGACATGAGAGAGAGAAGCACGGTCATTCGAAAATACTACCGGGTTTCTACTGATACAAAGCTTAATGCTAATCGGTGAAGTATCCCTTAAAGGTCCCGTTCTATGTGATCCCATGTTTCAAACTTTAGTTAGTGTGTAATGTTGTTGTTAGAGTATAAATAATATCTGTAAAATTATAAAGTTCAAAGTTCAATGCCAAGCGAGATATTTTATTTAACAGAAGTTGACTACAAAAAACGGCTGGATTGGACTACACCCCTCTACATCCTGCTTTAATGATGTCACTAGAACCGTAACCTCCGCCCACAGGAACACAGGCGTATTGATGGCGAAATGTCAACAGACGTGGTTGATGTTTATCTATAATCGGACACCGCAAAAGTTTAATTCGAAGTTGTTAGTTTGCTCTGTCCATTTCACCACGGACTGTTTTTCTAACCTGGGATAATATCAAGCAGACTTCTCTCAGCGTTTCATACTGACGAAGGGGACTATTTCAACTATATTCCAGCAAGCGGTAAGTAGTGATTTAATATGGAAGTAGCGATCACTCTTCACATCGTTCGTTTCTCTTAGTAGGATGAAAATAATCTTACTTAAACTGTGATTAATATACAGAAAGCGATCAAAGAACAATCCCTTTCCAATCGCCCAAGCTATCAATCACACAGCGCGAGTTTATCTGGACACTTGCCAAAACTCGTTATGAAATCAATGACGCTGTTACACTGCACAACGAAGCTCTTACTGTATTTATATGCCTCATGTTTGCATTGGTGAAATCATTAGTGAGAGTGCAGAAACTGCGTTGCAATGATAAGATCTTTCACGCGATCAACAGACTGTCATCTGCTCAGTGCTCATCACTGCAACCTTTTATGTGATGGGAATAGATCTAAATACTTAAACTTCTCATGATTCGTTAATCCCGATAGCTGTAATAGTAAAAACGTATAATAGCTGTAATAGTAAAAGTTTTCCAGATAGTTCCACATGTAATGCCAGATATTTCATATGCAAGCATGTCAGCCAATCACAGCAGAGGGCGTTTACACTGAAGTCTCACAGCAGACACGCCCCTTCAAACAGAGTGTTCAAACCAGGGAATGAAATCAGGCTAGGAAATATGCCTTTTATTTCTAAATTATAACAATTTTTGATCTAAAAAACATACTAACATTATAAGGGCACCCCTGGAAACATTATAAAATAATAAAAATAATCCATGGAATGGGACCTTTAAGATCCCGGTGAAGATTGGGGCGAGGCTTGGAGTCTAATAAAAATAAATGAAACCATATAGTTACTATTATCATTTTTATTCATATTTTGAATTAGTTTTCATATTTACTGTTTTAATTTTAATTAAAGTTATTATTATTATTTAATATGTTGTGACACGCCCAAAAGCAAGGAGAGGTTTCAGCTGCCACAAAACACAACCTCAAGAGAGACGGGGGCAGCGTTAACAGAAACTGTCTTTTATTTAACAAAAAATATATAGGATGGCCAAAAGGGATCCAAATTGGAACTTAGGTTCTTCCCGGTCTGGGGTACTCATGACAGCGGTGTTCCTACCGTCTGCTAGAACTCTAGGCCTCCTTGAAGGGGGAAGACAGGAAAAAACGAAAGGCAAAGTTTGGTAAAGCAGAGGTTACAAGGTTAACTGTGTCTTTTCTTTCTCTTTACTCTAGGCCTCCCTGTGCTTCTTCACCTTGTCCTGTGGTTGTCTTCACAGATCCCAGATTTATAGTGACCTCCATGGGCCATTATTGGCTACAGCTGTGAGTGGTTCCATGTTTGAAGGGTGAACAGGTGGAAGTATTCATAATTGATGATTTTTCCCAGCTGGGATTTACTTCTTTGCTCCTGGGCTCCTTTCTCCACCATTGGCGTGCCACAATGTCTATATAGTTTAAGATTATGTTAATGTTGTAAGATTACCATGTGATCAAATTAATAATTTTTTTCCAGGGCTATAACTATAGCGAAGCCTACATTAGAAAGGCATGTATCTATAAATATCTATATAAAGGTATGCATTTATACAAATCATCTAATCTAAGGGATTTAGGTGGAACAACTTTTGAAGATCTCACATGCAAAGATGAAGGGATCATATGTATGTCACCCAGCATGGGGCGAAATAATGAGAGCTGTATCCTGGGATTATGACAGTGACGACTCAGTCAGTCACTGTCATCCATCAATATAAAGCTTTGTCAGAGGACGCGCGGAAGAGAGTGTTCTGTCGCAGCAGAGATGCGCTGACTCCAGACAGTCACTCACTCCAGGTTAATTGAAGTTCACCCTTTTGATTGGTCAGTGATGGAACTCATTAGCATAGGTGAGAAGGTCAGCCTGCTTTGCATTTGAGCTCATTTTTACCGCTCTTAATAGAATCAGGCTCCCGAAGACAATTAAACGTAGAAAGGTCGGTCGACTGATTTTCCTGACTTTCAGTGCAAGTCTGCTTGCATTAGCGCATAAGTATTGCCGGTATATCCCTGGACTTTTCCTGTCACCTAATTATCTCTACTATTAGACAGGTGAATTTAAAAGCCGCATTGCAGGGATCTGCCATTGAGCTGAGCTTCTTAGTCAGAATAGGATTTTCCTCTGATTCTGATTTAAAAGCAGAAAATAAGAGCAGGTTAGGGTGTCATGATTGTTTAGTGGAATCCAACAATCTTATTTAATAAGTCACAGGCCATTCTGAAAAGCTGAAAAATTTTTTTTGCGGGATTATTTATCTATACATTTTTTATCTTATTGCATATGCATTTGTAGGAGTATCCCTTTCAGACACAAAATTTATGGGAGGATAGTATTTAAATGAATAATGAAAAGTGATTTTTCTAAGGTTTGCACCAGTCAATTTACTAGTATTAGCATCATTATCCATTCTGAAAGCATACATGGTTTCAAGATCTTATTTTAACAGATTTTTATTTTTTTATATATTTTTTTTATATTATATGACTGAACATAAAACCAAATAAAACAAACATTATGTTTGCTAAAAGCAATTAAATAAATTCCAATAAGTAACAGAAATAATTTCTACATGGAAAATAAAACATTTAAAATCATTTACTATGATTTTACAGTAAGGTGTAGCTAAATTGGCAAAAACCTGTTTATGGTAAATTACCTTTTATTGGAACCTAAACTTTACAAATAGGCTACAACAGATTAGAAACTATCCTGTTTGTTGCTATTTTTATTTATTTATTTAATATACATCTATACATATTATTATTAGTCTAAGTTATTAGGACAATCATGATCATCAATATTTCTTTTTAGAATAAACACTTCAACTTCACACTTCAAGATGCAGTGCAGAAGAGAGGTTTTTTTCCCCCTCAGGCCACAAGTGAAATGAGCAGCAATTATTCAGAGCCCTAACTAGATAAAAAAAATAATAATAATAATAATTAAAATTCTCATTTCCAGCGGGGGTTTCAGCTGGTTACAAATGGCCACCAGCCTGTTCTCATTATCTCTTGAAAGTTCAACTTGCTCGAATTTCAACTTGCACGGTCCAGCGACGTGGAAGGTCTTGAATGGATTTTGAGCTGCGGAGACTTATTTATGGCTGTGAAATTTAATAAGCAGGGTGTGTGTAATCCTCTTCCCAGCTCAAGCAGTAGGCCTGGGGACTAACATGCATCACAAGGGTACGACAACACACGCTCAGTACACAGATCTGGCCCCATGATCAATGGGCAGAGCCTGCTGTCTCGAACAGGGGGAGTAGAATACTGCGTTTCGGCTTGGCAGCCACAAAAGCTGGCAGAGGGCTGAGAAACTTGTGTCGAGTGGGCCTGACTGAGAGGGACGGGGCGTCGGGCGGACTGGAAAGAGAGCAAGTACGCTAGTCGAGTGGCTTGTGACCGAAGCACGGAGGCTAGCAGATGCTGGTCCAGAAGGCTACTAACAGGATGAAGATAGTCCACCACGTGGGCCCACAGGGATTAGGAGTCAGTGAGAGGTAAACAGATTAGTCCAGAAAAAGAGGCAACGCTTTTAACCTCATCACTCCCCTCACACCCTGAAGAGCATCTTCCACCCACTCGCACACTTGAGACTAAATCGTACCCGAGAACCTGTACCATCTGTCAGGAATACCACCCAACCTACAGTAGTGCCCACACACAGCCCCGTCCATGGAAACCTGGACACATAGTCGATGGAAATTAACTCTTTCTCCCTCAGATGTCAGATAAGTCAATACGGACTGTCTTTTCTGTCCAAATGAGCAACTTTACATCCAAAAGGACATAATCTACTGCAACATGCCATTGAAAACAGGATTATTCCTCATTCTGTTCTTGTTTACCCTCCAAGCCACCAGAATCAGAGGTAAGTCGGTGTTTGAACGCCGTTTGAATGCTATTTGCTTGTTTTATTCAAAGAAAGTCTTAGAATTCAGCAAAAACAGTACTTTTGGTAATGTACAACGCCTCAGAGCTGCAACAGCCTATGCGATTCCTCACACAATAGCCTCTTTCCGCCCTCAGTGATCGAATGAGCTTTTAAATATTTTAGGAGCCAATTTGTGAGGACATAAAAGAAACCCCAAAGATTTCTCTTATGCTAAACAAAGCCTTATGACAAATCATTTGATAATATTTTTGTGGCACGCACGCCATTAGCGCTTCCTTTTCGGTGCAATATGCTCGTGTTTTGCTAACATTTCATGCGAGTTCTGAATGCCTCCAGTCTGGCTGCAGTGTTCAGAAGCTCCATTCATTAGGAGAGGGAAACAAAAGGCATTCTGTTTGTGGCCGTGTGGAACGCTAATCTTTTCTGGCTTGTAGCTTTGCTGTGGGGCCTCGCTCATCGCTTCAGAAGTACAGCTCAATTAGCATCGCCGCCCCTCATGTCTGCACATGTGCTCGGCAGGCTCACAGACAGCAGCGGGACACATGATCAAATCAGTCACCCTGCTATCTCTGAGAAATTGCAACAGTGGCCCAACATCTGCTCATTTGCTAATTAACAGATGTGGTCAGATGTTCTCTGACCCTGAAACACATTGTTGAGACCCTTGTACTCGGAGTGATCTGCTAACTGTCTTCCACTGTAAACATCTTTTAATAAGGCCACATGTGGCTCTAGAACAGGACATCTTTTGTGTCAGATCAAAATAATTAGACTGAAGGTCCAATCTGATCTGACACCAAAGTCTCAGATGAATGACGACAATAATTAGATTTTTGAACAGTTTCAAACAAGTTTAAAGGAACACGAGTTGCAGTAAAACACCAACTTGTATTCCTTTTGGGGTAGATTATCCATTAATTAAGACTTATTTTCCTTGCACAGTTCCTTGCACAATACCATGTTATGACCTTAAAACACTTTTACCAGCTCCATACATATGGTTTTTCAGACATAGTAAATTCGCTCAGTAGCTCACCTAGTACAGTATCGTGAAAGGTTAGTCATGATAAACAAGCTCAAAGACTAATTGAGCCCAATTAAAATGGCATGGTTTCTTCAGCAAATTTATTTTTATCTCACGTTTGCTTTTGTTAACATTATCAGTTAGGTTTACAATAAAGGTTAGTGTAGGTAGTACGTTATTTTCAAACACAACAGAGCGCTCAACTTTTACTTCATTTCCAAACTGCAGTGAGACATAAAACAACCAATATCATAAAATGTTACCAGATTTACGTTCATCTGTTTCGGATCAAACTGAAGGCACAATTCACACACTGAACACACATTCCACTCACTGAACATTTCATTTTGAAAGTGTAGCAAAACATGCAAGAAGCAACATAATGTATCAACTATTGCTATCAGGGAAGCGTTCTAGAGTTCCACTTTGTAAAAGCAACCGTTACAAAAAAAATAACATTAATACCTGTTTCTATTAATATTTTAAATAGTAAGATGTAGTAATTGTTATGGTATTCTTTTTTTTTTATTTATATATATATTTTTTAATGTTGTGTACTATTGCAGCTTTGAGTCCAAGACAAATTTCCTGAAAAGGACAAAGTATAACCAACTCTAATAATATAATTTTGCAGAAATGTCGCCACAGGCACGTTGTTCCAAAGAGCCTGAGCTGAGATTGCTACAGTTACTGAATACAATTTTCTTTTTTGGTATCCAAATTTGTTTAGCCCAGGCTATTTTATGCTAGTTAAAGGTAGGGGGTAGCAATAACAAGTTACCTTTGAAAACATTAGATCTCACCCTCCCTTCAGAGCGTCTCCAAAGCTACGCCTCCTTCAAAACACATGAACGCACACAGTCTGCAGAGCATCACAAGAGACGGCGTTAAATTAACTCATGTCTCAAAGCACATAACATTACAATAATAATGAACGTAAAGAACTCTTACTTGTACCAGACTTGACTGCTGCAGATTCATTTCAGCATTGATAGTGTTGACATAGAAACGCATAAAACCAAGTCTGAGGACGTGAACAGCTTCAGGTAGAACTTCACAGGTTGCCAACTTGTAATTACAGTTACGACATGGCGTGAACGAAGCATAAGCTCGTTGTTTTGGTTCAGGTGGAACTGTTAAAGGCGGCTGCTGTTTGTTTTTGGCACTTGGTGACTGTCTGTGTACAACTCAACGCGCTGATGACGTGTGATGTCTGCGCGAGCAGGGTGCTCGGAGGTATGGAAACACATATGTTGAGACTTCCACTGAAGATATATGTACATATAGGTTACATGTTTTAATATTTAGACTCAGGATGTGAAAAGACAACAAATTGCCTACCCTGCCTTTAAGTGCTGGTTCAGTGGTTATGCAATTCACCAGCAGATAAGCCTGGTCAACAAAGGACATTAACATCCAAAACACTATTTACAGGTAGCGTATACCTAGCTATGCTATGCTGTGCTATGCTATGCAGAGAAATCTGCTAATTTACACGATAAATCCTGTCTTAGTGAGGACTGATCACATGCTTTAAAAGATTCTGTAAAGCAAGATTACACATTAGGCTTTAAAAGTTATCAGCAGAATGTTAAAAACAGAGGTATGTGTTTAGCCTCTACTATACTTATATCGCTAACGCTATTACTTGACTACTAACTAAGCTTATGCTAATCTGCGAGTGGTAAACAGAGGTCCAGCGAAGTCTGAGGGACCCCCTTGCTGAGCCGGGCTTAATGTTTTAAGAAGCTCTCTGAAGTTTACCAGCTGGTCACACAACACTTCATTTTGAAAACAATAGAGGCCCTAAATCCTATAATCCCTCATGGTATGACGTTGCTTTGATTTGAACTAATATGATCTCAGTTTCTCAAGATTTGTTGAAGTGGCTCAGATCTTGGAGGGGACAAACAATTTGTCTGTTTTTTGATGGATCTGTGAATGTAGCATCTAAGAGGAAATGATATGCCATAACTGCAGACGAGACAAGCTATTAAACTAGCCAAAACGGTCTTCATTTGATGTAAAAACATCCAGATGTATTTTTATATGAGCTATTAACTGTATAATTGTTCGATGCTTCATTACTGAAGCCGGTAATTAAATGCATCGTTGTCATTATGCAGTGCATATGTTCACCGTGACAATGATATGAACTGAAGTTAATGTAGTGAGCTTTGCTGTCGCTCTAATTTCAGGACCATCCATCCTAAACTTCACTGTTCTGTAAACACCAGTAAAACACCAGGTGCAAGTCTATATGTGGCCAATGACCGCAGGTGCTGGTTAACTCGAACAGCTCTGGCCATAACTGATTAGGTAACAGGTCAGAAGATGGGTCACCTTGAGTTACTTTAATACTCTTAGATGTCAGCATGAGTCTTCAACCTGAAGGTCTTTAGCAAGTAAGATCTTTGAATGAAACATCACTGTAAAAATACATTTACTGACCTTAATATTGTTCCAAAAATACTTGACTTCTGTGGAACACAAAATGAGATATTTTGTCCATACAATGAAAGTCAACAAGGTCTAACATTGTCACCCCACTGACTTTCATTATCAACAAAAACAGTTGAACTATCCTGTTTAATTGCTGTAGTAAACCTGAGAACATACACATGTACCAAGCATTTTTTTTTTTAAGACTTTCTTTCAACTTTGAATTTGTGTAAAAAATGATGTGGTTCCAATCAAATGCAATTAGATTAATACAAATAGAGAGCAGACCTTTGCAACTCTTACCTAGTGAAAGCACTTAACATCTGCCTGGATGGCGTTATAACCGACTGCTTGACTTAGGCTTAATCCAATTAAATGTTCATTCAGCATACTAATCATAGACTTAAAAGGTTTCAAATGGTCTCTGGGCTAGCGCAATTACATGAAGTGTAATTATATGATCCATCGGCTTACTATCCTTAGGTAAAGTCAATCCAACTCTTCTGAAACAATGAACACACGCTGTTGTTGTGACATTTGCAGAACTCACGGCTGACGACTTGATTCTCAGGATCAGAAATGTGAAGTACAGGCACTTCCTGGAAACTCCTCAGCCAATCAAACAGTCGACAGATGGCAGAGATTCACTTTCTCTAGACAGGCATCGAGCAAAGAGATCAGCGCTGTTTAGTACGGGGGTGAAAGTGTGTCCTCAGGAGAGCATGGCGGAGATCATCACCAGCCATAAAGCCTACTACAAACTAAGAGGTAGGACAACTTCTACCCTAAACACCACAGGGGACAGAGCCTTGAACATCAGTGCCAAATTTGGCTACAACACCTCAGATCCTCATAAATCATAATTAACTTCCCAATCATTTTGCAGCCTTCGGGGAGATTAAGGATCAAGCCGAGCCAGAAAAAAAGTGGCTCTGAGCCAAGTAGTAGTGTCCCTACTTTTTTTTTGGACTTTTGAAACTTTTTTTTAGACTTGCCTCTTCTTTTAGTGTTTCAGTGTATTTTTTTATTTTATTTTATTTTATTTATACAGTAAAATAAGGCAAGGAAAGTAAAATCAAAGTTAAAAATTTACTTGAAAATATTTTTTGTTTTAATATCTAATCTAATTCTCAACTTTATACACTAGAGTTCAAAAGACTGGGGTCAGTGACATTTGTAAAAGATTTCAAATAAGATCTATTTCAAATAAATGCTGTTCTTTTAAACTTTCTATTTATCAAAAATGTAACATGGTTTCCATAAAAATATCAAGTGGCATGACTGTTTTCAACTTTGATGATTATAAGAAATGTTTCTTGAGCACCAAATCAGCATATTAGAATGATTTCTGAAGGATCATGTGACACTGATGATCACAGAAATGACTGTTTTACTGTATTACCAGCAGCCATATCACCCTGTAGCCCAAGACTGGTTGCCCACTGAAGCTAAACAGGGCTGAGCCTGGTTAGTACCTGGATGGGAGACCTCCTGGGAAAAACAAGGTTGCTGCTGGAAGAGGTGTTAGCGAGGCCAGCAGGGGGTGCTCACCCTGTGGTCTGTGTGGGTCCTAATGCCCCAGTATAGTGACGGGGACACTATACTGCCAAAAGAGCACCGTCCTTCGGATGAGACGTAAAACCGAGGTCCTGACTCTCTGTGGTCATTAAAAATCCCAGGATGTCCTTCGAAAAAGAGTAGGGGTGTAACCCCGGCATCCTGGCCAAATCTGCCCCTTGGCCTCTGTCCATCATGGCCTCCTAATCATCCCCATATACTGATTGGCTTCATCACTGTCTCCTCTCCACCAGTAAGCTGGTGTGTGGTGGGCGTTCTGGCGCAATATGGCTGCCGTCGCATCATCCAAGTGGATGCTGCACATTGGTGGTGGTTGAGGAGATTCCCCCCTTCCATATGTAAAGCGCTTTGAGGTCTCAGAAAAAGCGCTATATAAATGTAACGAATTATTATTATTATTATTATGTGGTGAGCATAGGATAGGCATGTTCAAGTGACCATAAGATATGAGCAAGAGACTAATGTTCAAAAACATCTCACCAAGCCCAAACCTTTGAATGGTAGTGTTTATGAAACTAGTTACATTAAAACTGTGAGCTGATCAATAAACAAATCCAGTAATCATTATCATGTCGTTCCAAACCTGTATGAATTCTGTGGAACACAACACTAGAAGTTATGAATAATGTGCTACTTGTTTTTGTCATGCGATAACAATGAATGTGGACAGAAGCTTTCAAAAGGATGCAAATCCAGCATAAAATTATCATAAAATGAGTCAACATGAAGTCAAATGTGTTTGGAATGAAATGATAGCGAGTAAATAGGATGAAGTGGCAATTTATCCTTGATCTGACCATTAAAAATGACTTTCACTGGTGTATTCTAATGCTGTCAGGTTGATTTAGTCATATCAAATAATATTTTTGGCTTGAATAAAACCAGTTAATTAAGATAAAACCACATGAATCACTATTTTTGGTATCCTGACAAAACATTTTAAGCAGATAGCATGATATTAAATTACTGGAACAAACAAGCTAAAGGTGAGGCTTATTTATTTGTCAGATGCAGTTAAGAGATACTCTCAATTAGATTGGCAAAATCAGATAATGGCAGAAAATGGCTGCATACTAAATACTATTAAGTATGTTATGCCTCTGTCAGCGGTCCATATAATTAATTTTAGGTGTCCTGGCCTGTTTTTATCAGGTCTTTTCTGTTAGTCCCCTCAGTCGTTCTTACAATTCTCTAACAGCCTTCTCTAAATAATTCCCATGCTATTTAACAGTTTGTCAAGAAGCTGTGTGGGAGGCCTTCCGGATCTTTCTTGACAGAGTTCCTGACACCATGGAGTACCAGCAGTGGGTGTACGCCTGTCAGAGAGACTCGCTTTGCATGGAGGATCTGGCCCGAAATTTTAGTAGCACACGGGAGCATCTTGACATGGTAGCCAGTGTAAGTAGCTGCTTGTGTCCGATTGCCAATTCAGCTCAATCGTCTTGCCAATACTGCCCAAATGTGCCAATATCATTCAGTTGAAAAAAAATGGTTTTCTTTTTGTAAATTCTCAAAGAGATTTATATAATTTACAGAGAGTGGATGCTCAAGATGAACAGGAGAGGTAAGAATCCCGAAGATGATCTTGAATTCAAGGGCCTCTTGGTTTCAGTATTCATGGTATGGCGATTTACTTGTCTTCATTTTTAGGGCTTAAACCCTTCAGAACATCTAGAATGAGGTCACCTGACTAGTGGGAGATGAGAAAATCTCAGCCTGTCCTTTAAAAAACAAAGTTTGTTCATATTTGGTGACCTAGCTAAACACTGCTCTCTGACCTGATCCACTTTAATAAGAGGGATCTGTGCCCAGACATATTACGCTTGGGTGTTAGAGCCACACAAACATACCCGGGCTTATATGCAGTAAACCCTTTTATCGGGGACAATGAATTTTATTGCATTTATCATTCTCGGATTGATTCATCCCTTCTCAACATGTTTTCAATTATTTTTAGGGCTCTCACACCTGCACCAGGCGAGAAATGTAAGTCCTCACCATCCGAAAGAGATACTGGTTGATCTTATAAAAGCATGACTGATTGATGGCTTTTTATGCTTCAGGTTCAAAGAGTCCCGCTGAACTTTTCATCATGGAATCTGACAGCGTATGGCCACTAACTTGTGCTTTTTAGAATATGCGCTTAACATACTGATGAAGTTAGAAACAAACAAATTGACTATTCTCTGATCTGATAGGAAACTGGGGCACCAGATGCTGTCCCTCAGAGGATGGAGGAGCACATTGTGGAGTTCAGCGTGACTGTAGTAGACCCCGTCTACAGCGCACTACTGAGGGATCCAGGCAGCCCTCAATATGAAGACCTCACTCGCAATCTTCACGAGCAGGTTAGGCTAAATGATTATTAACTATTAAACAAATGCCATTTAACTTGGATTTTCTGATGTTTCGAGGTAAAAAACAGAACCTAATGAACTAATTATGAGAACATTTATCTAAAAATCTCAAACAAATCTATCAGCTATGTCATATAATTGCACAGGAAACAGAAGCATAATGACTTAAAATGTTTTTTAAAAGATCTAGGCTATACATCTCAGCAGAGCCTGCATGATGTTGTTGAACTCAAAGCAGGTGAAATATGTAAACAGGAACACAGCTATGAAAACTAATAAAAGACATAAAAAGACCTTTGATCACCAAAATGACATTTTATCTTTGGGAAAAAAAAAAATCGTCATGCTTTAAAATAGCTTGAATGTAACTCTACACCCTTGCCTCATTTAGAATACGCGGTTCTATGAATATGCAAATTAGCCCTGCCTCCACTCACTCACACCAGTCCAGAGCAAGCGTGCCGCACAAGTGCTGAAAAGTGAAGCCAAAGCGTCTCGATCGCCCCCCCCCCCCAGTGGCTGGTCCCAGTATAGGTTATAAACCCCGCCTCTCCATGAAGTCTACTGGACGCTATGGAAACTAAACAAAACTAATTTCTACATGTCCATAACTGTATATTTCACACAGTAGATTTTGTATTAACTGTTTCTGCGGGAGTGAGGGCAGGACCTTTATATCGCAGCTTTACTTCCTGTTCACTACTGCACAGAATCAGGTCCCAAATCTGCGCAAGATGTCAGTGCCATATTAGGACTTTGGCGGCTTCACTTTTTACCAATGGAAGAGAGTGACGGGTTGTCGTCCATCTTTTTTTTTACAGTCTATGGTCCAGAGATCCACTCTTTGATGATCACACAATGATGTGACAAGGTAGTTTGTGACATCAGAAACACCAGCGATTTCAAACCGCGTTTTTGAGACTGTCTTTTTTTCACTGCAGTTTTAAGGAGAAATACTTGGTAATGGTGTTGACTTATGAATTTGCACATGGTTTGTCTTAAAGGTGCAGTGTGTGATTTTTAGCGGCATCTAGTGGTGAGGTTGCGAATTGCAACCAACAAAAGTTACGGTGGCCGACAGGAAAAGATGTCATCGTCTGAGACAGCAGAGAGTAGCCAGTTAACCCTTTGATGCTCAAGCTATGGAAACCCCTTCTAATGCACAACATGTTATTTCATGCATGGCTGGACTTTTTTTTTTTTTAGATACATTTATTTAAGCATTTAATATTCCATGATCTATAAATTCCATGATTTATAAATATTAAAAATTTCTTGTTTTCAATTACCAAAAATTATTATTTTAACTTTTTCTAGGTTTTGTGTTACTATATCAAATTTACTTATCAAGCATGATAAAACAAAAGAATAAAGACAACATTTTGTCAAATTAATCATTTTAGCAGTCATTTAGACCAGTGGTTCTCAATCCTGGTCCTGGGGACCCACAGCTCTGCACATTTTATATGTCTCCTTTATCTGACACACCCAGTTCAGTTCATAGAGCTCTTTCCTAACGAGCTGATGATCTGATTCAGGTGTGTTAAATGAGGGAGACATACAAACTGTGCAGAGCTGTGGGTCCCCAGGACCAGGATTGAGAACCACTGATTTAGACAACACATTTAACACTTGAAATGTTTATTTGCCACTTTGTCTCACATAGCATTCACATATCACAGATAACTGATAACACTGAAATTGAACTGTGTAACTGTATTGAATTGTGGTGAATGTGATCAAATAAAAGAAAATACAACAAACAAAATAAAATCACACTGGTACAGCGGCATCTCAAATTGCCATCTTAGTGCTTACATGCCTCACAAATGACAACTACATGTTTGTGCTCCTTGCACACCGGCCTGGTGCACTGGGAACACCAGCTGCTGACTTTTCTGTCTTTGGCAGCTGGGCATATTCTGCAATCTTTTTTTTAGTGTAGCTAACATTAGCTAGCTAGAATATGTCACCAGCTAGCTAGCTAATAGTATTGGACATGTTTCTCCTTCTCACAAGTAATTTCTCACTAGGAATACAAGGTCAAGGTAACCATAGCCTAATATTCAAATATTATGTCCATCTTTTACAAAATATAAAATATTTTGTGTGGTTAAAATAAAATAAGACTTGCATCAAATATACAAAAGCAGCCATGTTGAATTGTGAAATGTGTGGCAGGTGAATAGTATTCTGCAGTAAATGTTCCTACTTGCAAAAAGTGTGCAAATATCAAAGGTTTCTATATGGGTCATTTTTGACCCATGTATGTAAAATTGATGTAGAAATAAAAAAAACTGTGTTTGTTTATAAAGTAAGAAAGGAAACATTAACATAATGATTTGTGGAAATCAAAAACAAAATATTTAATGAATACCTGGAATAAAAAAACAAAACAAAAAAAAACATATCTTTTAAAGATTCAGCAAAGAAACACTCAGCCATTACTGAAATAACATAGGAAATGAATACGGGTCATTTTAGAACTATGTATGTAAAAAAAAAATTGAAATACAAAAACTGTGTTTGTTTATAAAGTAAGAAAGGAAACATAAACATAATGATTTGTGGAAATCAAAAACAAGATATTTAATGAATACCTGGAATAACAAATGATAAAATACATATCTTTTAAAGATTCAGCAAAGAAACACTCAGCCATCACTGAAATAACATAGGAAATGAATACGGGTCTTTTTAGACCCATGTTGCGCATTAGAAGGGTTGCGATACAAAAACGATTTTTATTAGAAAAGTAAGAAATGAAAAATTTCAATTAGGATTTTTAATGATCTAAAACAAGTTAATTGAGGAATACCTGGAATACTGAATGATGAAATTAATTTCTTGCAAAGATATAGAAAATTAAAACTCAGTCGGGTCTTTTTAGACCCATGTTGTGCATCAAAGGGTTAAGCAATAAGGTTTCATTACAAAGATAAATTAAGAAATTATGTGTACTTTATTATTCAGTAAAACAATATGTTATTGCGAATATTATTGTTACTTGTTCATCATTGTGTCATGTTTTATTCGCTGACTTTAGCTAGCTTCTTTGCACGAAGAACAGCAATAGTGACGAAACGCGTTTGTTTGTTTAGGGCTAATGTAGAAACATGTCGGCGCAAAATGGTGTTACATTTCAATGCAAGGTGTATATGTAGATAGAAATGGCTCATTCTAAGGTAATAAAAACATAACGTTTCATTATGTAAGGTCTTTATATGCACTGAAAACATAGTTATGTATATTATATTGCATTTCTGTCTACAGATCCTCCTAAATATTACACAGTGCACCTTTAAAGCATATTAAAATCACCACATTAAAACAACATTAAAACCTTGATATTCACCACAGGGGGACTTTAACTTAATATATAGTTTAATCTATATGAAGTACTGAATTATTGTCAAGGAACAGCTAGTTTCATGGGTAGTGAGTGATAACTGTAATTACATAATTCTGAGAAAATAAGCAGAAATAGTGCAATTGTGTTAAGAACATTCTAGAAAACATCTCAAAGTGTTTTTTTTGTGTGTTTTTTTGCCATTTTAAAAACAAATAAATAATAAGCCCCTGTGGTTGTCTATTTCTCAAACTACATAGACAAGGCAAAGACAAAGTTATATAGTAGATTTTAAAGTAGCTTACCGTAAAAGATAAAATTACAGGAAATCCAAACAAGAATTGAGTAACTTCAGAAGGCAGCATGAGATTAGTTAAAAAAAGACTAGAGCCATGGCACATGATTTTACAGCGTGGCAGCATGTCTGACAATCCATAATCTGAGGTTTTGTAACCTACCATACAAAGATTACTGAATATTGTAATTAAAAAAAGAGATATTGCAAATATGTCTAAAAATATTTTTCATTTACACTTCTGCAGATGCTGCATGTATTCAACAAACTTCCTTGGTTTAAAGAGATTCGAGTGCTGGGATTTCGGTAGGTTGATGTTGGAACTGTGGGATTCAACGATATATTGCAGTCCATTGAACTTGAAAATTGTATTTTTGGATGGGTAATTCTCTCACAGGGGCAACTCGGGGTAAGTATTTGAAGAAATACTTGGCAAATTGTGTTCAGAACAACTTGCGTTTCAATTACTGTACCATTATGTTGTGTTGTACTGCAGACTGTAGTATACTTATAAAAATTAACCCTCATGTATTGTTGAGATTGACTTTAGAGTTCCAGAAACCACAAATGCTTTTAAATATAAAATACATTCAAATGGAGGACACATACAATGTGTATAATCAGTTCTCAGATTTGAAAAAGTCTCAACCTCAAATGTCAGTGATAATTATGATTATTGAGATTTTATATGGGCATTGAGATCCTTTACAGAGAACAAGAGTGTTAAGGTGAATAACAAACCTCTTACAATTCCCTTCATAACATCGGTCAGAGCTGGAGGTGTTGCAGCGAGCTTTGCTGTAGTGTTTGAGACTGATGGGACACAGACCATAGGTGACACAGACTCCACAGATGAATATGGCATAGAGGGAGTCCTAAAGAGCATGGTGGTCAAGGCGCTAAGTGAGGACACATCACTTCTTGTGGACGTGCTTTCCCTAACTTTCGAACCAGGTACACAAAATCAATATAATCAATATAAAGGCCCTAGACAGACTACAAATATTTAACCTTACCTAAATCACCCTGTACAGACTCTTCAACAGCAGACAAGCATGAAAACACAAGATCCAGTACTGAAATGAGTAAAGAATCGAGATTTTTACCTGGGGAAATGAGTACACAGTCCACAAACGTCACCTCGGAGGAAACTATTGCGCCTTCTGGAAATGTGGGCAACTTTTTTGGGGATCTAGGCCCTGATAGGACTCAAACAGGTTCGGGTGAGGAGACAGAAAGGAGTGATGTATATAAAGTACTTGATACATCGTCCCATGTCCCCACACTAGTAGTAGCCACAGAGCTAATCAGCAACTCCCAACTTGAGGGTTCTAAGACGGCAAGTCAAATCACTGAAGACCCTTTAGATATCAAAGGTAAATTTCTCATTTGTAGTGAGTAGTGCACAAGAGCACCTGCTTCCCTACTAAGACTCTTAAGCTAGGCAGCCTATGAATGAGAAAATTAATTTCACATTAGATTCCAAGCACTTTAAAATACACTCACTGAAGCCGGTTCTTTGTTTTCCAGGTTTGCCAAGAACCACTACAGTGGATTTCCTATCAAAGTTGTCTGAAGTCCAAGAGGATGTAGGAAATGAAATTGTTGCCACGGCTCCACCACTAGACTTGGAATCTTTTGAAGTAGCTAAAGCATCTACTTCAGCTCAACCTGAAATGGATTTTGATAAGACACCAGAGGCCATTCCTGCAGAGGCAACATCATCAATCTTGACATCCCTAACCCCTACTAAGCGAGCTCAAGATTCTGTATTTCAAGAAGATGACACAATTGGCCCCTCCAAACCTTTAAAGACCTCTACCGAAGGACTTCCTTCATACCCTACCAGTTCAGTTGATAGCCCGGAGTTGCCCCCGTCAATTGACCTTAGTGACCACATCGAGTCTCCATCTGTCACTGCCACTGTAGACACACTCCATCATGTTGGACCTACCAGTTCAGAACCAATTCTCCCTGAAGCTATTCCCTCTGCGCTAACGCCCACAGAAGACCTCATTTCACACCTGACCCCGGACAATTTCCTAGAGGAAGGGGGACAGACTCTCTGGACAGTTTCACATCCCCCACAAGAAGGTAGTACAGATAATGGCAGAGACACACAAGAAGACGTAGAGCAGTCTGATGAGGACGAGACTCTGGACTTTGGGAGTGGATTCCCCTCAGAGATCGACGAGAATCCACAATCCTCGGCTCATCCTCTAGGTTACGTTACCACTCCTTCGATGATGGCTTCTAACCAGGCCAAAGAGTTAGTGGTGTTTTTTAGTTTACGTGTGACTAATTTGATGTTTTCTGAGGATCTTTTCAACAAGAGTTCCCCCGAGTACAAATCACTGGAGAACACGTTTCTTGAACTGGTAGGTAAACACACTTCTGTCTTTGACTTTCTCTTGATACATGCCTTTTTATCCTCCCTTTGTTGTTAGCTTTACTTTTTTTACTTTTTTTTGTGCCACAGTGCATGCTGGGAAACTGAATAGATAAAGTGTGTCATTTGTCTACAGTGTTTTGGCAGATGGCATCTGAGAACAGTGTTGTTCGAAATGTAATATGCATTTTTCTATAAAGCCAATGTAAAAAGGGTTTGGGTGACTGACAGAAAAATTGAATTACATTTCTGTACATTTTGTGCAAGGATACTTACTTTGTCACTTCAAATGTTTTTCTATGAACTTTTGTTTACCTTACTTTTCAATTTCAACAGAAAAACACAGGGTGAAATCATGTATGGTCATTTCAAAACATAATTATGCAATCTCACACAAGCAAGAGTGGTGTAATACTGAATATCGGCACAGCTACAATTAGGTAATTACAATTGTGCCGATATACCGATAGATTGTTAGTGTGATATTGCTTTCATACATTAGTTCACTAAACAAGAAGTGAAACCTGAGTAGCTTAAATTTCAGACAAAATTGTGCCAGTTGTTCCAAAACAAACCAAAGCATTACGCTTTGCATATCACCAAGCAACATAGACTTGAACACCATATGAGTGGAGCCATTTTTCCTCCCAGTTCAAAATGATGTGTAATCACTCCGCTTCAGCTCCACATCCTTTTTTCCATTTTCTGCACACCGGTCACTCCATGCTCACTGGAGAGAAAACCTGCCCAGAACAAGCCAATTGCAACTTTTGCTTCAAAAAAATAAATAAAAAAACCTACTCACCCAAGGAGAAACACTCCACTTCCACTCTACACCACTCATATACACTCACATACATTGTGGACAAGAGTATTACAAACATGGACCTTTCAGAACAGCTCTTAGCCAATCTTACTGCAGTTTCACATTTAAGTGTTGTTGTTTTTATTCAGATTATATCTTATAATATCCTGTTTTTTCAACTAGAGACAATTCTCTGAACCAAGCGACTCGCCAAACCCTGAGGCCTCTAGTCAAGAGACTGAGAGAGAACAGAAGATATTAGCCACAATACCGGTACATCTATATCCAAGCTTGAAAAAGCATAATCAATCACTTTTTGGCACTAGATTCTGCACCTTCGTCTAATAACTTTCCACATCTGATCTTACTGATCAAAATAACCATGTTTAATAACTACCGGTACTGATTAATGAGCTTTCTAACCAGCATTAACCAAAGCTAAACACTTACTCTATGGCTTATCTGCACAAACCTGCAACATATTTTTGGTACTTGTTTAATTCTTGACAGTGTGAGTGTTGCCTTATTGCTCTGTGCATATTTTGGTTTCTCAGGATCTGTGCAAACTTTATATGTGCATAGAATATGTGCATTTAAGCATTATAAGAGTATGTGCTCATATCAAATGCTTAACCTGTATATCTGTGAATAAAGTTTTTTTGTTTTTTTTTCTTACTTGTGTAAAACACAGAGGAAATCATTTCACAATCCTGTTGAATTAAACAACCAAAAACAGAGCATGCCAAAAAAAAAAAAAAAAAAATCCCTCACAGGACTTGCTGTCTAGTTTTGTTTCTCAGAACTGATTTTAGTTGGTTACGCAGCCTAATGGTTTAGAATTGTTCTTCGGTGAGATGTGTCCTTGAATGTAATCAGTCTCCAAATGTTATTTATTAGAGTGTTACATCAATGACAAAGCACTTTTGTGGATTTTAAAATTAACAGCTCAATGAATTATTTGTAATAAAAGCAAAACACAGAGAAACAGTAGCTACTTTTTTGGCTTGTTTGTGAATGGTTCTGGGTGAATGCAATCTATTTTAAGATACATATTTAAAATATTTTTTAATAGTCAATCTAGACTGGCCCAGACTGGTTTTCATGTGTGTTAAAGACTATAATAATGACTATTCCTACCTGTTTTAGTCTACAATTTTATTATTTTCATACAGAACAGTTCTAAAGGCGACTACTGTACAATTTATCATTCTGTTCCATAAGATGTTGTTTTACTTTTTTTATTATTATTATTTGTGTGAATCCTAAGATACAAAACTCCATTTCCCAAAATAAGTGGTTGCCCAAACTAGTATTGTGTTGTAGTTTGTCATGACTAACGCCAGTACTATGAGACCTTTTGGATTATCACATGAACTACTAAAAATCTGGTCAGGAACTACTCTGGTAAGTATCTGGGTAAAATGGCCATCAAATTGGTTTATTGATTCATAAATGGGCTTTCAAAGGGTAATTTGATAATCGCTAGATATTTATGTTCTTGCAATTTCTGCAAAAAATAGATTTTTCACTGTACACATCAATTTCGCCCATTTATAATTCAACGCTTTTGTCGCTTTTGTAGAGACAACTGTAATATGTTAGTCCTATACTAGGTTTGCATTGATTTTAGCCTCTCGACCTTGTAGGATGCTCTTTTACTCCTGTCTCTACTGGTTTGTGCAGCAACCATCTCCATTGGACATGGAGACCAAAAAAATAGTTTTCATTTAAAAAAAATATATTCACAAGTATTAAACATATTTTAAAATTATAATAAAAAATCTAGAACAGAACAGCACTGAAAGAGATCCCTATAAACCAGTAGATACAAGGCACCATGCTATAGAGAGTGTTAGAATCAGTATTCAAAAATAGGGATACACTACAATGCTGC
This sequence comes from Rutilus rutilus, assembly GCF_951802725.1. Classification (NCBI taxonomy): domain Eukaryota; kingdom Metazoa; phylum Chordata; class Actinopteri; order Cypriniformes; family Leuciscidae; genus Rutilus; species Rutilus rutilus. Next base: position 27,157,383 of record NC_140226.1, read on the forward strand.
TGCTGCCTGCGATAATTCATTAATTTATTAAACTATTTGGAAAGGAACGCTACTGTATATATTAGCTGATTCCTTCTGTCCTGTGATGACAATTAAAGGTCACGACACTGGCATCAGCCAGACAGTAACATTGATTGAGACTAAGCTGTGAGTCAAAGCCTGCCCTGTGGGGAAGAATAACACCTGCTCTGCCCTGGCACTTAGCCGAGAGGTGAGAGGTTGATTATGACTGGCAGATAAGGTCTACCTTTTAATACAGATTATCTCCTGTTATACTACATGCACTTAGTTAAATACAACAACATCTCAGGCCTTCAGGCCTTTTGTTCTCCTAGTATTTGTATTTATTAATATGTTTACAACAGAAGCCTTTTCTCCTTTAACTATGAAATGCTTAATAATATTTTAAAATAAATCAAATTTAATTTGAAGTAATTAAACAAAAACATTTGTAATATTTAAATGTAAAATATTAATTATATTTTGATGTGAAAACATTTTTATTTTAATGCAAAATTGTGAGGTTAAATATTTAAAAAGGCTTTTCGACTTTCAGAATTGTTAATTCCTCATTATCTATTAACTAAGTAATTAATAAGGTTTTCATTTTAATACATTAAACAAAAATACCAAGTTGAAAATGGTGAATTATTGAGTAACATTTTCAAAACGCTAATAATCTATAAGACTCTTGTGCAAATGTCATATCCTCAAGACTTCCATCTTTTGTTTGACTGGTGCAATCAATCTCTTGAAATCTTGAGCTTGAGATGAATGACTGAGCTGCTATGCCCTATTTCTCCTGAACAACCGTCTTTATCTCTAACTGGCCCTCCTCATGCGGAATGAAATGAGCATTGAGAAGATTTTGCATATTGTAATAGGATGAGAGACAGACACTAGCCAAAATCGTTTAGTTTTGAGGAATTGAGGAGAATTGCTTTAGAATTGACAATCCCAAAAGTTTTGCATCTGAGTTGCATTACGTTCATGCACAATTAACCATTCTGCACTAGTCAGCAATGAGGAAAGAGAAGTCGCAACTCACTCGATTTCACTTTGATCTCTACTTTCCCACAGCTCCTGCCGTATCTACAGTCCAACCTGACCGGATTTAAGGAGCTGGAGATTCTGAACTTTAAGAATGGCAGTGTGGTGGTAAACAGCAAGATGAAATTAAACAAACCAGTTCCGTACAATGTTACGGAGAGGGTGCAGTGCGTGCTCGAGGACTTCTGCAATGCAGCGTCTAAGAGATTGGATATGGAAATTGACTCCCAATCAGTGGATGTGGAAGCAGGTAAGGACGGTGCTGAAAAGAGAAAACAGGTAGTTCCTCTAAAGCAGAGGTGTCCAATCCTGCTCCTGGAGGGCCACTGTCCAGCAGAGTTCAGCTCCAATCCCAATTAAACACACCTGAACCAGCTAATCAAGGCCTTACTAGGCAATCTAGAAACTTCCAGGCAGGTGTGTTGTTTGAGTTAGAGCTCAACTCTACAGGACAGTGGCCCTCCAGGACCGAGTTTGGATACCCTTGATCTAAAGGGATAGGTCACCCAAAAATGGAAATTCTGTAAAGTATTGACCCTCATGTCGTTCCAAATATCTATGACTTTCTTTCTATTGTGGAACAAAAAGAAGATCATTTATTTTTTAGGTCACACTTTAGATTAGGGTCCAATTCTCACTACTAACTATTAACTACGATCTTTGCCTCAATAAACTCCTAATTACTGCTTATTAATAGTTAGTAAGGTAGTTGTTAAGTTTAGGTATGGAGTAGCCAGGATCAAAGTCCTTTTCAAGGAAAGTCTGTTAACTCGGCGGCCATATTGGCAATGCCTCCGAGCAGCTATTTCGGGCATCCAAAACCAAGTCCTATCTATTCGAATGGGGGAATCCTGAAATCTCATAAACTGCTTGCCAATCTCACAATTAAATGCCAATCTCGCAACAAAATCTGATATGAACTGTCCCCTTTATCAATCTTGCTCTTTCACTTAGAAGGCAGGACGTATTCCCCTATTTTGCGAGTCGCAGATTCTCCCATTCATAAGTGAGTGAACCATCTTTCCTAATCTATAGTCTTTGGTAGGATTAAGGGATGTAGAATATGGTCATGCAGAATAAGGCATTAATATGTGCTTTATAAGTACTAATAAACAGCCAATATCCTAGTAATAATTGGACCCTAAACTAAAATGTTCCTTTTTTTTGTCCATACAATGAAAGTTAATTGGGGTCCAAATGTTCTTCAAAATCTTCTTTTGTGTTCTGCAGAAGAAACTAAGTCATACAGGTTTTGGAAGGACATGAGGGTGAGTAAATTATTTTCTAAAATGATAAAAAAATTTAGGTGAACTATCCTTTTAAGAAAGTTCTGTTCACGCTGACTGCGATTTGCTGTAAAAAGGCCCAGAAGTTATTAAATTTCAATGAAACTTGCCAATTTCACCAGACCACATGTTAATTATTAGCAACAACTGATTCCTTGTCAAATTAAAATCTCATCTTATTTTTATTTAACAACGCATCTAATTTTTAATGAGATTTTCGAATGTTATTGGCATCTACAAATTCCACCAATTATATTAGGGCATCCAGACCTTAAACATCCAGCAATACAAATGCTGTCAGTGCGAATGGGGCAGAACAGTAAACAAAATCATCCACATTAACGTAAAGGGATACCAACACCTGTATTAAGTCTTTAATCGTCTTTGTCTGTCTGGCTGCAAGTATTTCAATCCAATTAGTTCTCATTGTCTAATCCAGCCGATCACGTCGATCCATGTAAGTTTACGGCGTGTAACGAGTTCTCCCGCTGCGTGGTGAACACGTTAACCACAGAGCCCGAGTGTCTGTGCGATCCGGGCTACAGCACAGTAAACGGCCAGCCCTGTACGAGCATCTGTGACCTACAGCCGGAATACTGCCTGAACGGAGGCCAGTGTGAAATTATACCAGGACACGGAGCGACCTGCAGGTACGTTAACACCTTTGAAAGAGAAAAAGGATGTCTAAGAACTTCTAAAACTGCTGCTTTCCTTAGAATTAATTTCAATGGAGATTACAAGGATGTAGGGGAAAACCAAAACCACTTGAGCACACAAAGTTCTTCACCTGCACTGCCAGAAAATAAATGTGCAAAAAGTATAGGGGTACAACAGCTTGTCATTGAGGAAGTACCTTTAAATGTACACATGTACCTTATTTGTGTACCCTTAAAGGGTGCTTATTACAGTTTTTCTCGAATGCTTAAACACATTTCTTGAAACTATGCCTCGTATTCTCAAAACAGTAAACACAATAACGTCTCACCCAATTCCCCAAACATCCTATTTTCAGGTCAAAATGAAGCTCTACACTCAAAACCATTCACTCTTGCTGAAAAAAAACAAACTTTGCCCCTCAGACATCGCACACAAGCCCTCACAAACACACACTACAACATAGTCTTACACACTGGTGCAATAAATTTAAAACAACATTTCCAAAACTGGTAAGTTATGTTGCTTGTGGTTTCCCCCCTCACAAACTTTTTCACATTATGAACACAAAAGACACAACCAATGGATACATTGGCACATTTTTATTCATTCATGTACTACACACTACAACACACACACACACACACAATATATATATATATATATTCCGCCTCAGCATCTGGTCTTTGGTCTGGGTCAGGCCAGAGAATCTCGTCCACATCACAGGCTATATTGGCCCTAGCCAGACAGAAGGGTAAAATCCTCTTGCATGCCTGTTCCCCGCTGGCACACATCAACTGAAATATTTGGCAGGCTTCTTCCATTTCATCGTCTCTGTGTCCTAGAAAAATAGAAGTACTGATTACTGCAACTGTAACATCCTTTTTACAAAATTGAAGCATTCAGAAAACTCTATCTGTATGTGAGGCAATTTGATGCATTTCTTTTTATTACAGTATAGTGCAACCGCTACTGTACATGTATGTGTTGTAACAGCACATAGTACAGCTCTCAAAAGTTACAGAGCAGACTGAAGTACTTTACCTGTTTTTCTCCCGGAAGGTTATGATTGAGGCGACGGTGAAGCGACTCAGATTTGGCCTTACTCGTAGCCCAGCCTCCCTCAGTCATACCATGGACAAAGACATGGGAAACTAGAGTGTCTTGTCTCCTTGCCCTTGCCCTTGCCCTTCCTCCTCCTCCTCCTCCTACACACCAGTGTCCTCGACCTCTTCCTTCATGTCTTTCTGGATCCATTTTCCAAAACTGAATGAACTGACTCTGGCCCTTTCATCTATCTATTGAAGGTTCTGATTTGTGTGTGATCAATTTTGACTCTTAGCGTTTCCACTTGGGTAATTGTATGCTAATTTAGCTGAAGCTGTGCTGACTGAAATTGAACATTGAAAGTGAACAATATTGAATGCTAATGCTTTCTAAATGACAGCATGGTGTAGGCAATGAGAAATGAAGCGATTTGTGTGTAGAGTTTTGCAGTGACAGTTCAACAAATCTGACTCATGTGTCAAAACAGGGGAATAGTGTTAATAGTTTAGGGAAATGGGTGTCCTTTTTGATAAATGGCGTTATGGTTTTGAAATTTTAGTTCAAAAGCCTGGTTATAGTATTTAAGCAATCAAGAAAAACTGAAATACCTTAGAGCATATTAGTATGGAAGCTTGTTTCCGCCACTAAATATAAAATAGAAAGGTAATTGCAACTTTTTATCTCACAAATATGACTTTTTTTTCTTGCAATTGTGACTTTAGATCTCACAATTATGACTTTTATCTCAGAATTGCGTTATATAAACTCGCAATTGTGAGTTATAAAAAAATATAAACTTGAAATTCTGAGAAATTACAAGATAAAAAGTCACAATTATCTTTTAAATTGTTTTATTCCGTGGCGGAAACAAGCTTCCATATATACGTACCCTTAAGGTAGGCTACTACTATGAAGTTCCTTTATAGAGACTACCCCAGTGACAGGTTGTGGTCCATTCATAAATCTGTAAGATCTTACCTTCATGCTGTGGACATGCATTACAAACCAGAAGAAAGAACACAACGAGTGCAGCGCTGAAAAGGGGCGGGGCTACATAAGGTCTATATGTTGGACGTTTTGCACATTTTTTTATTGTCTGAAAGTTCCTGGTCTCCTTGTCCCCTTCACTATGATATTTAGTTATTTATTTGTTTTGTTTGTTAATGTTTTTTTTGATGAAGCTGAACAAAGTTCAGAAAACAATTTTTTTTAACAATTTATTTGTCATTGGTGTTAAAAATATGTATTAAAGTGCCCCTATTATGCTATTTCAAAGGTTCCTAATTTTGGTCTCCAACAAAATCTCTACATGCATCCAAGGTCAAAAAACACTTTAATTTTTTCATAATATACATTGCATATAGACTCATGTCTCAAAGAGTCTTAAAACGGTTGTTCAAAGATTCAGTCTCTCTAAACCCCTCCTTTCCAAGAGCCTACTCCGTTCTGATTGGTCAGACGACCCAGTCAGTTGTGATTGGTCTACCGCTTACAGCCCATGCCGGAAATGAAATGCCTATTATCACCATATCTGAATTTCAGCTCCGGAGGCTTCCTCTGCGCTTGTAAACACAGCGATACGAACAGAAACGAAAGCGTCGGCTTTTCCATATTAATTCCAGTGCGAGTCCTCAATCCTTTTGAAGTAGATTTGCAGTGCTAAAAATATCGTCTTCTCGCCATGTCGACAACACAAACCAAACTCTTCCAGGCCTCAGCTACAACTACAGTGTTTGAGGACAGGTCAAAGTATACGTTGTTCGCGGAAGACCATAGGCTGCCACTAAGCAAATTTGTTACATTATTACGTAGGTATGTAACAGGAAGTGCTCAGAATTGCTGACGATTCGTTTCAACAGCTCAGAATCGATTCTTTCTTTCAGAAGACATTAACTTTATTTGTTGTGCACTTTGATCTTCAAAGCATTGCAGAGCTTTTACATTTACAAAAAGCTATATTACACACTGCATGAAAGGAAAAAGCATAATATGGGCACTTTGGAAAAAATTGCCACATTCCTATGCATGCACACTTCTCTTAAATTGTTTTCTCTCAACCACTTTTAGATGTCCCGTAGGCAAATTCTGGCACTACCACGGAGAACGCTGCAACGAATTGGTGTCTGTGCCCATTGACCCTCTCCTTCTCGTAGCCTGCATGGTGGGAAGCCTCTCAGTGGTTTGTGCTGTGATAGGCATCTTGATTTTCATTAACAAGAAATGTATACGGACCAGAAAGAGCTTGAGACTTGTGTAAGAAGGGTTTTCTTTTTATTTAGACATTTGATTTTTCTTTTCAGATTTGGATTTGCAGTGCTGACCCATTTTAAACATGTTGGTGTTAAGACCTGATTTCCTTTGCATTGTAGGCGTTCACAATCTGCATTCCCCTTTGGTAATACTATGAGAGTAAATCCAGTTTTTGAGAATGACGATGGGGTCTTAACACATGTGTCGAGCATCCTCTGTCCCATGAGCTCTGACTCAGCCTCCTTACAACACTCAGGCCAAGGCACATTTCGATCACTTGAAAGTATACAACTTAGTATTGAGGTAAAGTTTACAACCAAGAAGGTATTCTTAATGATCTATTTACTTAAATCGATGTCATGACCGCTACTAACATCCATAATCAACCCATGATTAAATCATATCTATGTCCTTCGTTTGAGATTCTAATCAGATTTTTTGTTGTTGGCATATCTGACTCAAATCCACTTCGTTTTTTGGTATCAGAATAGCAAAAACACTAAATCTGATCCTTACAAATACGATCCAAAACACATCCATATGGAAATTGAAATCGATTTGAAAACCAAACCAAATTTGAGTGCAGTTTGGCAAAGGGAAGGATTATACAGAATAGACATTAACTTCAGCAAAAAATATGTTGCTTTTGGTGAATCAGCTGTTTTTTGAGGGTTTCTTTGTCTAGAAGAAACTAAAGGCTATAGTAAAAATCCATGCATCAGTATCCTCACCAGTGTTAACACACTATGTATTCATAATAAATTAAAAACAGTGATATATTTTCTTCTATAACAAGTTACAGACACAATGTATTCAAAACAGACATACAAAAGAAATCCACTATTATTCTTCCGAGCCCTTCAAAGACACAACATTAAGGAATGATTTTCCTAAGAGGACACTAGAAATTATGGACAGCATGCATGGGTTTTGCATCTCATTTAGACTAGTGCATCTGTAGTTGTCTAAACTAATGATATTATGAATATTAAACTTTTTTTTTTCTCCAGCAACAGATGTTTTGCTCATCAAAATATTGACCGATGTATAGTGCCAAAAATGTACCTTGCTTCGTCGCTTAACAAGACTTTGTCTCCACGGCAAAAAAAGGTTCAAGACTGATTGTGGTCTGTCATTCCTTTCCCAGATCCCCAGACAACTCTACACCAGAAGATCAGAAAAGATAACATCAGAAATGGTTGACTTACATCAGTGTACACCTAATGAGGTAAGCTGGTGTGAAAACAACCAATTTGATTCAAACAGCAACCGTAAATAATCACGACAGCTTGATTGATTCTATCAAGATGATAAATCTTTCCCATCAAAATGTCACCTATCATATAGAAGAGGAAATAATATTGATAAAACTAGCCTAGATGTTTTGCGTCCTTCCCATCACCAACGTTCAGTTCCAGTTACATTTTTCTTCCACAATCTCAGAACCCAAATAAATATGTCTATGTATTTCAAACAAGTTATTAAATATATAAATATCTTGTAATGTAATGAAAAGCAGAAGCAGCATTATTTGGTCTAGTAGGCTTAAATATTTGTCATGGATGAGAGTTGATGCAAGATTTGTATGCATTCAAGTGTGACTTAATATAATAGGCCACGTTGATTATTCCTGAAAGTAATCCTCTAATCCTCAAGTGGAATTGTTAAATTAGCAGTGTAAACTATGAAGGATTTGTAAACAATAGAATATTAAACAAAGTATGAGCCTGACAACTAAAATATTAAGGCAATATTGCTTTGTTTATCAATGAACGGACTCACCTGAGTAACTTAATGTAGCTGCTAGGCTATTTTCCATTCGAATAATTACTTTCTTGTGGATTCTGACAGTACATGTTTGATAAGCTCACAAATCTTTAACCATTAAGCACAAAAAATATAAAATAACCTACTAGTTTAAATTATATAGTTTATATTAGATACATTTCATACTGAGTGATATTTACCTCCAGCGAGTAAAACCGTATCAGCGATATTGTCTTGACGTTAACATTTCGATCGTTGTCTGCTGAACTCGCAAATGCACTGTGGGAGCTGTACGAACGAAAAAAAAATATATATATATATATGTATAGAAATCATACTTCTTGTTGTTGTTTTTCTTTCATTGTACCACAAATTATGGCAAGAAAACATGTCTTTCTACTGAGTTGTCCTCCTGGGCTGCACGCTAAAACAGACACAGAGCGACTATTAGCCTACGATGATTTAGCATTAGCAACAAATGACCCAAAATGAGGGATAGGTCACCGTCACTCTAAAATAAAAATTACGTTAAGTCCATATAACGTTAATGGCAGTGAATAGCGACCACATTCAAGCTTTAAAAAAAAAAAAAACGCACCTAATATGATTCTTCAGACTGCTAATTAACCAAACACATCCAAATAGCTTATCTTCATGTCTGGAGCATGTCTGTGACGCCTTTTGTCTAGGTAGGGAGTTTGCTAGGCGTGTGGAATTTACCTAGAGTTCACCACCTAAACATTTAATTGAATGAATGAAGTAAACTTTTAAATATGTATTTTATTGGATCTAATATGGACATATTGGCGATTCTGGTGAGCTGCTCACTTTGCCCACTTTAAAGGGATAGTTCACCCACCCAAAATTGAACATGTACTCACCCTCAAGTTATTCCAAACCTGTGTTTTTTTTTTTTTTTTCATTGAACACAAAAGAATATATTTTGAAGAATGTTGGTAATCAAACAGTTGACGGTAGCCATTGACTTCCCTTAGTTGGAAAAAAAAAATACTATGCAAGTCAATGGCTACAGTCTGGTTACCAACATTCTTCAAAATATCTTCTTTTGTGTTCAGCAGAAGAAAGAAACTCAAACAGGTTTGGATATACATTAGGGTGAGTAAATATTATATATATATATAAAAAGTCATTTTTGGGTGAATTATCCCTTTAAAGTAGTCACAGGAAGGTGTGCTGCATTGCGATTTTATACATAACACAACTGCTGATGCTGATTTTGTGTTTTTCTTAGCTTCTTGAATGACCAGGTTGTTTTTCTTCATGTTGTATTACAGACGTGGCGGATGTCCAGCAGGCCCTCTTGCTGTGTTTTGAGAAGTCCTGATAGTGAAGGCTTTGAAGTGACTGTTTTATGATGTTCAGACACTTTTTTTTTTAAGCTAAGCATGGCACCAAAGCTCTTCAGCGCTATTCAAGCAACTCAACTTTGCTGGTTTCTCGTAGACATTTGGTGAGTTTGATACAACCTCTCTACTCAAGAATCAGCCATATTCTTGGACAACTGAAGGAATACCTCCAGGAATGGGGACATATGATTTAGATCACTCCTGAAGTTATTTTTAATTGTACCTGAAAAAAAAAAAAAAAAATGTAAATTGTATATGAGACATGTAATGTGTTGGATGCTTTGAATACTTGTCAAAGGTTTGTTTCCTCCCTCACAATGAGGTATTTATTTACAATTGATACATTGGGTTGTATCTTAAATAGAAAATAGATTCTAGTCATCTTTTCTAGATTTTTTTGTCCCAAAAAAAGAAATTGAATGTTAAGTATTTCTGTAACTCTTAATGGTATCACTTGGGAAAAAAAGACAAAAATACAGGTATGTGGGCATGATATAATTGTTTTTACAATAAACTGGAAAAGTATTGTAGAATATTTCAGCTGTAAAATAAACAATTACAGTCATTTCTATTTAAACTTTAACGTGCACTAATTAATCATTCATGTTGACTTCAAAAGATAATAGTCAGTTGTCCCTCAGTAAAGCCTTCTACTCCTAATAACCATTATAAATGCAAAGATCTAAACATAACACGTTTTATATGGAATGTATTTATTTAGGTCTAGTAAAGTGAGTAGAGCAACAGTGGCCAGTCAAAAATAAGAAAATCAGAGTATATTTAACCCAGACACATCAAAGATAAATTGACAGATAAGAAACAAATATCAATAGTTTGAGATGACACGATTTCAGTTAGAAAGGATTCAATGGAGAAAAACATTAGCAAATGAAAAAAAGTCTGGGAATAATGACAGCAAGTTGATCAAATGCAGCAATTTGGTCTGTGCCAAAGTTTTCCAAATGTTTAGAATGTTATTGCATTTCCCATTACTTCTGTTCTTCAGGCAGTTATTATGACCAAATGAGAAAAAGGGGTCAGAGAAGCACATAACGAGACACTCCGTAGTACAAGCTCATTTAAACGAAATATTTCCTTGAGTTGGTACATACATAAACGTAAAAATGAGAGAAATCTACCACACACGCCAACAGAATTCACAGCAAATCATTAACAAAGGTGCCATTATCACTTCACTGAACAGAAATGAATATGCCCTTTAGCATATCACCATGATTTAAGTACAAAATTGCTGAGCAAAACCATGCACGACAGCAGTGACTATCCTTTTCATGAACTGAAGCCGCTTCAGTTCTGATACATTTCTGATGGTGCGTTGAAACCGCATTTACAAAGGTGAGACAAAATATTACAACCTAATGTATTCCAGTGCATGTTCCTCATTAGCCTTTCCCAACATCATCTGATTAGATTAAAGATACCTTGACTAGTTATTCAATGTATTCAAATATTAAATGTTGCTCCACAATAATGACCATTTAAGTCCTATAATAGAATTTTATTTTAAAAGGTGAAGTGTGTAATTTCTGCGGCACTAGATAACAGAACTGTGGAAAAGGGTCTGAACACCTGCCATTTGTCGAACAAACAGATAGTCCCACCCCTAAACCCACAGCATTGGTTGAGCCAATGTTGCTCGAGCTGAACATGGAGCAGTGTTATGATTGATCACTGTTATCTTATTTTAAAATGCAACAAATGACACCCATCACAGAACTGTCTATCGCTACACACTGAAATGTGTCCTTTTGTCAAGATTACACCTAGTGTATTTTAGATTTATGAGCAGGTTTACATGAGTGTAACATTTTAATAACATCCCTTTCAAATGAGATATGAATTAGGTCTGAAAATCTTAAGGCATCTCTGAGCAACAGGTTCAAGAAAGGCTCAGATTTATATGAAAACTGGTTTCTACGCTCACAGCAAAATGAAGAACAAACTACAAACAAAAAGTAATTGCTTCCACTAGAGTTGTACAGCCCTTTGTTTTAGCTACACCACGTTACCATCTACATCTACACGTGTATAGATAATGTGGTCCAGGAGGAGAAACGATGTTCACTTGAGAAGGTTCTGGAGCATGGCGGTCGCGTAGGTCGGTCTGGCCTGCTTGCTTTCGATGGCGTTCCTAAGGTATTGGATTCCGCCACAGCGCTCCCAGATCTCCTCAAACTGGCGGGGGAGGATCTCCGCTCCACGTTTTCGCGTGAGCCCGGTCTCCTCCAGACTCAGCTCGCACATCTCCATGTCGTCCTTCCCTGGATACAGCAAAAGATAAAAGGCACCACGCTATGCTTAGGTGCACACCTCACATCCGCAGATAAGAGTCGCATTTTCCAGTGAAGCTTTCAGCTATTTTATCTTTCAATTCTGAAGAATTCATTGTTCACAGTAGTGGAAAATTATTGTTTTATCTTATCAAAACATTAGGTAGTACTGAGGAAGGCCTTTGGTACCTGCTACCAAGAGGATCGGCTGCTTGTCTGGATGAAGCTCCATCTGCCTGGCGATCCAGGGCCCGTCAAAGTGAGCGTACCACCAGCCTTTCTTCTTGTTCTGGGGGTCTTTGTACTGATCCGCAGGCCTTATGAAGGGAATGCGGAAGTAACGTTGCTGTCGGTTCATTGCGATCTCTTGCTGCCGGGCTGGGACAGGTGGAGCAGGGTTCTGCTGGGCTGAAGAAATATAACAGAAAATATTACAATATTAACGATATCATAACTCTTTCTAAACTAATTCTGATAGTGGAGCTTGTCCATTCAAAACGTGTCGCCATGATTCTAGAGTGTTGGGATAAGTTGCAATACAGTTGCTAAGGTGTTCTGAGTCATTTTTAGCATGTTGCTATGCACTTGTTCTGAACGGTCCAGCTAGAGATCTGCACGGGATGGATTGTTTTCAGTCCCGCTCCATCAAAAAAAAATGGACCTACCCACAACTTTCAAGTTTTGTCCCACTCCTGCTGCAAAAGCCTGGTAGAGATCTACGCACATGGACTTTCAGTGTCACTCTGGTGCCCTTATTCAATTTTTTCCCAATTTCCCCCACACACAACAATTCAGACATCACCTTGTTGCAGCTGGCAAAAGAAAGGTGCTTTCCTTTCTGCCGTGTACAATCAAAAAAACACTGACAATATCCAACCCAGCACCAATAAACCATTTATTTTTGTAGCTAAATAAAGGAATAATATGATACAAAAACGAATAACATTCTGTACCTTAAATTACTCCTTACCCACTGCAATGGTTTTGGTTCTTGTGCCAGACCTTGCTCGAGGTGATCTGAGAGCCTGTAACAAACCGGCCTAACTTGAGAACTGAACGGTGACATAAGTTCCGTGGCTTTGGTTGATCAAGCTCCACTATTTTCATAACTCTGTATTACAGTCATAATGTTTCATTATGTACCATTAGTCTTTTGCATCTGACCTTTACTTCAACTGCCCACCTTCTATGCTGTCTGTAAATAGTTTTGTTTTTTTGTTTCTGTTTGTATTCCAAATGTAATGCGATGTGCAACTGCAATCGGTCATTTCTTGGACTGGGCAAATGTCTATTGTCCATTTATGTATGAACTGATTGCTTGTTCTTTACTGTCATTGTGAAGCGTCCTTGAGCTTGGGAAAGGCGCTATATAAATTAAACATATTTTCATCTTGATTCCATAATTCAGCATTTTCTGCCGTATCTCCTCATAGACTCTATTGCAAGCTCTCCATAGAAGACCACGTTGCATAAGACATTCCCGGTCTCTATATTAAACTCAAGTCCTTCCTTGATGGGACTCCATTCACAAATCTCCTCAATGTGACGCAGGCTTTGAGGGATCATTCATGTACTTAGCACAAATGGTACGGTATGAGTTACACACCAAAGGAAGGTTTGTTCAAATCAAATCTTCATATCAGACCATCTATTAATACTGTATGCTCAAAATACATACCAAGTACGTCATAAACTGAAGTAGGCATTTTAAATCCATCATCCCTAAGGAACAGATTGAGAGGATGGCATAATGTCAAGAAAGTTCTCAGAGGGGTTCTCTGCATTTTAATATTGACTTTGTAAAGCCAGAAGCCTGATTTCATCTCTCGGAGTGAGGCAGCATAAGCCCCATGCACCTGATACAAACACTCCACTGTTTGAAGCTAAGACACATCTGAGGATTTGACAACAAGAGAGGCTGGGAGTTTGAAGTGAGTCTGCAGGTCACGCAACTCTAAATCTTCTGTTTGTTCTGCACGAGAACTTGTTCTGCACTTTAAAAAGCACTAAAAGTCTTCCAGCAACCAAACACAGTGATGTGCCTTTAAAGCAGGGAAATAAGCAAGAAGTTTGATTTCCTTGAAACGGCTGTGGGTGCCTTTAGATGTGCTTCTAGCTGTCTGCATTATGTGCATCACAATTCTAACGCTAATCACAAAATGTGCTGCAAGGAACTTGAAAAGAACATCAAACAATAGTGCACACTCAACCTTGAGAAACAGCTGCAACACACACACACACACACACTCACATAAGAAAGAAGTATTGGTCCAGAATAAATATTATGCTGAATCACATTTTGCCATTACAAATGAAATCATCAGCTACACACGACTGCAAAGAGCAATTTGTATTCTGTTGTTCCACCACCATGCAGACCGTTCTCTTGGGGAAACGGATCATGTCTTACCATAGTCAGTGACTGATTTGGGAGCTCTCATCTCTGTGTCTGTGTTTCGTTTCTTGTTCTTTGATTTCCAGGCATGGTACACCTTCAGACGACGATGAAATTCTTCTCGACACGCCGCCAGCAACTCTATATCTAGAAGGGTGAGAGATCATACAGTCAGTACTGCATTGCATTGTCACGCACAGGGTGTGAATTACACAATGGCCTTCTGGGGTGTGTGTGTGTGTGTGTGTGTGTGTGTGTGTGTGTGTGTGTGTGTGTGTGTGTGTGTGTGTGTGTGTGTATATATATATACATATACACACACACACACACACTACAATAGTAAATGAACAACCTTCACGCACAATAAACTGTGTGCTCCTATTTCAGTGTTGTTGTTAAGTTGAGGATATTTTCCACAAAGTTTTCTTCGTACATTCAGTTTAACAGCATTTAAGAGGGCAAATTTTACCATTCAACTGAACTGTGTATATGCATTTTAAACACATGATGTTCTTAGGCCATGCAATAAATGCACATCCCTCAATGTGCACAGTTTTATAGCATTCATTTTTATCTAATGCAACAGCTCAGGTAAAGTTCATGACCCATTTCAGGGGTGGCCAAAATTACGATTTAAAATCAGTCAAAGCTAGAAACGTATCTTGTAAAGCTTACTGGTAAAGCTTCATATTACAGGTCGACTAATGTCAGATGGCACTGCCGTCTATATATTTACTGTATGAGTGGTGAAATAAAAAAAAGTCATAAAATGAACTTAAACACTTTGAAATGTTATTTAACAATTGAAACTTGTTTAAGTGCATTGTTCCTTGACTCAAAAATATGCATTACACGCATGAAAATATATTTTTATAAAATTATAGGATTTTTAGATTTACAATTGAAATCTTAAATTATAAATCTATAACGATTTTTTATTAAAATCTCAATATTTAAAAAATGTACGATTTTTAATCTAATTAAAGATTTTTAATTTATGCCTTTTTAGGCAAATTAGAAGCTTTATTTGTCATTAAGCTGCTGTTTTCCATACAACAAAAGTGAATTTTTATAGGGAATGTCAAGCTTAATGGACAAAAAAGCACCATAATATTATCGTAAAAGTTGTCCATACGACTTGTGGACTATATTCACTGTAGTTACCATCAAGTCTTCTGAAGCTATACGATAGCTTTGAGTAATCTTGCCCTCCGCCATTAGTTCTCAAATCTCGTTAGTGAATGCACATATTCAAGCTTTGAATGTTCATGACCAGAAATGATTTGAGAGCTACAACAGAGTGAGGCTTCACAGAGGTTTTCAGTGAATAGTGACTTTGAATCCAGACTAATTTCTGAAAACTTAAAATATAGTCCACAAGAACATTTATGGTGGTTTTTGGTCATTTTTGGAACTTGAAGGCCCATGATCACCATATATATTTTTTCTTGTGAAAAAGAACATTCTGCCAAGCATCTTGTGTTTCATAGAAAATGTGTTTAGAATGACAGGAGGGTGAATAAACAGACAGAATTTTCATTTTAGAGTAAACTATTCCTTCGAGTCCATAACCACCTGAAAATTAAAGCAACATGACAGAGCAGAAAGTAAAAAAGGAGTGAAGTCCTTGTGTTTTATGGTTCATAAATAAATACATAAACAAACAAAGAGATCTCCAAATAAAAAGATAGCATTTATAATTCATTAATTCTTAAATAAATAAATAATGGAGTGAGAGCAAGCTGCAAAATCAGTCACTTTGAAAAAGCCGTATTGCTGCAATCTCTAATCATAATGCTAGTTCCCAATCTTCAAAATATCACATGCTAGTCCCTCCATCTTACAAAATAATACATGTTAGTCTCCAAAATGACATGTTTTTTGACATGAACAGCTTCAAGTAAGCAGGAAGTTCTGAGATCAGATTTAGGGGACTGATTGCTCCTACCACAGGAGGTGTTGATGGCGTCTCGCAGCTCAGCGTACTTCCACTTGCTCAGGTCGTACTTCTTCACCCCAGCTGCCACCTTGTTGGCCTGCACCTGCGCACCCCTGAGATAGCACAGAGGAAGAACAATTTTGAGTTTTTCTTAGCTTCATATCTCTCCATAGGCAAAGGTTCTGATCGTTCTCCTACGCTCCTGTTACCAGCTGCTAAACGTTCCCTAGGCTACAGCACAATCAGATGATTAATTGGCCTTCTACTTACCTGGAGATACATTCTCTCTGAAACTTGTAATGACATGGAAATAGCACGGATCATGCCAAATTAACACCTCACTGAGCAAATTAGATACAGCCTTGGCAACACTGTGCTGCAACAGTTAGGGTGGTTAATGGCGGTTAACGACGGTTAATGGTGAGCGAGGGAAAGGCCACATGTGAGCTTTGCGAGGGTTTTTGCAGTCCTGACTCCCACGGTGCAGGAAGCTCCAAGCCTATCAGAGCAGGGATTGTCTTTTTCTTTACTAAAGGCGCACAAGGTCTGTGAGGATCTATGGGACAATGGCCAAAACATCACCACCCAAGAGCTATGACTCTAATCACTAAATCAAACATCATTAAATTCAACAATTTCAAAGCCTATGTGACCATGACTGTGAGCATGTGGATTTTTGATATGGTTTCAGGTGGTCCTGGGTGGCCAAAGAAAAAGTAAACAGCTGGTGATACCAACCATGTTATGTGGTTGCTAAGGTGTTTTGAATGGTTGTTATCATATTAGGTAGTTGATAAATGTCCTTAGAGATTGTTGGCTTGTTGCTAGAGTGTTCAAGGTAGCTGCTCAGGTATTGCTACTGTAGGTGGTCATTAATGTGTTTATTAATGTGTCGCTAGGGTGCTAAAGGCTGAAATACACTACATGACTTTTAAAGGGGTCATATAATGGTACATGCACTTTTACAAGTTGATTGTACTGAAATGTGTGTTGGCAGTGCCTGTATACAACCATCATAAAATGATAAAAATCCATCCAGTGTTTTTTTTTTTATCTTCTTATATGTTTTCCCCCATCTTAAACCTAGTGACGTCACACGGTCGGACGCCCCTCCCACGATTGTTGATTGACAGCAGCGTTTCAACACAGACCCGCCCTCGCTCGTGAGCGAGCTGTCAATCATAGCCCGCGCGTCATTGTTGATACGCATACGCTGGAGCACTGTCTATGAGCAGAATGGCGTCTAAGCGATTGTGGTGTTCTGTTCTTGGGTGTAATAAGGAACACAGCATCATTTTGATGTTCCTAAATCCGAACCGCTGAAGACGCAGTGGCTGAGTTTGTTTTCGAAAGGAATATTCCCCACGATCAACGTCAATGCTTTCATGTTTGCGCAAATCATTTCACACACCAGACTGCTTTATAAACGAGGGACAGTATAAAGCTGGTTTTGCTAAGAAGCTGCTCCTGCAAAAAGGATCGGTACCAACTATTCGTGTTCCTGCTGCACCTCCAGAAGAACTGAAGTGAGTGTAACGTTTAATTAACCTTTATATTAATATTTAAATTAATCTTTGCAAATCGCTAGCACGCTTCACGATGAATGCGGCTGTTTACACTCAGGGTACATTATGGCATGTTTTCTATGTACGACGTTCTCAATATAATTCATTATCCCACGTTTATAATGAACAATGCGTTATGGTTATTGTGTTACAAACGGTGTACGCACAGAACAGAGGGGCGGGGTGAGCAAAGCTCATGATCATTTAAAGCAGAACTCGGCAACTCTAGCGAACTCTAGTCACTTCTTCGCTGATTTTCCCTTTTGTTGTCGCATGTTTTCCCCCCTACAGCTGTGGGGCGTATATTTCACAACACGGTCGTAAAAAACTCACTTGCGGCGACCTCCTCCCCCTCTCTACCGCTGCTCATGTGCGTTTGTTTTGATCGGAGCAAGCCAACTGTATCGTGTGGAGCTATGTCTACCGAGGTGGGTAATCTGGTAATACATCATACATATGCGTGTGTTTATGTTGAATTGCCGTAAAGCAATTCGTGTTTCGCGCTCGTTCTCGCTTCTCACGAGACTTCCAATTTCTATCTTGCCGGGACGGTAGTCCCCAAGTTGCAAGGTTGGTTTTCCGCCTGGGAACGCTGGGGGGAGCGGGGAAAGTCACCAATATCACCAGAACAGGTTGTTTAACCATCCAAATGATTTCTAGACCGTTTTATTAAGTTAAAAAAGTTACCAAGTTCTGCTTTAAAGACACATGCACTTAAACGGCGTGCTGAAAACAGAGCTGTTTTTGACAAGGTAAAATGAGTGTTTTCTTACAATACTAATGAGAATTTTTAATTAAAGTATATTACAAACTTTTAATTTAGACCCTAAAGAATCATATTAACTTGTACAAAAATGGCATTATATGACCCCTTTAACATCTGTTTTAAGAACAGATTTTAAAACACTGGGCATCATACACTTGCCGACTTTGTAAAGTTACAAACAGGGCCCTAAAACGAACTTTTTATCATACCTGCTAATGGCCCGTGACTTAAGAAGATTTACCAGCCATAAATATTTTTTTACCAGCCATGAAACTGTTTTCGCAAAACAGGCAGTTTTCAGGTACAGAAATGTAATAAAGTAATCAAATGTAAAATAATCACAGCAATAATCTCTTTCGAGTCTTCTTGCGCTTAAATGTTTAAATTGGCAAGGCTTAAACTTTCGTGCCGGCACAGCACTGGCCCGTCAACTGTTCCGAGCGTCATTCACGTTTGTTCACGTTCATGTTCTCACAAAATTGGTTTGTTCGATTTCATAAAAATGTTGGCGATTGACACCGTTTCATTTACTCGCCAACACAGATTTTTACTCGCATTTGGCACTTGGCGAGTGTTAATTTGAGGTCTTGGTTACAGAGGAAAAACTGAGCATGATACACTAAACGACTGAGGATCACACACTACCAAACTTTCAAGTCATTACGAACAGAACAAATTCACGCAGAAGCACGTGCCTTGTTGCTAGGAGATGTGTGTCAAATGAAAACAATATGTGTTCTAAAATCGGCTCAAAATATCAAACATGTTTAATATCTTCCAACTGGATGGCATCAAACTTTGAAGCTAAAAAAAAAAAGATTTTCTGTGAAATCTGTCAACTCAGATCTGCAGACTGGCTCTGACTTTCGGCAACTAGCGTCAACTTGTCCAGACTGTAAATCGGGGCAAAAGTTGTGTAGAGTATTCAAGCCTTGAGTGTTCTAAGTGGTTGTTCTAGAGAGAACTTAAGGGTTTTATGTTAGAACGGTGTCGTGTTAGCGGGCCCTAAGTTAATAACTAATGATCGTTGCGACGGAAGTGAATCAATCAGAACTAACTTTAGCTGGACAATAACTTTATTCTAGAGCTGCTGTAAAGCCAAAACAATCTCTGTTACTTTCATTTCCTATTATCACTGTAAAGCCGCTTTGAAACAATCTATGTTGTTAAAAGCGCTATATAAATGAAGGTGACTTGACTTGACTTGTTGCTAGGGTGTTGTGTGTAGTTACCAGTATATGGTATAATGGTATGAGGAATAATAACGATCATATAATAAGCACCACGAATGATGAACTCTAATAACCATATGAGAGATTGTTGTTTGTTTAGGTGACTTCAATAACAAGCTCATCATTCCCAACCAACTTAAGAAAGACATGTGATTTCCTGAACCAAAGCATTACCACAGAAGACAATTATTCCAGTACCTGAGGCCAAGATTTAAAGTCATAAAGTGACGATGTCACTCTACAGTCTTAAAGCAAACTTTCTCATATAAAAGCAGTGACAGGTGTCCCAGAAGAGGCTGAGGGTTGTCAGTGTGAGCAGTGAGTGTGAGTCTGGGAGGAGCTCTTGCATGGCTGAACATGGTGACACTGGATGTAGGGACACTCTGTCGACTCTGACAGCTGTGAAGAGCAAAGCTGCTTAACGGAGACCCTGCGAGAGAAGTCACTGAACCAGCAACCCTGCTGATTAACTCACTCATACAGGTGTAAGTGGAGTGCTAACACACACACACAGGAACAGAAGAGAAATGTTAACACTAGCGCTGGAGATGCTACTCATAATTCAAAATAGTCCAACTACACTCAAGCAAACATTTTTAAAAAGTAGTTACCATACTACAAATCACAAACAAAAAGCATTGAACGACATTAAAGCTATTTAAGGGGGAAACACCTTTTAAAATATACAGTGGCCCAAAAAAATATGAGTCAATGTTATTGAATGACATATAACAAAATTTCAGACCAAATGGCATTTATTTTTAAGAAAGCATAAACAATTTAAAAAACATTATATTATATTTATGTTATATTATATTAAATTATATTATATTTTGGGTTGGTAAGACTTTTTTTGAAAGAAATTAATACTTTTATTCAGCAAGGACACATTAAATTGATCAACAGTGACAGTATATATAAATTGTCATCGTAGGTGCATGTCCACTGTGAGAGACATAATCTAAAAAAAAAAAATCCAGAAATCACAATGTATGATTTTTTAAACTATTTATTTGTATGATACAGCTGCAAATAAGTATTTGAACACCTGAGAAAATCAATGTTAATATTTGGTACAGTAGCCTTTGTTTGCAATTACAGAGGTCAAACGTTTCCTGTAGTTTTTCACCAGGTTTGCACACACTGCAGGAGGGATTTTGGCCCACTCCTCCACACAGATCTTCTCTAGATCAGTCAGGTTTCTGGGCTATCGCTGAGAAACACAGAGTTTGAGCTCCCTCCAAAGATTCTCTATTGGGTTTAGGTCTGGAGACTGGCTAGGCCACGCCAGAACCTTGATATGCTTCTTACAGAGCCACTCCTTGGTTATCCTGGCTGTGTGCTTCGGGTCATTGTCATGTTGGAAGACCCAGCCTCGACCCATCTTCAATGCTCTAACTGAGGGAAGGAGGTTGTTCCCCAAAATCTCACAATACATAGCCCCGGTCATCCTCTCCTTAATACAGTGCAGTCGCCCTGTCCCATGTGCAGAAAAACCCCCCTAAAGCATGATGCTACCACCCCCATGCTTCACAGTAGGGATGGTGTTCTTGGGATGGTACTCATCATTCTTCTTCCTCCAAACACGTTTAGTGGAATTATGACCAAAAAATTCTGTTTTGGTCTCATCTGACCACATGACTTTCTCCCATGACTCCTCTGGATCATCCAAATGGTCATTGGCAAACTTAAGACGGGCCTTGACATGTGCTGGTTTAAGCAGGGGAACCTTCCGTGCCATGCATGATTTCAAACCATGACGTCTTAGTGTATTACCAACAGTAACCTTGGAAACGGTGGTCCCAGCTCTTTTCAGGTCATTGACCAGCTCCTCCCGTGTAGTTCTGGGCTGATTTCTCACCTTTCTTAGGATCATTGAGCCCCCACGAGGTGAGATCTTGCATGGAGCCCCAGTCCGAGGGAGATTGACAGTCATGTTTAGCTTCTTCCATTTTCTAATGATTGCTCCAAAAGTGGACCTTTTTTCACCAAGCTGCTTGGCAATTTCCCCGTAGCCCTTTCCAGCCTTGTGGAGGTGTACAATTTTGTCTCTAGTGTCTTTGGACAGCTCTTTGGTCTTGGCCATGTTAGTAGTTGGATTCTTACTGATTGTATGGGGTGGACAGGTGTCTTTATGCAGCTAACGACCTCAAACAGGTGCATCTAATTTAGGATAATAAATGGAGTGGAGGTGGACATTTTAAAGGCAGACTAACAGGTCTTTGAGGGGCAGAATTCTAGCCGATAGACAGGTGTTCAAATACTTATTTGCAGCTGTATCATACAAATAAATAGTTTTAAAAAATCATATATTGTGATTTCTGGATTTTTTTTTTTTGATTATGTCTCTCACAGTGGACATGCACCTACGATGACAATTTCAGACCCCTCCATGATTTCTAAGTGGGAGAACTTGCAAAATAGCAGGGTGTTCAAATACTTATTTTCCTCACTGTGTATATATATATATATATATATATATATATATATATATATATATATATATATATATATATATACACACATACAAATCGAACACTTTAAAAAAAATTTTTTTTTACTGTATTTTTGATCAAATATGCAGTTTTGGTGAGCATAAGAGAACACATAATTTTTTTTTTTAACAAATCTTACCAACCCCAAACTTGCTTGTATAAAGTAAACAAATGTGTTTGCGACTTAATTTTTACCATAATTTGTTTGCAGATGTCACTTGGTTTGATATGTTATGTAAAGCAATGACATTCATACATTTTAAGCATTGCTTAATTCTTGTGCTGTGTTGAAAACCCTATGACACGTGATGCTCCCCATCAAAAATGACTAGCCTGCAAAAAATTGCTTATAAATCTCTCGTTATGCTACCAGTTCTCGCGCATGTGTCGTGGCTCTCGCGTGAACTCACATCAGAGGCCCACACTGAAGAAAATGATTAGTTGAATAAAGTTATTTTTTTGCACACAAAAAGTATTCTCATCGCTTGATAAACTTAAGGTTGAGCCACTGTAGTCACTTGGACTATTTTAACGATGTCTTTACTAACTTTTCTGGGCCGGCAGATGCAATTACCTAGCAGCCTATGAAGGAGTGATCCAGCTCTCAGATTTCATCAAAAATATCTTAATTTGTGTTCCGAAGATGAACGAAAGTCTTATGGGGTTGGAACAACATGAGGGTGAGTAATCACTGACAGAATTTTCATTTTTGGGAGAACTAACCCTGACAGTTAAGACAGGTTTTGCATTTATTTTTGAAACTGATTGATCGTAGGCCTCATTGATCTGAGCCTCACCGATTTGAAAATAAAGTTCATCTCTGTGAAAAAGTAAGCCTGCAATACTCAAAATAGTTTGTATTTGTGTACATGAACGTGTGTGTGAGAATGTGCGCGGAAGCAGGAGTGCCCATGTATCCATGCATGCACAGGTCCGAGGCCTTTATTTTCGCAAGCCCACATGTACATATGTGAACATGAACATGATGAACAAAACCATCTTTCCTCTTTAAAGCAACCGTTCTCAGTAAACACTAAACACTATAAAAGTTTCTTTCTTGAGTGCCATCATCCAGAACTGAAAATGTCCATGCTGAGAGCTTGCATTCAATTCCTATGAGCAGGTGCTTGACATGCATATATCCAACATCTATTTTGAGGCAACAGAAGTAAATGGAAATAGGGTTGTTGAGGTCCCAAGGAAATAAGATTGAAATGGACCTATACGAGACCTTTAGAAGCTCCCAAAGACTCATAATTTCTTGGTATTTCTGTTTTTTTCTTTTCTTTTTTGAGAAACCAATCTACAACAAATTTGTAACATTTTCTGAGGAAAATGTGAGTGGAGTTTGACTGTAAAAGAAATTGCTGCCACAAGAGTGTTCTGAGTGTTTGCCAGGTCATTGCTAAATGACTTTTTTTGTGAATTTTTGTGCCCGTTTTATCATTCATCAAACAAGATCATTGTAAATCTGTTATTTAGAAAGGTTTCTCAAAAGCTATACAATTTGAGATATCATTCCTCAAAAATTACACACCAAAGTGTAATATGTAGTGTTAGGGGCTTTTTCAAAGTATGAACAACAAACATCTGTAAGAAAAACCTAAAAAACAAAAAACTCCCAAAGACTACATTTGTGTGTCCTTGATTTCATTGGTAGGCAAAAACAATATTAATTCTACAAATATAACCACGTGCTAAGTCTCTATTTAATCCAAGAATTCATTCATGTATGAAGTATTTAGGTTAATTTCAGAACTAAGAATTAGCCCATTGTTTACCGTGACTTTCTATGAGTAATCCTCTATCTAGGTTGTGGTGAGATTACGGGGACAGGACGTGACCGTGGGTGAGTGTGGTTAGACTGAATGAAGCGGAAAATCAGGGGGAAAAAAGGGACTGTTCTATGTCTTACATCTCTGTGAAGAACCAAACACCTGTGGTACCATCACTGGAGGGGAGAGGAAGCACAACAAAAAAAAGGTTTGGATGACAACATGGTCTTCTTAGCACCAAGTTAGCATGTGTAATAACATCAAAAGAGCCTTTTATTTTATTATACATAAAGCAGGACCAGGCGACAGTTCTTTGTCCACTTCCATTAACTAAATGAAATATGACTCCCGAGTGCTGCACCACAGGCATCTCGTGTTTCTGTTTACCTGCTTTTGTAGAAACACGAGTTGGCCGCATTAAAAATGATTCATGGCATTTATGTAACGCTGTCTGGCAGAACCTTGTTCTTTGTTTGTTGTTCTGTCGCGGCTCGGGACCATAGGCTCTTTTCAGATGGAAATCCCCATATAAAAACATTGCTGATTTATGTGCGTTTTATGAATGGCAACATTCGGCGTGGAGTCTTTCTTTGTATGATTTCACCCAGTGACGCTGTTTGAGATGTCGACTTTATTATTATTATGTTGCGCGTGTGTGTTCGTGCATACCTGCGCAAGCTGGGGTCCATTTGGGCTTCATCCTGGATGAGTTCTGCCTCGCTCTGAGCGATCCTCATGGCCAACTCTCTGTCCCTCCTCTCCTGCTCCAACATGGCCTGTGTCTGAGTCTCTTCCTCCCGGTCCAATGCCAGCTGCATCTCAAGTTCAGCCTGGAACAACATACATTCCCACAAATCAATAATACGCACACACAATCTCAACACCTTTGGCGTTTACCACACCTGTGCCTTCGTTCTGTTCCAACTCGATGGAAACACAGAGACACAAGAATTTAAATGGGTGCCGCTGGGGGTGCCAACAGTAATGACCACATATTTGAGCTCAGAGTGTTGAATTGTGGTTGGGCCAAAGAATCCGAATGAGGCTGACATTATCCCAGTAAAAAAAAAAAAAAAAAGGCTTTTGGATGCCTGTTTTTTGTTGTCCTCAAGCAAAAACTTGTTTGTGGGCCAGTTTCACTACACAGATGCTGATTGATTAGCTTCATCTACATTTTGCTGACAAGCAGCCAGTTTGACCAGCACTAAACCAGGACTCATCAGCATAACCCAGCCTGGACCAACATGGAAATTCAAGACCCAAGCCAGACATGACATGTTAAAGAACTTGTCCCCTTTCTTAAAATAGCCAATATCTTTTTTTCACATCCATGAAACATAACATGCTACCAGTGACATTCGGCACAAAAATTTGGATATGCCTATGAGTGCTAGAAGAAGATTTTTTTTTTTGCCGTTTTCCTGAAAGAGAAAGTCATTTTAAAAGCCTATACCTGCTAAATCCCTGATGTTGCTGACTTTCAGGAGGGCTGCGGAAGCTTTTTGGTTATAACATTTCACTGTCAAATCAACATGATGATGTTTAAGGCGGGCTACAGAATTCCCTCAATCTCCCCATCCAGTGGCGTCTGGTACATTTGAGGGAAGAGAGATTAGCAAGGTGGTCCTGCCCTAGACACACTGTGACCCATCTATTGCACTGTCCACTGAAAGGAAATTAAGCCATTACACTGCTGCTGTGTGCTAAGGTCTGATTAGGCATATAATCGAAGCTGTACTGCAGCCAGTCGGCCTGGGATTCTATGTCTAGACTGTGTTAAATGGAAAAAAAGAAGAAAAAGATTAAAAACAAATAAAATGAAAAGCATGGTTTTAGATGTGTAAGAACAGTCTGGGAGGGAGTCCAGCAGCTTGGTCCAAAAGCATAGGTATAAAACAGAGCAAATGAGTGATAGAAGAGAAAAGCTTAGATGGAACATTTTCATCAGAGAAAACCTCGGAGAGAAAGAAGAATGATGCAGGCACTATTCTGAGGAAAAAGCAAGGCAGCTGAGGAGTAATGCCCATTTACACAAAGACATATATATAGAGAGAGGGTTACAGCACACACTGGTCATGATAAATCTGAACTATGAATCAAACTGCAAAAAGCAGGAGAGACGTGGTGGAAAACAGAGTGATATATTATGGCCGAAAATAACAGTGATAAAGATTTTATAAACAATGTGACAACAGTCTTTGAGTGAATTGCAAATGTTTTCTGTTGCAAAGGTATTCAATTTATTCAAGGATTCAAAAACAATTGTATTTTCAGGTGATATAATAAACATTGATGGTATTTAATTATGATTCTATTCTATTCTGACTGAGGCATTAACTCTTCCATTTTCTGTAAACAAATACATATATATATATATATACACATATATATATATATATATATATATATATATATATATCTTTTTACAGAAAATGGAACAGAATAGAATAGAATCATAATAAAATAGACCATTTTAATAAAAAAAGGTCACAGTAGCAGACTTTTAATAGAAGTGGCACAGAAAAAAAAATATTTAAAAGAAAATACTTCTTAAAAGACTTTATAATAAGGTCTCATTCATTAATATTAGTTCATGCTTTATCTAGCTTTATTTATCTAACAATATTTTTGATTAATCGTAGTTGATAAAAATATAATTGGTCATTCTTATGAGTTCAAAATGCCTTAATATTAACAAATTGAATTATTGTGAAACAATGTTAACACATACAACTTTTCATTTATTGAAATTAAATGTAATTAAATTAACTTACATTATAAATACTGTGGAATAATGTGTATGTTTGTATGTGTGTGTCTCAAAATAAATCTGAATAAAATGAATTGTAATAGTAAAGGTCACAGTAACAGTTATAGAATAGAATAGAATAGAATAGAATAGAATAGAATAGAATAGAATAGAATAGAATAGAACAGAATAGAAAGTAGCACAGAAGCTTTTTATAGTCTGCAACAGTTTTCGGTCAGCATGGGCACAAGGCGTCTCTGCAGGGCGATTCAACAGAGGAAGCAGTGCAAGGGAAGTCAGCCAAGCCCCCAAACACAGCATCACCATCGGGAGAGAAGGGACATAGAACTTTCACTCCGCAGACGCAGCATAATCCAGCCCCAGGAGGTAGGCAGGGGCTGATGAATAAACCCATAGGCCGCTGTGACAGCTCAATACAGTCATGATTATGCCTGTAGAACAGCCAGTCCCGGTCAGCTCTGAACATGCCAGCGTGAGACGGAGTGGGCATTTGGTTTGCCGAAGGAGACGCAGAGGAGAGGAATCAATACACAGAGGGAGCACGTATACACATACACACCTGCATGACTCGCTCTTCCTCTTCTCTTTTCTTTCTCTCCTCTTCCTCCTGTTTCCTTTTGTGCTCCATCTCGGATTTCCTGATGGAAGAAAGATTGAGGGAGGACCGTTAATGAGTTACTCCGGTCTTCGGGGAATTATTCCTCCTGAACGACCCACAGGAAGGGATTTGAAAACACCCACATGTGGATTCACAATTGTCACACAGAGAAACGTGGACCGCATCTAGTCTTTGTAATGCGAGCGAGGCCCTTCAATAGCAGCTGAAAATGAATAGTGCGTGGTGAGCGTTGCTATTAAGCGTTGTTATTGTCATTTTCATTACAAAGGAACTATATATTTATATAATCTCACAAACAGCAAACCAAATCTACTGCGATTTTCTTTGTACTATGTTAATCATGGATTCGGGTATTTACATATGCATCCTTGGGAACCCTAAGACCTTGAAAATAGGGAGATTTGAGTGGAATTGGGGGCACAGTAATGATACAATTTCCGTTGAATGTTTAGCAGCTCACAGTAAAGGTGTGTGATTTGCATTACACTGGGCCCGAAAGTCTCAGAGCGCTAGAGAATTTTTTTGCATTTATAATTTGTCATTTAAATCTTTAATTACAAATTATATGATTTACATGATCCTTCAGAAATCATTCTAATATGCTGATTGGGTGCTTTTGAAACATTTCTGTTTAATACTTTTTGTGGAAACCATGATACATTTTTTTTCAGGATTCTTTGATGAAATGAAGCTTTTAGCATAAGTTCTATCAGGAAGACTGTAATGCCACGTCATTCATTCATATTAATAGGTCTGGTCAAACACTGTTTGACACCTGGAGTATATAAGCACTGAACGGTTTCATGTTCGCAGCTGATGCCGCTGATATTACCCTACATCATCCCAACCACCACCGGGTTGGCCCCTGTCCATCCATAGGAGGTAGGCTCCGCAATCTGCAATCTCCCAAGGATTCGGACTAAGGACGGGGCTACGCCTTAGAAAGAACTTTTCTATACAACTAAACACAAATCATCAAATCATTGTAGCTTGCTACCATCTGTTAATACTTTACGGAATAAATACCATGCAAACTTCACCTGCCCTCTGATCCCAAATTTGATCCCAAATAAATCCCAAATTTTCAATGTGGCTTCAGAGTTTTGGACCCCACTGTATATAATTTCAAAATGTATCTGGTAAGTTTGTGTAATGGCATCTAAAAGTTAGCTTTAAAAGCTTCCACTGAAAGCTTGAAACAAAGGAAATCACAATATATTTTATGAGGAGTAGGTTCAATTTTATACTGGCATGGCAGACAGCATTCTTAAAAAGTTCTCCACATAGAAAGTGCAAAGAACTTAAGGCTAATGCAAACTTGTACTGTAGTTGTTAATGCAAGCCGACTGGAGTTGGACAGCTAATATTGGCTCCTATAAATGTACGAGGTAAAAGCAGTACCTTTTCAATCAGTAAAACGTGACAGTGATAAATGATCTTCTCCATCTCATGTGGGGCAGTCATGGCCTAGTGGTTAGGGAGTTGGACTGGTAACCCAAAGGTTGCTGGTTCAATTCCAGAGCCGGTGGGAAATGACTGAGGTGCCCTTGAGCAAGGCACCTAACCCCTAATCGCTCCCCGGGCGCCACACAAAGGCTGCCCGCTGCTCTGGGTGTGTGTATCCACGTTTGCAGTGTGTGTGTGTTAACTACTCACTACTCTGCTCCTAATGTGTGTGCATTAACTTGGATGGGTTAAATGCAGAGGTCAAATTCCAAGTATGGGTTACCATACTTGGCCGTCACGTGTCACTTTCACTTTCACTTTCACTTTCACTCATGTCCATGGTATTCAGGCTCTTATTATGATTATATACAATATTAGTGTAATATGAAATTATCATTAAAGCTCTTGCAGGGTGTTCTTGTAAGAATGGAGCAGCAACTTAGTATATCACCTCTACTTATCAAGCTGTGATCTAATCCCATTAACGATACATAAAACCTGGTTTCAAAAGGTTTGAAATGTTTTGACCTGTTGCTTAAAGGGGCTGTATGTAGAATTCAGAAACCCTTGTTATTAGCAACACCGTACACTCCTGCACACGTAACGTACAAGAGACTGAACATGATTAGAGTTCTTTTTCGTTCTTCTTGTAGAAGTAAAAAGAAATTCACTCTGCTGAGAGTGACGGTTAGATGAATATGTAAATATGTGCTGTGTGCTTTCATCTCAATAACAAAATAAACGCAACAAAAATGACAGCAGTGAAAAAGAGGCAGTTAAGAAATCTTCTGATCATAGGGAATGTGGATATGTTTGCACAAGCTCTGCAATTGACCGCCATCATGTCGACAGATGAGGGGATTCAATTACACTGTTTGTCATGGTTTGAATTAATTCCTTTTCTTTGCATGACACATTGACTTTACAGTATAGAATCCTGAACATTGTATAAGCATTAATTTCATGTGTTATTGAACGGAAGAGAGGCCCTCAAGAGCACGAGTAAACGTCACAAAAAACAACAACATCCTGAATCATTCACATTAAAATCAGTCTACAGGCTTTCATAAACAACCTAGGAAGTCAGGAAAGGTCTTGTTTTTTAAGTTTCATTACAAGCTGTTCACATATTGGCCAAAAAAAAAAAAAAAAAAGCCATTCATACATGAAAATTCTTACATATAGCCCCTTTAAATGAACAGGAATGTTTAAAATCATCCACAATTAAATCCAGATAATAAAGTAATCCATACGGAAGGGCTCCAGGGTGGACGGGACACACCAAACATTAAATAACAGAAGTTGCTATTGTTGCTTCTGTTGGTGTGGAACTAGATATTTTTTTTGACAAGATAAACATAGAAACATCGTTTTTTTTTTCTATAAACATAGAAATATCATCATGACCTGATTCATGAAATGATGACAGATGCTATCCATGACAGCAAGCTCTGGAGAATGCATAAGAGAGAGCAGGTCAAGCCGAACCCTCCAGTGATGTATTAATCTTTCTGCCAATCCCCTCCTACACCCTTTTTTTTTTTTCAGCTCCTGTTCTTCTTTCAAATGTACTGGGACTCTGACCTAATGTACGGGTTATTCTGTACGAAACTTGTGACGTGACTCACATGCGGCGGTCTTCTTCCTCCTGTTTGCGTAACTGCTCCTCCTCTTCGCGTCTCTTCCGCTCTCTCTCCATCTCCTCCTGGATGCGCTTGAGTCTTTCCGTCTCCTCCTGCTCCTGCTTTTTCTTCTGCATTGAGGAGAGGAGATGCTCCGAGCGTTTCACCAGGCCCTCATATTCTTGCTCGATCTCCTTGCGGCTCATCACCGTGGACTGAGAGACAGAAAGAGTGTTAAAACTGATTCGATTTGATTTATTTGAGTATATTTTAGTTATAATGTCTGCTTTGCCTCCATATGAAAGACATTTTATAGGGCAGTGTTTCGGCAGACCCATGATTCAAACCGGTAACTTGTCTTTTTGAGCTATTCATTACAAGAACTGGCTCATGAGAGTCATTATTTTCAGAAAAAAAGTCAACTGGTTAAATTGTATGTTTTTGATTCACTAAAAAGAAGGGGCTCTTAAGAGTTACTTGTTCAGACTTCACTGGATACATTGTATGTTGAACTCAATAGAAAGACAAACCTATGAGAGCTTCAGTTTTTGATAGAATGAAAGTAGATGTAAATTTATGCTGCCAAGCTCCAAATGGGCAAAAAAAGGTCAAAAAAATGAATCATAAAAGCATTTCATACAATTAAACAACAGCGATTAACTTCGCACGGCCACAGCTTTTCAAGGGTGGATATTCTATCTATGTCTATCAAAAACAGGCTACGTTCCAAATGGGAGGAATCTGCATTCGAAGGGCACTTTGGAGTGAAAAACAATCATGGCCACCATATTGAAGAGTCATTCCAAACTGAAGTGCTCAAAACTGGCCTCTTCAAAGGGCCGTTCGAAATGAAGGATTTCGAAGGGTACAACTGGTGGACACTTCGCTCCCATGTTTCTTTGTACACGTTTAATTTGTTTGGCACGAAAAAAATGGCTTTTCTACTGTCAAGCAGCGTAAACAATTGTGCAACGATAGCGCCTCCTTAATTGGCTCGGCAAGGTGACGCAGAAGTGATTTCCAATGAACAGTGTTTTGGTCCGCTACACCCTTCATCCCTTTGATGCTCTCACTCTAGAGGGTAAACACTTCAAAGGGATTAGGGCATAGGGATGAGCCCTTCAGAATGGAACGCAGGAACAATGTCATCGAGAGTCAGCTCGCTTGCAGATGATTTGGGAATTAATTACTTAAAAATGCATCATCATCAGGTTATGCTGAAACACAAAATACAGCAGTAGAAGACGAGTAAATAGTGAAATTACATTGGGCCAATTTACCCAAGTGTCGATTTGTCATAAATATTGAAAAGAAAGGGAAAAAAGTGTAACAGATGCTTTCTCCATATGCAAACTAGCTAAATAATGTTTTTCTTGTATTTAATGGAGAAAACAAATCATGGAAGTTCAATGTCATGAAAAACAACAAGCGCTATTTAGACTATTTCCGATTCAGAGAGATTCAGAGATAATTCAGAGAGATATTTTGCTTTTGGACGATCATTCAGAAGTTTAGTTGTTCATGTTTAGTTGTTTCAACCAGAGAATCTGATTCAACGCTTGCATTTTGAGATAACTCCATTCACTCTCTGCCTGAATACCTAGTATCCGAATTACATGTGCCATAACAAGACTTTTTTTTCCTATAATGTTGGGAATTTACCAAAAAAGGAGGTTTGTATGTCACAAAACAGTTTAGTAAGTTTGACGGACAGTATTACAGATACAAACAAGACAGAGCAGCATATTCCCTGCTGGTGGAATGACCTGCCTAACTCAGCACGAGTAGCTGAGTCTGCAGCCATTTTCAAGAAATGGCTATAGATGCATCTTTTTCTTCTACACTTGACCTATTAATAAGAACACTT
The DNA here is from genome assembly GCF_951802725.1 of Rutilus rutilus. Taxonomy (NCBI): domain Eukaryota; kingdom Metazoa; phylum Chordata; class Actinopteri; order Cypriniformes; family Leuciscidae; genus Rutilus; species Rutilus rutilus. The sequence continues at coordinate 27,189,586 of NC_140226.1, forward strand.
TCTATTATTTCTGTTTTCTATATATTTAATATAATAACAATAAAAAACCTTGCTACGTGTTCTGTGCTAGACTAACTGGGACTTGTCACATCACTTACATATTGTTGCTTTTTTGTTGGTTCAACTGCTTTTATTATTTCACTTCATTTGTAAGTTGCTTTGGACAAAAGTGTCAGCTAAATGATTAAATGTAAATGTAAATGCAGTTTGATTGGGTATGTGGGTAGTCAGTCATTTATCTGATGTAAGGTCAATTAGCATGCTATATACCAAGAACAGATCAAAATTTAGGTTATCTACCAAAAATATTCTCACACATTTAATTTGTGCTTGTTTTCAACTAAAAAAACTATGCACTGATGATGCAATAATGGCAAAACTCGTGTGTATTTAAAGATGAGATTTTAACTGACAGAAAGTGTTTCTGTGAATTACCTAAATTTGATCGATTTCTCATTGTTTATTATAAGAAGACTTAGTGTGTCAGTCATATATTTTACATTTATGATGCTTTAGTAGCTTGACAGTGGAAAACAGACAATTGGACATTCGACTTAAATACTTAATAATTTTACTTAGTAATTCTACAAAATGATTTTGTTTATAAAGAAAAAAAGGAAATAATAGGAGGTTGAAACAACATTAGGGTGAGTAAAATATGACAAATGAGGACGGGGCCAATTGGTTGCACTCTAGTGGTAGTGGCTTTGCCTCCTGTGCTTAGTTAAACAAATATGAACAGTTTCGCATTTCAAAGTGTAGAAAGTGGCAGCAAAGTGGTAACTCGTCATCTCGACGACAGTGGCAAGGCTGGGCCACATGCACCGCAGTTGTATTAATATCCTGCAGATATTCATTAAACCTGGATGTGGATTTTGTGCCATCTGGCAGAGCACCAGAGGAGCGTGGAGGGATACGAGCATTGTGAATGATCATTGTACCGCAGGGGGGCAGGTTCTCAATGACAAGGTCCGTCTCACCCCCTAACGCTAGATGAGTTAGCGCTGGCGTTTTGAATGACAGCCATTGACACAATCTGCGTTATTAGCCAGGGAGGCCACAGTAATCTCCAGTCCAGATGGTAAGGTAATAGAAGGCATTGCCAATCAAAAGCCAGATGCTAATCAAAAAGTGCTATGCTAATAACAAAGAGGGCTATCACGGGTGCAGAAGTGCACAGCGCATCTCATTTAGAGGGAGGAATGATGTGTTCAGGTAGAAAAGTTTCAGCTCTTGTACCAGCTATCTATCAAGGAGAGGGCGCAATGTCTCTCGAGCTCCCTGTCAATAATGCACTCTGCGAATCTCGAGTCTGACAGATGAGGTTGGGCTCCACATAGAGAATACAACAATGCATATACTGCATTCAATCAGCCGCAGCTGAAAGTTCGGGGAAGGCAAGAAATGAACACTAGAAACGGCATAATGCGGCAAAACCTTGAAAATAGTCTTGACAGCATGTGGTGCGAATGTCAATGATGATCTGCAGACTCAGAAACCTCATTGTCAGACTGTCGAATTGCATACTTTGTATTTATTTACTCTGCTGTGAACGCTAGATTTTCTGCTGAATTAAATGAAGTGTCGGCTATCTTTCTTTTTAGTCCCTAGAAAGAGACAACTCGAGAGACTCGAAGCTGGCAGACAATTCTAGCCACGGCTTTAGACCGCCTTCATCAGGACATGGAAAAACACACACCTGTTGAATTATGCATGGAAACTGATACACGAACGAAGGCTAAGAAAAGAGCTACACCGCGTAACATCATTGAGCTTTGTAAGCTGGAGGAGGTGAAAGGGGGTTTTGTCAACCTTGGGCAGTTTTCCAGTGGAAAACCTCACCTTGATCTTGGCAATGAGGGCGTCGGTGGAGGCGGCCAGTTCCTCGACCTGTTTGCTCACTTCCTGTTTACCCTCTTTGAGTCCATTCACAGCCTCGTTGAACTTCTCCATCCTTTTCCTCAAATTTTTCACCTTCACCAGGCCATCAATGCTGCCATGAGAATAGAGACAATGGTGTTCAATTTTTTGTCCAGTCAATTATTTATTAAAAAAAAATATATAATTTTGTACACTTTAGCATGTTTTTTAACTTCTTTATTAAATTCCATCTCGATATTTTGCGTGCAAATGTCAAATAAGTAAATAAATACAACCTATATATTTTTTTTTTCAAGGTGTAATAAAAGTATAGGTAAAATAAGTATTATTTTCACAATATATGAGGTAAAGGTTTTAAGATCTTTTCAAGGTGTAATGCTGGTGTGTGCATACCGAGTCTTGTGTCTCTTTTTGCACAGCCACATGCGAACCGTCTTCTGAATCTTGATGCAAGCACTGGCCCTGAATCTCATTTTGTTCCTCACTGTGGCAAGTGAAAGAGAGAGGAAGATGATACTTACTCATCAACAGCATCAAACTGTAACATTGCATGGGGTGAACGGGAGGGTGTAGGATGCTAATAATTGCTTTTATGAAAGGCAGTTTGCTGGGGTTATGAAGGGTGACGTACATTTAATAACTGACAGTGTGCACCACTGGACCTTCTTCCAGCGGCTGCACACCAGCCACTTATTGACCCGTTTTACAAGCTCGGCCAGGTGCTCCGGATCAGACTTCATGATCTGGTCGAACTCTGCAAACTGAGGCAAACACACACACGTTGAGATTTATGGAGCAGCATTCTGGTTTACGAGGTTGAGCGCCAGCTTAATGAAACAGGATAGCGGTTTTAACAGTCTTGTATTATTCCAATCCTCATGAGAAATATTGTGAGAAATGATCACCTTCCCGGGGCGGAAGAAAACCCTGGTCAAGCCAAACTTGTAATCGTTCTCGTTGAGGCCCAGCGCTTTAAACAGAGCCTGCAGAAGGAGACAATACAATCAGACAGTGGAACGCATGCTTTATTAAATGACATTTAGAGATCAACAAGAATGGCATTACGGCTTCGGGCCAGTGCTTACGCTATTATGTTTCAGTGTATGTTTTAATATTTTTTTAATGCCTTGCAAACTTAAACATTTCATTTTCTGTGCTGTTTTTTTAACATTATTGTGAGAGTGACTTGTGAGTAAGAATCAATTAGAATGATTTGAAAACAATCAAATCAGTAATGTTTTGAAATGTATGCCACTTCTCAGCAAAGATTTCCATCACAGTGGACCACATTTTCCAGCTGTTAGTGAAAATTGTCATTTTAGGGTTGTTTGGGAGGAAAAAACAACATTTAATGAAAAATACAAATATGCTCCTAGTATGTACTTGACTGAAAATCTGTCCTAAAGGTCTGGCAGAGAAAGCAAAAAAAAAAAAAAAAACATTTTTGTTGAGCCTTGATTATTCTCTAGACATTGCATTACAAGCATGATGCTATAATTAATTTTCAATAATTGCCATCAATCATTAAATGCAGCCTGCTCATATACTGTATTAGCGTGGAATCCAATTTTACATTTTATGATGAAATAAATACTTTATATTTAACCGCGGGGTGTATGATTAAAATGCAATTTGACTTCCAAATTTATCTGTAACTACTGATGACAAAGCACCATAATTTATCATGGAAATCAATGAGGGATTACTCTGTGCGTGCTTTGGAAAAATAATATGAACGGTCATATAGTCTTTTCTAAAAATAATCCAGCAAGCTATCATCGATCATACTAATCCTAATTACGTACACAAGAATAACAGATGAAAAACAATCAGAATAGAATGAGATGCAATGATAAAGATCAAAATAACCAATAAAGGTTTACTTTGCAGAAGAGTCGAGGATCAAGCCTTGTAAGCTTGTTGGGCATGTACTGCTTGTACATGTTGTAGAGCTCATGAAACGGAGCTCGGGAAGGGAAGCCACCCTGCATCAGGTCCAGCACTGATACCATGCCTGAGAGGAGAGAAGAAGTACAGATAATGTAGCCAGTAAAGATACAGGATTTGCTGCATTGAAGGCTGGAGCTAAAGCATGAACCAAGTGTAAAGGAAGATTCAACATCTTATTCTTAGTAATGTGCAGTCAACCTGTACCTGAATACTGTGAGCTTGCCTTTGTCAACAAAACTCACAGATTGACCAGTATACATTAGGACACGAGTACTTAGTTGCTAGTAGGCAAGTAATTGACAAGTTGATGAGTCTACATTTACCTCATGTAATGCACAACTAGTCAACAAAGGTATCAAACTAATTGGCTAAACATGTCAGTGCAACTTCTAGGCTATACTCTTTTTATGTCTCTTGCCTGAAAGTTCTAAATTTCTAAAACTTTGCAAACATCCTATTAAACACAATAACACAAACCTTCAAAACACTCTTGTGGTAACGCCACCTCAAAAGATAATGAAAAATCAGTGGAGCTCACATTTAATATGGCCACTCCATAGGCAACATCGGGATTTGTTTAAAACAAAACAAAAGGCACTTCCAAATGATGATTGCTGGGTATTTGTGGTGGGTTTTCTTAAATTGAAATATTTGAAGCATTACCACAAGGGCTGCGAGATGAATTGGAAAGTGAAAAAAAATACACCTATATAATCATATACATACCCGAGCACTGCAGTTGAGACAGAATCTGAGCTCCTTCAAACTGGTGGCTCACCATCTTCAGATTAGGCTTCACGCAACGGATGAAACTAGAGCCCTTTACAATGCACATGAGAAGTTATTACATGTGAACAGAGAACAAACAACAATATTATATGTATAGTCAGCATGACAACAAGACCATTGGCTAAATGGCCATAGGGTCTGGTCTAGAATGGACCTTTTTCGCATATCCAGGATTGGAACATAAAGGTAAACTTTTTTTTTTAGAGGTACATGTTGAAAAGTTTGTGGTTGGTAAGGTTTTTTTTAAATGTTGTTCACCACTTATGCTCACCAAAGGTGCATCCCCCCTTTTGCTTTTTTCAGGATTCTTTGATAATGAAAATTCAAAAGATTAGCATTTATTTGAAATAGCATATAAATCTTTTGTAACATTATGCATGTCTTTACTGTTAATTTGAAACAAATGAATGCATCGTTGCTGAATAAATGTAAAAAACTTTTGAACAGTAGTATAAATGGGAGAACATAGGGAGAACAAAGATTATTTGTGTTCCCACAATTGGATTTCTACAACTTTCCAAAAGAGGAAAGGAATATGGCCAAAAAATTTTTTTTGTCAAAAAGCCTTTACTAGTTTATTTGTTATTAAATGCCAGAATAATATAACATTAATTTAACAAAATAAAATATAAAATGTTTGCTAGATTTACTTTTTTTGCATCATCGCAGTCTGTGAAAAAGTCCATACAGCATATTCTGGCCAACTTAGACAGGTAGATACAGTCATGCGAAGTAAACAACCAAATTTTTTTCTTTTTGCTTTAATGTTTCATTTACCAGTGCCATATATCAGCAACTGTCATTTTGGATTTTTTGCTGTGCCGCCTGGTTTGTGGCATGCATTAGACACACTCAGTAATAATCAAAACAAGTGGCTAACATTTTTAAAATAACAAATGAATAACATTAAACTCATTACTCACTGTACTGCGAAGCTTTTCCAGTAGAAGATTCAGTTGGGTCTATGAAATTTGATCAGAAAAGAAATGTGAGAGTGAATCCTGTAAATTTTAATTAAGAGCATCTTTAAAAAAAAAAATAATAATAATTTTAAACACACAGTTGAAGAGTTGTACTGCCATGCAAATGGTATTACACATTTTGACACATACAGGAAGTAAAAGACATGAATTATACTGGTGATTGGTCCAATTACAAAGATCTTTTATCTTATCGTGATGGTGACATAAATGACATGGTGATGTGTTTACAGTGAGAGCTCCCTAACAGTATGAATTCCTTGTGTGTGATTTCTTCAGCAATGACATGAGAAAAAACTACAGCAGAGACTAAAAATGTGGCAGCCACGTTCACACAAAGGCATGGCAATGGACCAAGTGGGTGAAGGAGAAGGGTGGGAGAAACTTAAGATCAACATTTGTTTATGAGGTTGCAGGTTACCCTGTGGTGCTGGCACTGAATATTTCAGCCAGGCTTACCCCTACAGAAGCTTCAGTTTTTTTCTCTCTTTCTACATTTATTTCAGCACCAGAACTTTTCACAGGGAAAGGTTGAAGAAACAGGAGAAGGTCTAAGAAAGGAGGATTGAGAAAGGGCAAAAGTTAGAAGGAAAGGAATTAGATCACCAGGTAAAATATCAATTGTCTCTCACAAAAGCTTTTAAAACCTACAACTATCAAGAAGAAGAACAAAAAGACAACGTATAGCCCCGTAAAACAAAATCTACAGCGGTCCAAATACAAAGCCTTGAGGAACTCCTGATCTGAGGAAAGCCTGTAGTCTTGAGGGCTTCATTTTTTTTTGTCATATCTTCAGACTTATTAATGCCTTTGACAATGTGTGTTTTCTGGCTATCAGGAGAATATAAGCTAAAGGGTAGATTCACCTTGAATTTGTTTCCCACACTGATAAAGCTGAGTTTGCCAGCCTTCTGCTTTGAGTCTTTGGAATTGGAGTTGTTCTCAAAGAGATCCCGCACAAACTTGTCCTTCGACTCACACACCAGGCTCTCCAAAGACATGTGGAGGGCGTCATTATTCTTCTCCACAAACTGGGTCTGCTCACACACATACACAAAACCCACAGGGCATAGAAATAAACACAAAGTCAGCCACACACACAAAAAAAACAACTTTACCAAAGGGATTCCCCCAAGTCCCCAATTGTTTTTACAGTGTGGAAGAAATTAATTAACCAATGTTAAAGACTATCACATTACAGAAATAAAACAACACAATGGTTTCTATACATAAAAGAATTCAGAATGAACTGAGTGAATTGGGAACTTACAGTCTCATAGCACACGGCACCAGCGAAATGTCTTACGATGAAACCTTCATCATCTCTCAAATTCCTGTGGACTGTAAGCTTTGACTTCCTAGGCACCTGAAAAAACAGCCCACAGAGAATCCATCTTTGCAGCTGTATGGTTATGATTTCCTTCATTTTTGGGTCTTGACATTGATGGAAGGTCAGGGTGAATCACATAAAAACTAGAAATGCCCAGGTCATATAAAAATCAATAAAATAACAAATAATATTTTACATGAAGAAAATGGAGTCTAATTATGCATCATGACATATTTTTAATAAGCATATGCACATTAATTACTCCAAAAGCTCTGTAGCCTAATATAATGGCAAAAAAGTATATGTATATTTGTAGTTTTTATTTACTTTATTAAACTAAAAAAACAAACTACAAAAAGGCCTGTTTGCTGTAATAAGTCATGTTGAAATATACAGTAAGATGAGGGACGATGTCTCCCTTAAGAACAGTGTGAATTTTTAATTTCATTATGTTAGCCAATAATGATGCTTCATCCAATATATTGTTAAGGTAAATTAGCAATAATAGCTAATTGAATTCTTTTAACACAAAATTGAAAATCATGAAAAAGGGCCATCTTTTCCAACTATAGAAAGTTGGCTCCCTACCCAGGTCATAATATGTAAATTACATATCATGATTTCTTTTTTTAAAGGCGTAAATAATTTTAAATACTAAATAAAAAATTCTAAGGTAATGTATGCATTTTGACAATTAAGTTGAACAATGACAAATCAAATGAATCCCCAAAAAAAGAGATACATCGGAATTGAACAATATAATTTTATAGATACGGTCTATTATTTTCAATTATCCAGCAGGTTATGATGAAAAATTTGGATGTTTGAAATATACATCAAAACTGATTAAACCTAGGGTCTAACTTTAACTTTTCACTTCAAATCAAAACGCAATACATACATTAACAATGTTCTGATGTTCAAGATTAATAAGAGAATCGCTATTAAAGGTGCAGTGTGTGATTTTTAGCGGCATCTAGTGGTGAGGTTTGCGAATTGCATCCAGCAGAAGTTACGGTGGTGATATGGCGATATAAAACGATATGATATTGCGAATATTATTGTTACTTCATTCATCATTGTGTGAGTGTTTTATTCGCTGACTTTAGCTAGCTTCTTTACACGAAGAACAACATAGTAACGAAACGCGTTTGTCCGTTCAGGGCCACTGTAGAAACACATCGACGTAAGGGGACCCGCGGTGTGTGTAGATAGAAATGGCTCATTCTAAGGTAATACAAACATAACGGTTCATTAAGTGAGGTCTTTACATACCACTGAAAACATAGTTATGTATATTATATTGCATTTCTGTCAACAGATCCTCCTAAATATTACACAATGCACCTTTAAATAAATGTGCTAAGATGAGATTCAGTGACAGCTACAGTCAAAAGGAAAATTAAAAGTGTGTGTGTGTGGGGGGGGGGGGGGGGGGGGCATCTTACTCCATCTTCCACTACATATTAGGCAAACTATTTTTAAGATAACTTCAGAATGGCACTGAAGGCCCAGTCAAAATGCAGAAAGTGAAAATTGATTTGGTGCTCAGAACTTAAGATATTTTTATTTATTTATAAATAAATATTTTATTCTGAGATGCTGTACAACACTATCCTGCAGACTTTGCAGCTTTTCTTTGCTATATATAGACTTGGCTATTGAAAAGGACCAAACCATAACTTACAGTGAGACGGAAGTGAACCTTGTGCTTGCTGTGAACTGTCTCTGCAAAGTGCTGATCACTGGGCTGGGGAAGACGGTTCTCCTCATCCAGAATATCCAAGATACCCACCAGCTTTGCCTCAACCAGATCTGCAAAGCAAAGTCACAGAGACAAGTTTTGGACTGACGACACAAAGTTTCATGCGAACGAAAATGAGGTGAATAGTGATTTAATATATTCAATCTCCCAGCAGAAGGTATTATACAAAATGAAGTAGAACTCAGCAAGTTTAATGGACGAATGCAAAGTCGGTGGGCACACATGGACCTTTTTGATAATCAGTGTGAAGGCATACGTCGTATGCATAATTCATCTGAGACGTGCACAGGTGAGAGAGGTGCGGATGCAAGCGCAGTCATGTATTTGCATGAGCAGACGCCCGAGGATAAATGTGAGGTGATTGATGAGGAGACGTGCAGGAAAAGGAGCTGCGTGTCCATTTGGAAGTCACAAGGACATGTGTTGCATCACTATCAGGAGAGTTAGTAAAAGCAGAGCTGATAAATGGAAAGCAAGTCTTTCCCCTCGGAACAGAAGTGACACCTGCGATCGCGTTCCTACTTTTTGCACAGCAGACACTACATCAGAGGCGAGATGTTGTGTCAAGCCACCTGCATACCGCGCAAACTCACACAAGCTGTTGAGTTGTGACAGCTTGGGCAAAAAAAACACAGGTGGTTTCTTTTGGCATGCATAGGAAGATCTTTGATAAATCATTTGGGTTAAAATGCAGGTCGACTTAAAAGATAAAAGGTATTGGTTCTGAATCTGATACCTTCGGACAGCAGACTTCCCTCTGGTGATGGTATTTGCATTCAGTGAACCGGGGGAAGATTTCACAGTGTGTCCTGAGTTTGAACTGACTTTCTGTTACTGATGGGTGATTTGGTTTGGACTGCACTGCTCGAGAGATCACTTTTAGAGAAACTAAAACAGTGTGACCTCTTCATCTACTAAAACCTCTCCAGTGGGTTCAAGAGTGAGAGAGGTCTTTCCCAGGATTCAATCCTGTGTTATCTCAAGCACCCAGCATGCATTTCTGCTGGAATATTAATCTTCGGCATGTTTTGTCAAGAGATTAACAGACATGGCAATGTATACAAATAACTATGTTATCATCATTTGAAGGCCATAATTTGAGAAGAAATTACATTTGCATTGTAACACATTTTGGATTTAGAGACCCTAGCATTTCCGCGTATGGAGGACTTTATATTGCCATGTATGGGCCGTAGTGCATCCAGTAATGATTGAAATGGAGGAAGATCATTATTCAGTGCCGAAGGGACACTCACCTATGCAGTCCTGATTATCAACATAATGAACTTCATTAACTCCCAGGCCTTCTTTCTGATACAGCTCTTGCTCCTGGGAAGGAAGAGGAAAAACAAAAACAAAGTAAATGTGCATTGGTTTTTGCTAAAAGTGAGAAAATGCTTAACTTAATCTGCAGGAACAAGAGCATTTCAAAAGAAGTTCAACTGGAACTGTTAAAACGGAAGAGTAATATGCTTGCAATTGGAAAAAAGATACATACAGATGAAACAGCTTCATTTGTTAATTTTAAGGAGGGCATATTTAAGAGTCACTGATCGATACAAAAAATCCCAATAGCATTCATGACTCACCTCTTTCAGTATGCGTTCATTAAAAAACTGCTGCAGCTTTTCGTTACAGTAGTTGATGCAGAACTGCTCGAAGCTGTTGTGCTCGAAATACTCTGAACAGGAATATTAAAAAAGCATTTTATGATTCATGCATGTCTCTAAAGGCATTTAACAGTTACACTATTACAGAAACACTGTTAGTGAGAAGCAATTATCGTTAATCTTACCACATATTCTCAACCTTATTTCTGCATAAGACATGCTAATAGCTAGTGAATCACTACGTCTTCTATATATTCTACCAGTCATATTCCATGCTATGTTTATTTTAAAGTTTAACATTAATGGAATATTTCAAGTCACAGTTACAGTAGTTAAACTCTATTGACAGACAGCATCTGTTATCGTGGGAAGTAATTCCAGTTTGTATAAACCAAAAAAACGGACAGTTATGCACTTAAAATGGAGATACGCAATTCCCATAGATGTCTATTGTATAGCATGCTTACCCAGTAATTAATTACTAGCTACTAATTAACATCTTCAACAGTGTAATTAGATTACTGTACTAATTACTCTCTCTAAAAAGTATTGCATTACTTATAAAACTGCTCTTTTAATTCATTCAAATAAATAATATAAAATTGCATAAATAATTCTTGAACTGACCAAAGTATTCATAGTGAGAAGGTTCCATTAAAAACAAACATTTTAAGATTAGATGTTACATTTTGATGTTAAATCCATTATTGTTTTATATAGAATTTTTCTATAGTCCATAAAGTATTTAATAATCACATGAGAAGTAACTGTAATTAAATTGCAGAAAAAAAAAACCTTTACAGTAATCCCTTACTTTGTTACTTTGGAAAAGCACTTAAATTAAAACCAGCAATTAATTACCTTATAAATATGTTTTATAATTTTTGACAAATTATTTTGACATCTTAATTTATATTTAACCAAGAATATTTTTAAGTGCTTTAAGCTAGTCAAAATAGCTCAGAAAGAACTCTGACATTACATATAGTAGGGTCAATAAGTTTGAGACAACACAGAAAATCAGGGAATCACAATCTAACTTAAACATGAAAATAAAGGATTAAAAATGGTAAAAAAATTAAATTTAACTAAAAATCATTGAAACATAAAATGAACAAGAAATATTTAAGATTCTGCACTACTTCAGTTCCCAATCAAAATTAATAATACCAGATGTTTCGCAAGTGGTCTCAAATGTTTGGAGCTCACTGTATTGAAGACTAGGTTGTCTCATTTCTCAGATGCATAATTTCTTAGGTTGACATGTTTGAAAATTGAAGAGCCACTGAGATTCAGTGTAAGACAACGTGACCCGTCCATTGCGGCTATCTAACAAGCTCACCAAAGCCAGCGATGTCCAGCACGCCGATGAAGTTGGAGGACGTATCAAAGGGAAAGCACTGGTTGACCCGTTTGACCACATGATCAAAGAGCCGGCTGTAAACGGCTTTGGCGAGAGCATCGCGGGCATTGTTGGCCTGTTCCACCTTCAGAGGCACCCTGGAGAGGAGCAAAGTGGGACAGGAGGAGTCAAAATCTGGGCCAAGGCTTCTGCTAATGTCGCCTCATCAATACATGTCCATTCTGTTTTACTCCGTCCAACTTTGCACTCTTAAGATAGTTGCTGTTTAAGCATTCCAAGCAAAATATGTAAAAACACTTTAGGGGAAAGCAGAATTCCAACGAGAAATAATTTTGAGTCAAAATTTAATTTATTTTCCTCTCAATTCCATTTTGATAGCAGATGCTCAAGGCTGCTGAAAAAAAAAATCACCTCTGTATTACAGTCTAAACACATTATTGTCGGGTCAAATAAAGTCAGAGGACAAACAAATATAATTGAGGTCTTTTTTGTGTCAGTGAAATTGTTTGGTAACAGTATAAGAGAGGAAATTAGTGTTTTGTGTGTGTGTGTGTGTGTGTGTGCCATGTATTTATAGGGACAAAAGGTAAATTGGGCAATTTTCTGCTTTTCTGAGAGCTAACGGCAAATATTTTCTTGTTTCCAAAAATGACAATTACACAAATTCTTAAGACTGTGCAAGAAAATATGTTTATAGTATGCAAATAACTGGGTGTAAAAGGCCCAAACTACTTTTAACGCAAATATATTATATATATATATATATATATATATATATATATTCCAACATCTTTGTTCTTCATCAAGTGTATAAAAAACAATTAATTGGTCCTCCAGAAGATTGATTACATAATTAAACTAAAAACTGTACAGGGAAAAGGTTCAATTCAAACATATTTTGCAGTGGATACTTTGATAAATGTATATACGCAATACAAACAAGCACTTGAAATCCCGGTGTAGCTTAAAGGGCTCGAAATGCAACAGCCAAGCGATATTACATGAAAACACAATAAATCTCAATAACACACGCCTGTTAAAGCAAAGCAGCTCATAATCACAAGCCACAGTGGCTCGCCGCAATCCTCAGGAGGTGTAGGGACACCGGCAACTATCTGAAACTTCAGAACTGGATGATAAAAACCTTCTTGCTCTCTTGAAGATGCTGTCCCGCTGTGGGAATACCTGCTGTGTGACTCTTATTGCCTGCACAGTTAATAAAAGCTGGTCTTGGCTCACAATAATCTCTTCGATCTCGAGTCTGCAAGATTGCTTTTCATTAACTCGCTTTTATGCTATTAATGTATTCCCTCTGCAGCGTGCGAGTCGAGAGGCTGCTGCACTCTTCTTTCTCAATGTCACCTGCTTTTGTTGCATTTAACAGATTTTTAAAAATCACAATGCGCCTCTGAAATGAAGCTCTGTCAGGCACAAGCTGCTGCCCTCTCCGGTGTCTATCGATGTGAATTGCAAGGGTCACCGTAGCCTAGTTTGAATACAGTCTCCATAATTTTCCATGAAATGCATATTGCATGTGTACGTGGTTGTGCATCTGTTCCCAGTCAAATGAGGAGGGTGAAACCTCCTGTGACTTTGATTCTCATCATACCTAAAAGACCCTAGGCCACTCCCTCAGACAAACATCCATTATTCATGCAGTGCAAACACTCCCAGTCCGGCATCTGTGCTTGGTTAAATATTAATCCACCGAGCGCTGCCCTATCATTCAGACGCCACAGAATATAAAACCCCACCTGGGCAACAGAGAACGGAGCATACGATTCAATCGAGGCAATCAAGTTTTTCCAATTCCTCTCCCCTTTGACAATTGGTGTGTGCAGTAATTGGACTGTGGGTTTTACATGTTGAAAGCTGAGAAGAATTGGGCTTTTGTTTCACAAACTTGCAAACCTGAGTCTTATCTTTGACCATTAGGAGAAGAAGTGGTGTGGAAAAAGCTCATTGATACCTTCAAGGCCTCCTCTCTTATGTAATCAAAAAAAAAAAAAAAACGTCCGTTTAAATTCAGAAGACTTTCGATGGCAACTAGACTATTACGGCCCCTCAGCCAATTTAGTCTCTGCCACATTTGATTAAACTGACCATATCTCTAATGGAAAAGCTGCGATTAGCTATTTTCAGCTCTCCTCTCGTCTGTGAGCGGGCGACCAGAGGATTCATTTAGTTATGTGAATGCAAATGGGGCGAAATGATGAAATGTAATACTAGAAGACGTTTTGCATCGCAGGGAGATTAAGATGTGAGGAGAGTGTGTCAAATGCCAAGCAGGGATCTGTGCTGACTTTTGATTTGTCTTTTGATCATCTTTTGGATGCAACTACAGATCTAAAACAAAACAAGCTGCCCCCGGGCCACTGGCTGAGCAGATGTTAAGGTAAACATATGGGGTCACTCACTTGATGACTGTGCCTTTGGCGCCCCCTGCAGTGGTGAGCATGACCCTGGTGGTGAGGCTGACTCTCAGGTCGTCCTGGTCAAGGCCGAGCAGCTCAGCGCAGTATTCCAGAGTCTGACTGGACTGGTTCTTCAAAATGCAGCCACCTGAGATCAGAAGCAAATTCTAATGGTCACCATAAAACTTTGTCTCATTATGTTTCTTATGCTACTGTACGTCTACACAGCACAGAATTCTTAATGTTTTTCAATTTACTGATACATTCGTAGCTGTTAATGACCTGTTCTCTCATTGTCAAATTAGATCAAAATATATCAGTCAACTACAGACTAACATAAAAGTAATCAGTATATCTTTATTGAAGAATTTCTTCTCTTCTGTGTCAGTCTCCTACGCTGTACACAGAAGAGAAGAAATTCTTCAATAAAGTCTGTTATTTTTGTTTGCTTTTTGCACACAAAAAGTATTCTCGTCGCTTCATAACATTAAGGTTGAACAACTGGAGTCACATGGACTATTTTAACGATGTCTTTACTAGCTTTCTGGGCCTTGAAAGTGGTTGTTGCATTGCGGTCTATGGAGGGGTCAGAAAGATCTCAGATTCCATCAAAAAGATCTTCATTTGTGTTCTGAAGATGAACGAAAGTCTTACGGGTTTGGAACAACATGAGGGTGAGTAATTAATAACAGAATTTTCATTTTGGGGTGAACTAAGCCTTTAATACAATTTTCGACAAAAGTTTACACTTAAAATGTCATTGTGGTGCAACCACAAGTTTCAGGTCGTACTAAAACAACCTGAACCTTGCCATGTCCTAAAAGGTCAAATTATCTGATATTTTAAGAGACCTACTGATTTTGACAAATGGTCATGAGGGTCTGCAGGAGTCCTCTTTATGATATCACCATTTTTTGTTTTGTTTTTGCTGCATAAGTTTTCTTTCATTCTTTTACTGAGTTTTTTCTCCATTATAGACCTTATTCAGAGAAGTGCCATGACAGGTATGAAAGCGAGGCTGTGAAGGATTGACATTGTGTTATCAATGGCATCCACTGTAAAAAGCTAAATAAAGCTCCTAGATCACTTATAATTTTCCAAAGCCAGAGATGGGCAGTATTTTTAACATGCATGTAAAATACGTATTTAATGACTTTTGAGTATTTTGTTGTATTTTTATTTTCCTTTACAAAAATAAATGAAATGTAATTTGTATTAAATCATTTGAGAGACTGTCTATGCAGAAACATCTCATGGATGCACTGGGACACATTCTCAGTGATGTATCTGTCATTTTATTTTGCATATAATAACTTTTATCACCAGGCTTAATAGGACCATATAGACATATAAAACACAAACAGGACTACCAAATTACCCATCACAGTTTATGGCTCGATGCAAGAAAATCATGTTATGTGACGCATCCTATTGACCGCAGTCTAAGAGCTAAAAGTGTGCAAACAAATCTATAAAAGCACACTCCTATCTCAGCCAAAAACATGTGTTCATACATAATAGTCTTCAGGTCTCCTGTAAGACCTCTATAACATTAGGCTCCATGTTTTCCAGCTAAAAGGTGTCTCAGGCCAGCATCTCCATTGTGAGTGGGGAAATGGTGTAGGCCAGAGCAGTAAAAGGTGTTATACCTTCAGCAGAACAGGAAAACAAATCCAGAGCGCAAGTCTGGTAACACTAGAAGAAGCCCCCACAGCAGCTCCCTAATGAAGTCTTTTGAGTTGGAGAAGGGGTGTGTGTGTGTGTGTGTGGGTGGGTGAGGGAGTTTAATGAGGAGAACATCAGCAAGTGGATGAGCTAAAAAAAATAACACTTCAGACAACAGTGACTTTTCCCTGACTGAATGCAGGTAGTGCAAATTCTGTATATATATATATATATAAAAAATAAAATAATTGGTCATATTTTGAAGTCTCTTAACCTGAAGGAAATCGAATATTTCTGATCCAAGTGTGACATGATGAAGCAAAAAGCGATAAATTCGATCTCTTTTTTGTCCTAACTGCGACTGCAACTGACACACAAGACATTTACTGTCTGTTTGCATGGTTTATAGTTTCGTGATGGACAGTCCCTTCCAGAACTTAAATCTCACTGGTTTTTATATTAAACATGTTCTAATGTGATTTTGACACTTTATGCAGGACAGAAATTTACTTTACGCTTGAAAGTTGTCGCATCATGCCAGGTTAGGTCATCAAATAAAGGTATTTTTATACAGATGCTACATGAATGGCTACCAGAGGTGCTTCCTGTCTCTTCGAAGTCGATATTGCCGAGATGAAGGACGCCAGCCACCACTCTGAAGAGATTGAGCTTCTCTGTGTCATCCAGGCCGATTCTCTTCATGGCAACCACCATCCTGTTGAAGTCTCCCAGGTCATCCAGCAGAGGGTCCTTCAGAGCACCCACTTTCCCATGCTACGAACACAACGGACCATCAAGACAAACGGTTCCAGAATCAACAACATCCACACGTCACACGAGCCTCAGAAGATCAGATATGTATACTGGAGGACTGTATACAGATCTAGATCTCGATCTCTGATTAAAAGGAGGAAAGGAAATCAAACCACACCTGAGGATCAGAGTGTGCCAGAAGTTCCTTTTTTATATTATATTTTAAAAAAGATGATTTTGTCATAATTTATTCACCCTTATGTAATTCTACACTTGAATGACTTTCTATGGAACGCTTTATGCTGCTGTTGTATGGGGAAAAGAGCAACATAAACATTCTTCAAAACTTCTCTGTGTTTAAAGGACACAAGGGTGAGTAGATGACATAATTTTTATTTTTGGGCAAACTATGCCTTTAGGTCACTGACGTATCGATAATCTGCAGTCTGATGACACAACAGATCACACCACTCTGACCAACGCTAGAGCTTAAAAGCTGTTCCATACCCATGACTACAAGCACCTCTTACAAAACTACTTATTTCACAGAGAAAGCCTCATGCATATTAGCTTGCAGACCCATGCACACACTAATGATCAATTTCATGCACAGAAACCCAGAAAGCCAAAGAATGTAGAGCATGAAAAGAATTTAGAAAGAAGGACAACTGGTAAAACATCACCTTATGATCCTGAATTTTAAGAAGATCAGGGAAGGCAAAGACACACAATATTCAGTTACAAAAATATCGACATAAACATTATGGCTATTAGAAGAGTGAAGCTCTGTTCCAAAACCTACATAGGCAGCATTTTAATGACAAACCAAGCTTTAAAATAAGCTAAAACATAAAAAAAAAAAAAAAAAAAAATCTATATATAAGATTGCATTTATGATAAAAAAAAAAAAAAAAATTTATTCATAACCCCAGGGTTCTCATGGTCTTGGAGACCCTGGATGTACTGTATGAGGGACATTTTAAGTGTGATTTCTAGACCTGGAAAAGTCATGGATATTAATAAATTATTTAAAAAAAAAATTATGAATATAAAGGTTTCTGGTTATGTTAAACTATAAAATATGTGGGTAGACATTGCTGAGAAACTGCTATTTCTCAGTTTCTATTTGTGAGTTAAAAAAACTGTAATCCCAAATGACAGAAAAAAAAGAAAAAAAATGTATGGAATATAAGTAAGGGATATTGTATAGCGAGGCGGTTGTTATAGCGAATAACAACCCCGACAGGCTGAACGGGAAGCGGAGGGGTCTTGAATCACCCTGAAGGGGTTGTTATTCGCTATAACAACCACCTCGCTATACATTATCCCGCTTATTACAGTTTGAGAGTTTATTGATTTAAAAACGATTATATTGCTTCCGTTAAAGAAAATAGTCCGTTCCGCGTCCATAGCAACGCTCTGTTTTTCATGGCAACGGTGTGTTATACTTCGCAGCGGTCTGTTATCAAGAAATAAATACTGCTACTAGTTTCTGTAAATATGAATATACTCAGCTTTGTCATTACAGCAGAAGTACGGGAAATATTTTGGGGGGCCTTTGAATAATGTCTTTGACAAGGGGAGGCTTTGTAGTTTGAAGCGATTATAAAAACATAGTATTGTTTAAATTTTAAAGCAGCCTCGTACATATCTTTTGTTCGGAAGGCAATCCCTGAATGCACAGAGTACAATTCAATTCAAGATGGCTAACAAGAAGTTGAACAAAAATCATAAATACACTGAAATCTAATTCAATTATCACTAAATATATTTTAAAACTAATGTTAAAAAAAACTATTTTAAAACTAATGTTTATGTGTGCTTTGTATTTTTATGCTTATTAGATTATCATGCTGTTAGTTTAGCAGCATGCTAATCTAACACTTGGAATCAACAGTAAGTCGAGTCAATTCATTTCTATTTTTGTGGCGCAGACTTGCTGCCTTTGTAAAGAGTCCAAATTTAGTCACTTAAGAGGTTCCATCTTGGTTAGGATTAGGATGCAGTCTTAAAAGACTATCTAGACATGAGACCGCTCACTAGGTTTTGGACCAGAGCCTGATTCACAATTAAAGATGGATTGCATATTTTAATACCGACCTAAAATCATTATGAGATTCAATTGTTCAAGGATTATAAAAAAGGAGACAAAAAAAAAACCACAACAAGAAAAGAACCATCTGTGAATTTGGGGTAAGAAACTAATCTTAGATTTTCATCTGAAAATACAGTGAAATAGACAGTGTTGAGCTAGCAAATGAACTACTGCACCGGCAGAAACAGCAGCTAATGAATATCTCATCACCTCCACAGGGATTCAACACAACGATGATTTATAATAATGGCCCTTGATAACAATAACATCAATTGATGGGCTCAGTCTCCAGAGAGGGCCGTGTGCAAACACAACAAAACAACGCTGGAATTTATTACACTTTACATAATTCATCAAAGATGTGAACTCATTTGTGAGGGTAACTAATTCTATTTGAGGCAAAACGGTGATCCGGCAACTTCAGAGATTTTGACTGTGGTCAAGGTCTGTTCACTCAGCACGTCCCCTAGTCTTAATTTTTACTACATGAACAAAAGGAACTGTGAGGATTTGATCATATATCAAAAATGAATCTGAAATCTTAACTACAGCTTAGCTTAGTGCTGTTTAGCACTTTAGATTTGTCACAAATGTTCATCAACACAGAGGAAGAAGGAAAAGATTCATCACGGTACTGCCCCAGAGATTCCTAAACAAAGACGATTCTACGTACCTCAGTACTTTTCCTGTTTTGCATGATCTGTTTATCCGAGTCCTTGTTTGCAAAGTATCGCGTGCAGCCACGATTCAAATACTGAGTGAACACAAACACACAATGATGAAAGTTAACAAATGAGAATAGAAACAGCAGAAACACATTCATAATCATTGTAAAGCAAATATGCCATCTAGTGGCACATCTACAGTTTCATGGTATCTCATGTATATGCGGGCTTGAAACCTCACATATACAAAGGCTTGAAATCAGATAACCTAAACTAAGGTATTAAAGGATTTTATTGGATTTGATAAAATGCTTTGCCACTTCATTTGGCACTGTGCTTCGATAGTCTGCTTGCTATGGTCACAGTTGTTAGGTGGCTTTTATTGCACCAATTATAACAGAGAGTCTCGAAGTTTCCAGCTGAAAGTTTCAAGTGCTTGGTAAAATGATTTCCAGCTTCCTGATACACAATTCAAAGGAAACTGACCCGGAAGTTTTCCGGAGAGTTGAGATGAAGCCTGTTCCTGATGTCCTCCGATGCCCCTGCGCAGAGTCTGTAAAATATATGATAATTTCTCTCTTCTGGACTCTGCATGCAAATCCGAGACTTCTCCAGCAGATAGTGCGAGACAAAACCGCCCACAACCGCATTCTGAAGACACAACGAACACAATTAGTAACTACATGAAGTCTTACAGAGGACACACTCTTGTCTTCAGACTAAGACAAAGTTTACCTTCTCATTAAAATGAATTTCCACAAACTTTCCAAACCGACTGCTGTTGTTGTTCCTGACCGTCTTTGCATTTCCAAAAGCTTCAAGCAAGGGGTTGGCTGCATGAAACACACATATTACACACATATTACACACATATTACAAACATAGATTTTGTATCATATGCAAAAATCAAACACTACTGTACAAGACAACCAGTTCTAAGTGTCTTTGGAGAACCTACCTTCAACAATCCTCTCATCTATATCTTGACCTGTTCCATAAGATGTGGTTAAATACCTGAAATTAAACAGATACAGAATCAAAAAATGATGAAATTAATGACAAAACTGGTCCAATAAAACATAAAACATATTTACTAACCATCAACATTACTGAGCACTGCAACATTCAACTATTCAAAAGTTTGGTAAGATTTTTTATTGTTTTTGAAAGAAGTCTCTTACGCTCACCAAGGTTGCATTTATTTGATCAAAATACAGTGTACAAAAAATACTATTCTGCTAAATTACCATTTAAAATAACGGTATTCTATTTGAATATATTTTAAAATGTAATTTATTCCTGTGATGGCAAAGCTGAATTTTCAGCATTATTACTTCAGTTTTCAGTGTCACATGATCCTTCAGAAATCATTTGAATATGATGATTTGTTCAAGTAATATTTCTTGCAACATTATTACATCAGCGGAAAATTTATCATCAGAAGTTTATTCAGGATACCTACCCATTTTTTCAAGATGTGGCAAAACATGCGAAATAATCATCGTATTAAGTTACCATAATGAATATTACAATGGGTCTTTATGATTTTGAGCAGTTTCACAGACATAATGTATTTTTATTAAAAAAAGAAATGCTAAATATATTTTCATATCTAAAAAAAATCTCAATCCACCACTGGAAGGTGTGTGTGAATGAATGAATGAATGAATGAATGAATGAATGAATGAATTTGGACCCTTGTATATATGTATGAAATTTGTAACTGAAGTGTTTTCATCATTCCATAAATAGACAGAGTTATCACACCTGAGAACAAACTTTGTGTTTTCTGTTTTTCCAGCACCAGATTCACCGGACACAATGATGGACTGACTCATCTTCAGAACCTTCATGTCTCTGTAGGCTTTATCCGCTGAGAGAGAGAGACAGACGTTTGTCAAAATCACTGTCAGTACTGTAGTTACCTTAAAAAAAATCTACAAAAATAAAGACTTTGTGCTTAGAATTAAATCCTCAAGTGTCCTATTAGACAGACATTCATGTCCACTCACCAATAGCGTAGACATGAGGGGGAAGTGTCCCCAAAGAGCGTCTCTGATAGCTCTTAATGGACTCTGGGGAGTAGAGTTTCGGGATGTCGAAATACGGGTTCACAGCAATCAGGATGTTAGCCACAAAAGTCTGAAATAAAACAAACAGGGTCCGAGAACATTTGAAACGTTCCTTGTTGGGTGTGTGCTTTTGTATTTACAGTTTTACATATTTTGGGCAAACCGGAAGTCCCGACCAATAGTTGACAAGTCGGACGGCTCAGACGAAGAGCAATGTTTTAACCGCTCTCACTCAAAGCCTCAGACTTTCAGGTTAGCCACGCCATGCGGAGCACCGCTACCTCACAGGACCTAATTAAGTGCATTGGGCAACTTGATAGCGTCTGGCCAGGATTAGCTGGGTCATCTGAGACGTGCAGTCACACTAGGGCAGGGCCTGGGCAGTCTCCTGACAGCCTTGTGCGCTGTGCTGATGAGCGTGCGCTGACAGCTGGACCGGCGTCTCTCAGATGAGAGGCTAATAAGGGCCGTTGGAGCACGACAATAACATGCCCATCAGCTCCGTACCTGCAGGCATGCTTGCCAATGAGATCTGTGGGGTTTAGCGTGAACCTGGAAGGCCTGCACTGCCCTGAGGTGACTGTTAAGCAAAACATGTGAATGCATCATGCCATAAATGGCCCAAATCTGTTAAAATTTTTAAATGTAGTTTCATTAGAAGAGGCTTTAATTTATCAGAGAATCAATTTGTTATACATATTTAAAGGTGATGTGTGTAATTTAGTGCAAGTAGTGGTGCTTTAAAAACATAAATCTATTCTGTTCATTTGAGCATCCCAGCCTGCCCAACATACATTGGCTTAAACTTAATGGTGCGATTTTTTTCCATTCATTTTCCCCATAGTGATTTAAAAAAAAAGACTTTGATAAAGAGTTATTGTCCCAAACCAGTCAACCATGTAGAAATGTTTTTTTTTTAACTGCAAATTTTTGTTAATGTGACCGCACCTTAAGTCTGTACAATTGGACCATGCTTATGTTATCCACTGGCCAAGTAACTGTGTACTTGCGCAGTTTTGGCGTTGGAAAAGGCATAGAAATTATGAAAAACAAGAATTCAGAACAAGCATTTTACTTACATAGATCAAGTCTTTGCTGTAACGAACACGGATGTTGTTAAGAAGAGTGGCCTCATTCAAATACATAAGAGAACCTGGAAGCCAAGTAAATATGAGCATATCAATGAACATCATAAGCTTAAGTATTTAACGTGATACTATTGGCCCCAGAGAAGTTCTATACTTACAGTTGTCTTCAACGTGTTTGTTTACATCATCCTCAGCAGGAAAAACTTGACTGATGGGAGCCAGGAACGTCTGTAAAGTCAAAATGAGCATCATCAACTTTGTGACCTCTGGCCAAATGAAAAAACTGGCCAAACAATAACTGGCTACATTCACTATTTATCCATATTAATAAAAGTCCATATAGTTTACAACCACACAGAAGATTAATGGGACAAAAAATAAGTAGATGATGGCAGCCGTTTGTTCTCTCACTACCGAGTCTATCTGGTTACTTTCACTGAGGTGTGAAGCTATAAACACTCAAGGTCTTCATACATTACGACAGCACAAATGACACTGAAGAGAGGTGCTAGGTCAGCCATGATTGATTGTGTCTAATGGCAGCCATAATGCGGAGAAGAAACAGTAAAGTCATGTTAATGTGAAAGGTGAGAACATAAGCTGCGAAATCCATTACATGACACATTATAAGACACCCAAAACTGCCCATCACATCGGTGCATTATTCAGAGCGAGATGAGACAAGCTGACCTTTCCCAGAAAACCCATCTCGTCCACGCTGACGTTCCAGCTTTACGTTATTCCTCCACTCTGTCATATTTATATAAGCCATTTAGATTAGTACCTCACTGGACAGATATTATCTGCCTCAATGTCATCAATATCAACAACCTCTTTGACCTAAAAACATTCACAACCTTGATACTGTATATTCTAGTGGGAACTTTTCACACATTGTTTACCATTTGTTAATAAAAGCTAATGGATCAATGACAAATCAGAGAGTCAATGATAAGGAAAAAATGTAAATCTATAGTTTAAAAAACACAGTTTTTATACTGTTTGTATTCATGTAGGGTTCGAAAAATACCTTTTTCAAGAAAAGTTGTGTGTGTACCTACTTAACTATATTTTGGGGACAAATTTGTACCCAGAAGTGACCAAAACCTGACAAAAACCTCCAAATAGGGACGTTTAGGTAAATCTGGTATAAAATAAAGTAATTAAAGGTTTTTAAAAATGTAAAAATGCAGAAAGTTTTGTGTGATGGCTGGGTTTAGGATTAGGGTTAGTGTAAGGGGAGATAATATACAGTTTGTACAGTATAAAAACCATTACGTCTATGGAATGTCCCCATTTAGATAGCTAAGTAAACGTGTGTGCGTGTATAGGTTTTCTAATCTTCTGGTACATTTTTCGAAAATATCCCCCTCTACACACACAGCGCCCCCATCTCTAAGGGAGTGTGTAAGTAGTTGAGACACACAGGTGGATTTTTTTCTTCTAATGAATATACCCTGAGTGTAATGTGATCCGCACACCTGCAGCAGGTAGAGCTTATTACTTATTCAAAGCCCCTGCAAGTGACACCCTTACGTGGCACAGCACTATTCCACATACACATGTTCTCACATTTTACCTATTGCTCAGATACCTGGAGGCCTTTTATACACATCATGAAGTTAATCATGCGTGTGGTGGGAAGGATTCACATCAGCAGAAACACTGATCACATGATCGCCCGAGGTACGCTGGGCTCAGCCGAGGATCATCACAGGTGCTTAGCAACTAATTTTTCCTTCGTATCAACATATGAGGCTTGATAACATGGCACAAAAACAATAGCTGCCACCTGCTTGGTCACCGGTTAAATGCTCACAGGATAAATGGGCAGCAAAGCTGACGTCTTACCTTTCCTCTCTGATTGAGAGGTTCTATAGTGAGTGCATCCGCACCAATGTCCACTATCATGCCCAGCTGGAACCCGTCGGTTGGGTGGGGCGCCCACACAGGCTTCCCATCCTCCATTGCACCCCACAACTACACCGCAGCTCTGGAAGACACGCACAGGGTTAAGATTAAACACTGACTTGGCTGACAGAATGCAAAGCTTGTTCAAAAGAAACGTAATTGCGATTTGTTTAACACAAACCATGTGACTGTAAACAAAATGTCTTTAAGATTGCAGCAGGTGGAAGCCAACAAGGTCATCTCATTCAAGTATAGATGATTGTAATGAAAATAACAAAATAACTTGTAACATTAGCCACTTTAAAGTCTTGATATGCATAATGTACAAAGCAAACTGAATCTAGAACTCAGAAGAAAATGTGAGTGGTGCTTTCCCACGCAAAGCTCACTTCCACTATCTCAGACATTAGAGTATGATTGCATTTTGAGTCGCATTTTGCCTCCAAGTAGCAGTCGCATGGAACTGTCAAACTGGTCCTGAAGCTGCCGTTACTCTCCACTTATTCACCATTAAATAAATGAATCGTGAGTTTATCCTACAGCAGGGTCAAAAATATATATTGATTTCTCGATTTTAATTGATTCCTCTTTTGGTGAACGGATATCGATTCTTAAACCCAAAGTATCGATCTTTTGGTCTATGCTGTTTTCAGTTGGTGAATGAATGAAGCTTTGTAATGTGCCTCCATTTTGATATGAAACAAAGTCTTACAAATTCTATCATTTTTATTATGAAATTCAAACCATAAATACCATTTTGCTTGCTTTTCTCTTCTAATTATAGTGGTTTGTGAACATAGCTGCTTTAATAACATATAATATACCATTATACCAAATTATAACCAACAGATTGTAAACACAATGTAAATAAGAGATTCATTGTACATGGTGGGCCATTTATATGGATACACCGTAATAACATGGGAATGGTTGGTGATATTAAAGTCCTGTTTGTGGCATATAAACCATATAATAAATACCATATACCAAATACCATATAAATGGCCCACCCTGTACAATTAAGACAAGGTCCATTGAGTTTTCACGAGAGTGCGATTCAGTGCAGCTTGCACTACAGTCAGCCTTAGTGTTTCTAAAGGTCTCTTGCTTTCTGTTTATTAACCATTCACAATCTGAACACAAGTTTAGTTTTCATGCCGCTAAGCACACTGCAAAGTTTCTAGATTGACAACCGTATTTAAATGCGTGATTGAATCGGAAACTGCTGTGATTGACAGGACAAAACAAAACGGAGTTTTGTTCTACAAAGCTATTATTATCAGAGTTTGTGAGCAGAGCGTAGCGGGAGCGGATCAGTGAACGAGAGGGTAGCGTCATTTTTCCAGAGTTGCCCAGCAGCACAGCTATACCACACCATGTTACAGAAGAGCAAGGCTATTGCAAACAGAAACAATTATACTGTACTACTACTACATAGAAATTTCATGTTGCCGCGTTATAAGCGGACTTTGCTTTTTTGATGAGCGTGAGCGGTACATGAGTGGAGCGTTCGCACAGGTCGTGAGCATGTGCATAGAGCAGAATATTGAGCGGAGGGTCACACACGTGATAACGGCGAGAGCGAGATAGAAACCTGGGCGCTGAATACTGAGGCACGGGACAGGTTGGGGCGGCATATATTTTCGGCTGTTTTTCTCTTTCAAAATGTCAGTGCATTCCTAGTAGAAACATGATTACGTCATTAAAAAGTAATTATTATAATGTTGTTATCATAAAAACTTCCTTATGTATAAATTAAATGCAAGAAGCCTATGCAAAAATCAGTTCATTTTAAGCTTTAATTGTATAGTGATGTTCCAACTGGTGGTCCCTGTTTACAGAATTAGTTGGGAGATATTTTGCAATGTATTGTACTGATACATACCCCAATTGATCAGAATTCAATTCATTGAATTCGGAATTGAATCGCAAGCTTGTGAATCAAAACTGAATCGAATCGTGCAATTTGTGTCAATACCCAGCCCTTGTATATTCACACCAACAAATAAATAAACGCCAACACATTTGAAAGAAAAGAGTACGTTTTCTAGGGCTAAACAACATATAATTATGTAATAACTATAAAATAATTATTTTGCACAATTATTTATAACCGCCTATTTTACATTTACGTTTAGGCATTTGGCAGTCATTCAAAATGACTTGCATTGCATTCAAGCAATACATTTTTCTAATGCCTGTATTCCATGGGATTCAAACCCATGACCTTGCTTTACTTTAAAGATATACAGTTGGAGCTACAGAAAGGCTACTATTTTACAGATATGTGTTAAGTGTCTAAAGATTAACGTTAGTGATGCACTTCCTCGCTCAAATGAAAAGGCTTTTTAGTCTAAATAAAATGCTGGTAGGATTGTAAAAATAATTGATTTGATTATGATCATTTGATAAAATGAAGCAAACACGCCGTAGTTTAGGATCATTTAACTTCAAATGGCGATAATGTTAATTGCAAACATTGCTAAAACAGAAGTTATTGTTGGCTGTAGAGTTTCATATCTTGTCACAGTGAACGCTGAATGCACGTAAATGGTAGCCTATCATGGTGCTCATAGTTGCATTGTATTTTAAAACACAAGTGCAATGTTTGCAATTAACATCATTAAATTCACATTAATAAAATGATCCCGTATTTTTTTTTTTTACGTGAATATTAGGACACGAGTAAAGTACAAAGCTTTGTTCACAAAATAAATAATTGGTTAGAAGGCAAATGTTACATCGTTGCCATGGTAACATTTGGATCCATGCCGAATGAGAGAGGTACGTGAGCCTTAGCGAGGCTTTGTGTTCTGTTTTGCAGGTTGGTCACTCGAATTTTCCACGAATTTAACAATATTTTGTGAGGTATTACACTGGATATGGAATCTCTTGTTTCTTTTCCCAAAAATCCTCACCGTCACATTCTATATTTTTGCTTATTTTCTTTGGAATGTTTATTTTCTTCCTTTCATTCACTTTTAATCCATATTTTGCATCTTTTACTGTGGCACCTTTTTACTTGCTAAAGCAAAAGATGGCATTGGTTCCCTAACCTAACCTAATCATTCATAGAAATATCTCATGGCTTTCTCTCGTCACATTTAATTGTAACACAGTTTGTGCTTATTAGGCAAAGCAAGGCACGTCAAGTTTATACGGTATCCTGGACATGACATGCTGGGGGAAAATTAAAGATAATGTGGCCATGAATTAAGAATCCGTTCCCACATATTTAATTTGTTTCCTCATTTTAGTTAAAGCATGGCCGCGTTGTACTAATTTGTAACTAGTTTTAATTTACAGATTAAAGGGAACAAATTAATTAAACGTGGACCGAAATAATAAGTTGTAGGAACGAATTAACAATATTTATTTTTTATATCATGTCGTGTGCAAGGCTCTGTACTAGTACAATGCATTTCACATGCACTGGTAATTCAGTTCCGCATTCCCCGTAGCGCAACATCTAAAATAAATGTCCCGCTTGTGAGGAAGATAGCCTATAATTCACTTTTCTGACCATTTACAAACAGTTTCAGTTGCATTGGAATAACGGGCGAAAACATGAAGATATGAGACAATAGATGCTCTGCTCGTGTCCCAAAGCCCGATAGATAATGAAATAATTATCTTTGAGGGGAAATATAATTAAACTTGACTTGGTTGCTAAATTGTTAGTGTTCAGTGTGGTTTCTACTGCTAGGCCATTTTGAGTAGGCCTAGTTGTTTACTGGCCTACATCAAAAGAGCCCATGCTTAAGTCTCAATATAAGTGCTTGGTCACTTCATACATTTTTACTGATCAGACTAAATCCCATCATAAAAATACCAAGTGTGAACTCCCTCCAAGATGCATACGAGAAGGATAGCTATCGGATCAGATTACACCAGCATACGGAAGTCTGAAGTCCCCACAATCATCACATGAGCCAGATGGGGGTCCCCCCTTTTTAAATCATCTGCAAGTTGAAAAATCATACAGTTTGTTCAAATCCATTAGTCTAAGTATGAATATTAATTGTGATCTTCGGCTTAGCAAACACCACTATGGTCTAACATTTTTATGAAAGGTAAAAATGTGCTCTTTTATGCCACTTAATGATGTTTTGGAAAATTAGGCCATTTTCATGCAAATGTGTCTCTACAGCAGTTCTGTTGAGGTATTTTAGTCTCCTGGCCTTTCACTCCATGTTTTTTTTTTTCCAATTATCTTGTTATTCCTCTCAGGTATGGGCTTTATCCTGTAATAGTGGATTTAAGCTACTGCTATTTGAGCCATCTTTATCTGCACAGACTTCTCCTCTTGAGAGAACAGCTGGCGGCCCTATCTGATCACTCTTTGATCCTACAATAAACCATAGACTTCTTACACTGTTCAATATAATTCCCTTTTTAACATTTATCTGAAGCACTGGATGACAATGACATCCGTTAAGATCCATGAGATCCACTGCGTGCCGCAAACTGCATGACCTGTAACTGAACCGCTGTCAAAGTCTACAAAAGTAATAATGGTTAATCACAAGAGCGTTATTATACCTGCCAAGAGAACAGCGTTCACGTCAAAGACGTCTGGTGTGTGAGTGAGGTAGGACGTGATAACTGCTCGAGGTTCGGTGCAGAGCAACGTTTCCTATTCTCTGGCCTGGTCCCAAGAGTTCCCCATGGCACAATTATCAATTGTCAAGCACGCTAGCTAACCTCATTATATGCTCAGTACTGTATGTGCCAATCACTCGATTCTTTTGAAAGGAACAAAGACTTCAGAACAAGGCATTGGCATACGCTTCAGGTCTAAAGCATTGCTCATCAGAAAACTATCTGGCACATTACATCTTTCTGAAAGCTTTGTTCTGTGCTGAATCGGTCTTGGGAAAATCAGATGTTTGATACGTGCTAAAAACATAATGATCTGTTCATTAAGCATCTTTGTAACGTGTACTCAATAAGGTGAACATATTTATGGAGCAGAAGTTAGAACTGGCTCTAAACCTTCTGGCCAATACATTTCCTTCTTGACTTTTCCATGACTTTCTCTTGTCAATTCAATATTTTTGGGATGACCATAAAGGTGTAGATATTGTTTTTCTTCATGACCTTTTAAGATCATTTCAATTTCCAAGACCTTCTCAATTCTAGAAATCACAAGAACAATAATAATTTAAAGGAATAAAATAAAACATACTAATTTGAAATAATGATCTTCTGAAAACTAAAGTAAATAACTAATATATAATATATATACGCACACACACAGTACTTAAGCACATTGGTGTTTTCATCAATAAAAAAAGTTTTTTAATCCAGTTATTTATATATTTTGCTGCAGTGTGCCAGTAGGTGATATCGGTTTACATTTCCAAACATTCCTTTTGCCATTAATTGTAATAATCTGGTAAGATTTTTGTATGCAAAAGGAGTCTGACAACAACCAGTATGTTCCAGTCGGAGATCTGATCTCACCATCATCAAATCCACCTGGGATTACATGAAGAAACAGAAAAAACTGAAACAGACTAAATCCAGAAGAACGTCTCCAACACACTTGAAGAAACCTTCCTGAAAAACTGTGAAAGTAATCGAGGACAAAAGCTATTTTAAACGCAAAGGGTGACGTCGCCACAGTTCTTCTGGATTTAGTCTATTCATGTAATCCCAGATGGACTCGATGATGGTGAGATCAGATCTCCGGCTGGTGTCAGACTCCTTGTCCTCAAAACCATTTTTTTGGGGTGAAAATACTAACGTGCCTATTTTGCACATTGTATATGTGTGTGTGTGTGTGTGTGTGTGTGTATATATATAATTTTTAATGTTGCCATCTCATCAGGTTGATTTCTCATTGTTACACCAAATCCATTCTAATCCATCTAAATCATGACATTAACACAGAGTAACACTAACATGCCACTTATCAGATGTGACCCTAATATGACCTATGCAATGGAAAAGGGACATTTGAACACACTCAAAGACAAGATGAGTCCAAAGTTAATGTGGCACAATGCCCTTCACTTTGATTTTCCAGGATTTAAATAGGATTACGAGCAGGCAACTATATGTACAGTATTATGGTTCCCACAGTTAGTCATTTTAGCTAGCAGATCATTATGTAAACAGAATGGTTCCAGAAAAGGAAGTAACATGAAATAGAAAAAAAAAAAAAATCTGATAAGCTACACCTGTACGATTTTTCCGGAAGAACTGTGAGCAACCTGAATCCAGATTCAACCAGAAAATAGTGTAGATCTTTTAACGGTTCAGGTCAGTTTTTTTTTTTTTTTTTTTTTTTTTTGATTAATCTTTATCATCATTTCTTATATCTGTTTAAATATTCTTCTAATGTTTAATTCATTTAATGTTATGATATTCAGTTCAATTAATCATAATATGCTGGCACATTTCATTTTGATAAAACCTTTATAATTATGTGTCACAACAATGATGACATTGCATTAGGGATGCAAAAAAAAACCATTTTATAGTTATATTCTGTGCTAAATGCTATATTTTATGAAAGAGAGGAAGGCTTTGTTGAAAATGCCTGAGACACTGAAACAAATGATATGGAGATGAAAGAGAAAATGAACTTAGGACCTCGGCACTAAAGTTGCTTAGCAACACGTAAATATGGGTGGCAGTCTTTCTAGTGTGGTGCAAAAAGAAAATCCATGCAACAGCATGCAAGACTCCTCTTTTAAAATAAAATAAAATTAAATTAAATTAAATTTCCACTGATAATGAACTCGTGTCTTTGGAAATTTCAAGGCATTCTTGGCAAGCCTGGCTGAGATACAGTCTCTTCCACAAGAATCAACAGATCCAAAATAACAACAAAACTGTGAGAAACGCTCCACGTTATTGTGATAGTCGACAAAAGACATTTCTTTTCCCACATTTTTGGCTCGTCGCTTTTTCAGCGAGATGTTCATAGAGAGATGAGTAATTGCACATAATTACGTGTATGCTGATGGCAGCAGTACAGACGTTGTCATTGGAGATGGTTCGGGGTGAAAGGGTTGTGTGAGTTTCCTGTACCACACATGTTTAAACCCCCTCCTTCCTCTGCTCTTGCTCTCTTTATAGCCCAGAGGATATGGAAAACAGGATGGAAAGAGCCCAGTGTCGTTGCGACTTCCAAAGGCAACATTTTACTGCGTTTTTGCTGGGTTATAAATATTCAAATGAGTGTTCAAATATAAAAAAATATATATATATAAATAAAAACTTAATCAAGCCAAATGTTATCAGTTAGTAAGCAAGCTTCCAGTTGGTAGATAAACTAACATGATTTCCACACATTAAAATCCTGATTTTGAAAATTAGTTAAAATACAATTTCCATAATCACGTGTTCTCTGCAGGGAAGGTTGGATACTTTTGCATTGTACAAAGGCATGATGACATTTATAGAAATACAGGGCAGCTGAGAGTGATTGAGCGTTTATTGTCCTATCCGGGTCATTCCATAAAACAGGTTAAATTTTATATAAAATAATCTAAATCATAAAAAAAAAAAATGTTTTAAATGACCATGCTAGCTTTTATTGCAATATATATGTGTATATTAGTTTTGTTAAAATATGTATAAAAGATGTATGTGTTTTTAATGTTAATCAAACAAGACGAATAAAATAAAAAAAAATCACTCACCGCTCTTGACTGAATAACTTTTTTAAATTTATTAAGGACTAATTAAGGATCTTTCATTTATACAGTAAATAATAATCAGTGTTATTTTACATTTGCTTACTTTATTAAATATCTGTACCTGAAAACTACTATTAGACCTACTGTAAAAACCTGAAAAGCATTGTTTATTACATTAATTTGTATCTTTGTTATATTGTATTTATTTGTGCTTTTGCTAGTAATTTGATTATTTGTTCTTATTTTATTATTGACTGTTTGTCTTTAATACTGTTTTAAATGTATAGTAAGGTCATTTTAGCTGTCGTATTGAAATTGGAATAGATTAAATGTTCACTGGTATCTAAAATTACTGTTATATATATATAGCCTATATATATATATAGATTATAAGGTTGGAGTGAGAGATTATAAAGGTGGAACCATTCCGTTTAACCAGGACAGTTGCGCATGCGCAGACACCGCAGTTTACAGTCACCTAATAGTGTTCGAAGCATCCATCATTCATTTGATTGAAACACAAATAAATAACGTTAACTTGGCCCATGATTTCCACGACTTCAAAACACAAAATGTAAACTCTTTAACAATGCATTCAACTAGTTGAGTTTCCATGACATAAAGCCTTTAACTTACTCATTTTCTAGAAAACTTTGGTCACACACTTAACTTATCAAAACAAAGCAAAACTCTGGGTGGAAAAACTAAATAATATCACTAAAAAACAACCACGAGTAAAACTATGAATGAATAAACATAACTATAAAGCACGTAACTGATACACAAGAAGCTTTATGAAGCGCAATAACAGTAAACGGTCCGTTACTATACAAAAGTCACAATTAAAATCCCGTGTTTTAAACAGAATTTAGCTTGTTACTTAATTAAATGACATGCGAAATTAACCTGCCGATTCACCGGACTAATAATATGGACACATTCATTAGCAGCATGCTAGCTCGCTAATGGAAAAGCAATTAAACACAACTTACTGTAACACCAAACAACAAACCTATATCTGCTCTAAATAAAAGCCACAAAATAAATTAAGTGATTAAAGTCACTCACATTATGTGTAAAATCCGGTAATAGCAGCTGTCTTTGTGGACAGAGAAGAGACAGACTGTCCCGTTTAGCGGTGACAGATTCCCTGGATGTCAGATATTCCCTTTTCCAAAGCCGCTGTCCTTCCTCTCAGGAGTGTGTCCGGCTTCAGACTGAAGTCCACGGGAATAACAGCGACCTCAGTGGTGACACAGTAGCAGTGACTGCTTGACACAGGCCGCGTCTCAAAACACAAGGAGCTGCACATCTATACAGCTTTTGTGAGCGGCATACAGTAAGCGCGTGCAGCGTTTTGGCCTTTACGGGCGCGCGCAACAACACGCACCTCATAGGCTCGCGCATTAGAAACTTTTACCCTGAATTACCCTGAAGCCCCCAAATGCTGCCTAGGTAGACAACTCACTAGGCTTTTGGTACACAGCCTCTGCATGTATCAATCTAACGACCTGACTTTTAACCCTTAACACATGGTCAACAGTTTGCTTACAATAAAAGTTGAGTAAAGCAGAATGTTAGGCTATACAAGAATTATTATGACTATATTATATTATAATATATTATACTGTATTATATTATATTATGTATAGCCTATATCAATGTATATGCCTAATCTTTTTCAAAGTCATTTTTCTCTTTTTATGTTCTCAGCTCACAAATGCTTTAAAAAAACACATCATGGGTCTGAAAAAAGCAACAACAACAAACAACAACAACAACAACAAAAAATCTCTACATGGTCTTTACTATAATCTAAACAGATAAATAACTTGCGTTCCTAGAGGAAAATACTCACAAACAGGGACCAGGTCTTCTAATATCAAACCAATATTATCAAGCCTCAACTTTGTAAATGGTAAAAGAATATTCTAAGAAGAAATCCCACTTGAAAAAAGCTTTATTGAAGATCAAACAGTGTCATTTGAGGGATGAGGAGAAAGTCAAGAGCTTCTGGATTGTCATGGTTACTAAAAGGTGTGCAACTGATACAAACTGGAGACTCATTCATATTTTAAGGGCTTGTAATTCAAAACTTATAGAAGTATTCCTAAGTTGAAATCTAATCCCTCATTGAAAGCAGACTTTGTGTTTGTAAATCTAATTAGGACACATGATATCTCACTACGTGGCGCTGTATCAAATTTCCGAGCAAAACAGCTATGAGAAAAAACAGTTTTAAAGACTTATAGACCACGGTGAAATGTTGCTCAGGGAGTTTATACAGGTTAATAGCCTGCAGTGTCTCACATAATCATAAAGCATTATATCTGATATTAAACATCAGCTCCTACAGAAGCAACTAAACATTTCAAAAGAGGTCGAAACAGGACTATTACAGTTATGTCATCTGGTAAGCCTGAAGAATCATTAATTAGATTTAATGCCACGCTGACTTTTGCATTTCCCAGGAGTATTGCAGAGATAAAAACAATCGTACAAGGTGTGCCAGAGCACATATGCCAGTAACACAACAGAGGCGAACAACAGCTTGATTTCCACTGCATGTGGACACTGTGACTCTCAACGTTTAACAAATTATATGAATGCTTCGTAAAAATAACTATAAGCCTCGTGAGGAAGATTGCTCGAGTCTGAATATGCGAGTTCAATCCATTTCTGGAAATGGCACTGTAAATGTATAGGGTAAACATACCGAAAAATCTGAATAATTAACCAAAGTTGTACACAAATTCCACAGCGAACTAAAATCGTTAATTAAAGCGTAAAAAAAAAAAAAAAATACAAACTTCAAATACCAAAACGAAAGATATTTAAAAACATTTTTAAGTTAAACTCAAATCAATTTAAATTAAAGCTAAATAGAAATAAATATATAAACACAAACTAATAAAAATTATAAAAGCACATAAACTAAAATAATGAAAATATAAAATTAAAAGCTAATTCAAAATATTTGTATACTATTATAGTAAAAATGCTTTTTATTATATAAAAAAGAATTTAAATAAATATCTAAATAATAATAAAATAACACTAATATATATATATATATATATATATATACACACACCACTTTTTTTGGCTGTATAGTATACTATGTATTATTATTATTATTATATTTCTTTTGTTGAATATTTTTCAGAGCCCACTCTGTGTGACTGGATATTAATGTATTATTAAACATTAATACTATTAAAAAAAAAAAAAAAAAAAAAAAAAAAAAATAATAATTCTAACAACAAATTCCCTATTTGGGTTTGCCCTCCTTATACCCTCAGTGGAAACCAATCCCTTAAAAACATTTCAGCTTAAATTACAACTCATTCCATATGCTGCTGGCCTGCTGGCAGATGGGTAATTCCACAAAGCACTGAAGTAATAACTGAGCGCCGAGTGAACAATCCACTCAAAGAGTCTCATTAGCTCTGACACTTCAGAATTAACAGAGATAAAGGAAGTTTCTCATATGGAGAACACAGCAGGGATGCAATCTCGAGAGAGGGTCGTCACAGGTGGTCGTTTTCAAGGTTTCAAAAAGTTAATCTAATGATACAAGCTACAGTATGAGGCATTTCTTTCAAACTGAGAATTTAATGAACTTTCTGGTCCTACAGATCCAGTTTATTTTGTACTGTAGTTCTCAAGCGCGCAACATTGTGCACATTAACCCTTTGAAGGACTGTTACTACTTCAGACATCAATATTCGGATCGGTCAGCCAATATTTACTTTTTTTTTTTTTTTGCATTTGGTTCCTCCAATATTATACTGTAGTCTTAAGTACACAGGGATCAGGGGCCTCATTTATAAAACATTTTGTAGGATTTGCGTCAGAAGTGGCGTACGGATGAAACATAGGACAGGCGTACGCACAGAAATATTCGGATTTATAAAACTGTGCGCACGCACATCCTACGCAGTTTTCCCTGAATAAATCACAATCAATTCTAAATGTAGCGCAGCTTTTGCGGCTTCATGTCACGCCCATAGTTGCCCATAAATAGTCCGTGAAACGCCCACAAGTTAATATTCAACGATTGCGAAATCATGGTAAACACAGAGAGGAAAACCAAGAAACGTAACTTCACTCACGCGAAAGCGTGAAGCGCAAGATCAGCCATTGTGCGTCATTACGCATTGTGATGGCATCATGGCATTTTATTACCATTTGATTGCATCTGACAAGCTACAGATGTGTTATGAGGATGAATTGCATAACATGCCAATATTATTGCAGAACATATTTCACTTTGCAAATGTGTTAGAATTTGCATTTCTGTTGTAATCTTCGTTTGATTTGGTTTGTTTTACACTGCAGATCGATCAAACGGGTGTTAGGCTGTTAATTGTAAGACTTGCTTTGTGAAGTCTTCATGTTATTTATGAGAGGCAGTATTGCCATTTCTTTTACACAACGGTCTACAGTTTCACACAATTTCACACACTTTCACGTGCTTCTTCCATCTGCCGACGGTGTCGCCATTTCTCATTTCACCCGTTTTTGTGCGTACGCCTGGGTCAGAGTTTGCGTGAAGGACCGCACATTTTCCCGTCAAGTTTGCTTTTTATAAATACCAATTATTGCGTAGAGAGCGGCGTACGCCTTCTTTTGTGCGTACGTAACGTTTATAAATGAGGCCCCAGATGTTACATTATGGTCCAAAAATCCTTGCCCAGGGTGGAACACGGAAATACATCAAGCATTTAATTTTGAGTATTGGGAGGCAGACGCTCATCTGTCTTGATTGTGCAGGATGCCAATCTGACCATCTGTGTGAACGGCCCAAAATTTTGCCGTCCAGCAGAGACAGAAGCAAATTAAATGAGTTTAGAATATGCATAAGCCATGGGTGGGGCCGAGAGCTGCGAGAACAGCACAAGGCCAGTGGCGTGATTGATAATGAGCGTTGTATCTCTCACGGAGGAGCTACGCAAGAATTAAAGGTGGAGTGATGACAGTGAAGGACAAGAGAAGACCTGGATTTACGTTGTGTTTTGTTTATGTGTGTGCGGCAGTCGTCCATGAGGGGCTGACGTTTTTACTTTCATTTTGGAATTAAAGCATGTGTAACGTTCCCTTATCAACATACCTTGCTACAGCCATGTTCTTGGGAAAAACATGTTACATTCTGAAATAGAACTGGGTCCTTCTTTTCTTATTGCTGTGGCATTGATGTGACTTTCAATCTTTAAAAAAAAAAAAATAATAAAAAAATTTTCGATTTGAAAATGCAGACAACTACGAGTACAATTTCCCTGAATAAATCACAGCATCGCTGTATGTTTGAACATCTCGACCAGCACAATAAAGCAACGCTAACCCAACCAATGGCGTGAGTTTGTAAAGGGACTAACCGTTTGACCAGCCAATGGCAGAAGGAAAGAGTGTTTGGGGAAACTTGTTAGAAAAGTAATTTTTTTGCAATTTCGTTTAGAAATTGTAATGCACTCTTCAGGTTTAAAGGGATTGTTCACCCCCAATATCCTCAAGTTGTTCCAAACCTCTATGAATTTCGTTCTTCTGCTGAACACAAAAGACATTTTGAAGAATATGAGTAACCACTAACCAAACAGTTGATGAACCTCAGCAACTTGCAAAAAATTATAAAAATAAAAAAACACTATGGGGTCCATCAACTGTTTGTTTACCAACATTCTTCAAAATATCTTCTCTTGTGCTCAGCAGAAGAAAGAACCTCACACAGGTTTAGAACAATTTGAGGTTGAGTAAATGATGACAGAATTTTAATTTTAGGGTGAATTAAGGCAAGACACTACAGGTGAATAGATTAAAAATGAATAGATAGCACCATAGTTTCCCCAGTTGATGAATCACAGTACATTAAGACAATTGTTTTGTATTACAAATGCTCTGAAATGTTATGTTTAAATATGAAAATGATGCATTATGACATTAAATATGCACCAGTTTGCATTACATTTCCAGAATAGAAACCATTTTGGATAAAGTTCAGAATTCTTGTTTCATTTTATTGACATATTTAAAAAAAAAATTACAGAAGGGATTTTGGATATCTCTCATCTTTTATTTAAGATTAAAATGTTATATAAATCAATCGAATGAAATACTGACAAAACCCTTCTGTAAAAAGCTTCAAGATATAAATGGGAATAAAACTTCGAAGTTTGCTGCGTGTAAGTTTGGAGATTGTGCATGAGCAAAAAACTCATTCTGAGAAAACTGTATTATAATTTAAATCTGCAAATGCGAAAAGATAAAATGTAATAAAATTAACACTTAAAATGTGTATTTTGGATGTTTTCTTCCCACTAGTCTGAAAGAAGACAAGTTATGGAAGAAAAATTATAGGCCAAAATCTTAAAACCTACCATTGCCTGAAAAAACAATGGGATTTTTTTCACAACAAAAGAACAAAACAAAACCTCAAATGTAGATTCAGCAACAGGTCCTTTTATTTTTATTCTATTTACACACATTATTTTATTGAATTTCAAGAACAAATCATCCATTTCCAAAGCAAATAACTTAATCATTTTAATATTATTAATTTAAAGTAGCAATTTTCTTTTGTACATTTCCTTACAGGAAATTTCCTATAGGAAGAGGTTGAGATTGTAGTAACATGAAATGGTCTGTAGGAAGCGTGACCCTTAAAAAGAAAAAAACTTAAGCTGTTTGCTGTCTGTGTAGTCTGAGAATGAGCTGTTTGATTTGCCCCCTCTTCCTCTTCACTGTCCTCCGTGAAAACCAGCTATTCAGGTCCATGTTGGTATGGAAAGTTTGTGGTGGGTCCTAAAAAATGAGTAAGAACAGTATTTTTAAATAGAAAAAAACAAAACAAAAAACATGTTCACGCTAACATCTAGAAAGAAACAGATGCTCATCAGTGAAAATACCTTGAGGAAGCTCTCTACATACTGTAGGACGTAGATGCCACAGTCTGTAAAGTTATCCTGCTGTGGGACGAGGGGACTCCATCCTTTCATCGCTTCCTTTCCAAAACTCTGCTGAGAGCCCATTTTGATCTTCCATTCCTCTTGTAAGTATCTTGGATATACAGTGGTTATAATATAATAAGTGGCTAGAATGGCAATAGTGTCTTGTATTCAATTATCATTAAAAAAAAAATGTGTGTGATTTATTAAACATTTTATTGTGCATTCTGCCATTTTAAATATGCTCCCCAGGAAAATGTAACTAGCTGGATAACATGGATGAGGTTTGGTCGGTTTAGGGGCAGATTTCCATTTTTATGTCAGCGACGAGTCCTTGGAATTGATTTAAACAAATTATTCTTTCTAGTAGGCCTATTCAAAATGCCTCCAATGAGATTTGAATGTGGTCCAGTGCAGGAAAGATTCGGCTTTCTAAGCTGCCAAACTCTCTCTTGAGGAAAACAGCTTTTTGTCTCACAGGAAACGGTCGTTAATTAGAGACATTTGCTGCCTAATGCAGGATACAGAAGCACCAGAGAAAAATGTGAGCTCGCTATTAGCGGACAGGTGCAAAAATAATCGACCACTTGAAACAGAATAAGATAATTACTCTTGGAGTATCTGCACCACTGATGATCTTCCACTGCAAGTGAGGGAGTCCATGATGAGAATGCATGGCCTACAAGCACAGACAGACAGTCAGTCAGTCAGTGACAGTGTACAATGAAGCATTTCATCGACTAAAAGAAGTCTTACTGCCATCTAGTGATAGGTAAAGATAACAATTTTTTAAGGGCATCTGAGGGAGAGGAAATGTCCTTGACTTACTGTTTAGAGACAGTGTTAAGGACAGATCTGTTCTTGACAGCCTGCAAATCAGAAATAGAAAAGTTTCAGTCTTTACTGATTTGTTAGAGCAATAAAGAGATTAATTCACATTACCTGATCATCATCCTCAGCCTCGACATCTGAAAGGAAGCAGACACTCTGCTCCAAGTCGTCTATGGGGGGACAAATAGCCATAATGAGGCATAGTAATCATCACAGAAAATTATTTACACTCATTCCTCAGAAGGTAATTGAAGTATACTGTTCAAAAGTTTGGGTCAGTAATATTTTTTGTGTGTTTATTTATTTTCAAGACATTAATGCTTTTCTTCAGCAAAGATGCATTAAACTGATCAAAAGCGACAGTGAGGACATTTACCATGTTAGAAAATATTTCTATTTTAAATAAATGCTGTTCTTTTGAACTTTCTATTCAACAAAGAATGCTGAAAGAAATTGCGTCAATGTTTCCATAAAAATATTAAGCAGCACAACTTATTCCAACATTGATAATCATAAGAAATGGTTTTCTTGAGCAGCAAATTGGCATATCAGTCTGATTTCTGAAGGATCATGTGACACTGAAGTCTGGAGTAATGATGCTGAAAATTCAGCTTTGCCATAACAGGAAAAAATTACTACATTACTGACCCCAAATCTTTGGAATGGTAGTCTACGTGGTTCCAGGTAACAGCAAAAAAGCTTTACTAAATAATTTATGCATTTCAGCTTTTAAACCCTCCAGAACGCTGGTCCTGGACCCTTTTTTTTTTTTTTTTTACCTTTTTTTTATTACTCTATTATGCCTCTCAGGCTCTCAATACATTTTAACTTGTATTAAGTACTTGTAGCTATACTTTCAAAACAGCGTTTAGCGTTTATCTTAGCCTTGACCCGTAGACTAGCATCATTCCTGTGTTTTTACATACTAAGTAAAAAAAAAAAAAAAAAATTATATATATATATATATATATTCACCAAAATGACACCTAGCTTTACTTTTTTGAAACGGTGCTGTAAGTTGTTACAAAATCAGTGACCAAAAAAAATGTGTTACTCAGCTCTGTATCATGGAACAGTTAGAATTTCCATATTCTTTCCCTCAAAAGACCAACAGCAAAATAAGAGATAGATTTTGTCCTTTACCTATACTACCATTTTGAACTGGCACCACATCGGTTTTCTAAATTACCTATGGATTGACTCCAACTGGAGAGCTGCTTTGAGGATTTTGGAGAGTAGAAGAGGGACATGGGATTGGGGGGAGATTGATCGAAAAGATACTCCACAGAATGCCTTTGCCCATTGAGGCGAAGATCACTGGTCTGTGAAATCTTGCCAGGAAAACAGATGACAGCCAGGTACCAGTGAGCCCTTAGGAGACATTGCAAAGGAAGAGATGCTCTTTTATTTTACCTAACTTACACAACCTAAACATCTGCAAGGACATTTTAAAAAGATCACCAGGGATGCAGGATGTGCAGTTTTGTGAAGAGACTTACATTTGATTAATCGGGACAAATATAAAGTCCTTCTCAAAAAGGTTGACATTCCTGGTCCACGTTTTCACCCGATTGTGCCGGCACTCCTGAATGCTGTGGTACGGTGCAGTGTTTACACCAATTATGATTAACTATTTTTACAAGACCGTATTCTATACATACGATAAACCTGTAGCTCCTGGAAGCCTTTTGGGATCCTCCTGAGTGAGATGATTGAAGAAGAACGAACTGAACACATGGCACTTGGTGGCACCCTCCTTTTCCTGCTGCTCGCAGACCAAATACCTGGCCAAAAACAAGATGTCATTACAGTGCCAATGGACTAGAGTAGATCTTACTTTGTACTTTTACCACTTCAACCTTAGATAGAAGTCCAAGATAACATCGTTTAGAAATTCGCCTTCCTCAAGACAGTTGAGGTCCTCTTCTGTGATAGTTAGACCTCCTTTAGCTGGAGGAGGTGGGTACACAACCAGTCTGCAAAAAGATGGTGAAAAAAGTTATCCTAGATAAGAACAATCACAATAAATGATCATCTCAGCTTTGGCCAGTCAACTGACTTTTTGATTTCCTTTTTGGGCGATGAAGGGAGCTCTATCAAATCGTCCTCATCACTGTCTGAGACACTGAGGGTTGCAATTTCACATCGACGGGCATCAGCAGAGGGCGAAAATGGCACCAAGGCCTGCTGAACGTTGAAAGAAAGAGCTAAACAACTGAAAAAGATGTTAAAGGCAGATTTATATTGCTCTATTGT
Source organism: Rutilus rutilus (assembly GCF_951802725.1). NCBI lineage: Eukaryota > Metazoa > Chordata > Actinopteri > Cypriniformes > Leuciscidae > Rutilus > Rutilus rutilus. The sequence continues at coordinate 27,231,597 of NC_140226.1, forward strand.
GTGATTGGTGCTAAAAGATTTATATTGGTTTAAAGTTCTTTTTATAAAGATTTAATTTGACAGGAACAGGAAAGGGCAAAGTAAAAAGAAAGTAGAGGTGGGAGGGGAATTAAAAAAGGAAAATGAAAGAAGGAAAGGAGCAAAAGTACAGAGAAATAAGTAAAAGAAAATGAAGAAGAAAGTGAAAAGAATTAAAAGGGAAATGACGTAAAAGGACACAGAAATGGGAAGGGAAGGGAAAGGAAAGGAAAGGGAACTGAAAAGAGGGGAAATATCACAAAAATCTGACTTTTTCCATGTTTAAGTGCTATAATCTGGTCCACAGTGCATCTACCAACCCAGAAAACGTGAAAAGTGACAACCCAGTAACTTTGTTTTGGTAAGCCTTTCTCTGCAAGCATGTCAAAAAACCAGCCGATCAGATTTCACTTCTCTTCTGACGTAGGAAGGGGATCTTATTATAATATTACCGCCCCTTAATCTGCACGTTTCAACCAAGCGGCAACCTCCCTGTCTCTCTCTTGAAACCAACACGGAGGTGAATTCAACGGCAATTCATCGACTGGCCGCTTGAGGCTGGGTGCAGAAGTGAGTCAAATCTGCATCTCCCCCATGTTAAAATACCCAACTTTACAGCAGGAAAAAAACACGTTTACAGCCTGGTGCAATAAGTGGCTTTGGTCCATATAGCTTATTTTTCCCTTCATGACAACTGTGAGGGGGGTGAATTTTTTTATAACTCATCCGTTTACATTATATTAAGGCCTTAAAGTTCTGCATAATTAAGGGTGTCCACTTTTGAGTGACAGGTGGATTCCCGCTGCAGTGGTCATTAGTCATCATTAGCCGTTTGTCTGCTGTTTGTTAGCCGTCACGTTGCCTCAGCTAATTGTCTGACTGTAAAAATAAATAAATTCGGGAGTGACGCGCTACCAAGATGGCGACGGTCGGCCACGCCCACTTTAGGCTTCAAAAACGGTCTTCAGAAACCTACGGGTGACGTCACGGACACTACGTCCATATTTTTTTTTCAGTCTATGGTTTCAACCCACGGCACCGCCATTTGGTTTTCGCAAGCGACAACAGTGAGTGTAACGCAATGGCAAAAGTTAAGAGCAAAGCATGCAAACTGTTCTGTCGTTGGCTGCACAGACCAGCACAGAACACTATTTGACCAAAAAAAAAAAAGTCACAGCTGTCTTATAAAGACCTCAGGGATCTGTGTCAACTTGTGTAAAAGTTAAACATGATGGTATGCAAGTCGATGAGATGAATCAATGTAACTCCACAACAACTACATAAATGTTTCCACTTGCTACGATAGTCGGTGTTGACGGTTATACGGAGTTCAGAAGCGACCCACAATCATTTTTTTTTTTTTTTTTTTTTAATAAAATCATTTGGTTCAGTTAGACAACAGACACTACAATTAAAAACTGAACGTTTCTGCTTGATAAATCGCGAGCTGAACGAGAGTCGCAGCACAGATCAGCAACAGGAGTCAGATTTCATTTATCACGAGAGTGAGGAGCTGACTAACAAGATGATGAGCAATATTTGGTGTCAAATCGAAAAGTAAAAGCGACTATTCAAGCAAATTTGTCATTATACTGTTTTGTTTTTCATTAAAGGGGTCATGACATGAGAAACCAAATTTGCCTTGATCTTTTGGCATATAAGAGGTCTTTGTACCATTAAAACGTCCTGCAAGTTTCATAGCTTAAGACGTCCTCCCCATTATAAACGAATCATTTATTTAATCAAGCTCTAAATACAGCTCGTTCTGGATCCATGGTATGAAGTGACGTCACGGTACGAAGTGACGTAGTCGTTTCCGACTCAAACATCATTGCAATCGCCATCGCCTCGCACGCATCACCCGTTACTATGGTAACGGTAAACACAGCTCCGCACAATCCGCACGTTTTGAAAAGGGGGCGTTAACAATTGATGCATAGGCACTGACGTTATCCAATCATAACAGTGGGTGTTAACACTGAACTCTTAAAGGGGAAACACCCCCAAAACAGACTGTTTGAATCAGAGCATGAGAAACAGGGTGGGAAAAGGTCATAAATCACTCAATTTTAAACGTTTTTTGTCCAAAAAACTATAGTAATACTATAATTGCACCTAAGGGAACACAATAAAAGAAAAGAAAAAAACATGTCATGACCCCTTTAAGATTAATTTGGCGCTAATTTGAAAGCGAAACTAAAATAAGCACGGGCGCACAGGCATTCATAACGGTGCGTGTCCACGGGTGCGGAGCGAGCATTTTCAGTTCATTCCTATGATAGGAATGAATTGAAACGCTCGCTCTGCGCCGAACCTTATGAATGCCCATGCGGATGTGCACATTTTAGTTTCGCTTTCAAATTAGCGATTTAAAAGCCCCCGCCGGTGATACCGGTATTACCACACCACGATTAACATCCCTAGTATCCACTAACCATTCAGAAACATCCAGGTGAAGTAAAAAGTTGCAACCTCTTCCTGAGTCTCTCCATAAGGCTGCACTCCACCACACACAAAAACAGTTTTTGCTCACACCCAAAAAGGGGCAAATTTGACAAGCTATAATAAATGATTTGGGGGGTATTTTGAGTTGAAATTTTACAGACACATTCTGGGGAAACCATAGATTTATATTACATCTTGTGAAAAGGGGCATAAAATGTCACCTTTAAAAGGAAAAGGGACACAAAGGGAAGTAAAAGAACACATAAATGGGAAGAGAAAGGAAAGGGAACTGAAAAAAGAAAGGGAAATAGAAGTAAAAGGACAAGAAACAAGAAAGTAATAGGAAAAGTAAGTGGAAGTAAAGGGAAAGGGAAATGAAAAGAAACATTGAAGTAAAAAGACAAAGAAAGGGGAAGTAAAGAAAAAAGGAAAGGAGAAGAAAGTACAATGAAAGTGAGGTAAAAAAAAATTAAAGGGAGAGACAATGGAAGTACAAGAACAAGGGAAGAAAAAGTAAAATAAAAGGGAGTAAAAAGACAGAAAAGGCAAGAAAAAGAAAAGGAACTGAAAAAAGAAATGCAAGTAGAAGGACAAGAAAAGAAACAGCAAGTAACAGAAAAATCAAATAAAAGGGAAAACAAAAAAGTAGAATTATAAGGAAAGGCTAAATGGAAGTGGAGTGGAAATGGAAATAATGGGGAAAGGAAAGAAAAAGGAAAGGAAAATAAAATAAATTAAATTAAATAAGAAGTTTGCGAAACCTGACTCATGATAGGTAGATCATCCTCTTCAAACTTAAGCAAGGCGATCTGAACACAGCAAGACAAAATAGATGTTATTGGACAGGACAGCAGAAAGAAAGCAACAGCACTGAGTAAGATGACAGAAGAGCACTGGTCTTTTTTAAGTCCAGATTTGTCTTAAAGGGTCATGAAACCCCCCTCTTTCAGCTCAAGTGTAGCTCACAGTCTTCTTGAAAAATGCAACTTAAATGGGCGTGGTGGCTGTGAGAAGAAGGGAGGGGAGTGGGTGTGGTATGGTATGGCACGGCAGGGGAGGGGAGGGGAGGGCGGTAAACTGTCATCGCCAGTGGCCCATGCATATCGACTGTCACTAAAAATCAGTGGTAAAACGTGAGGAAATGCTAGATTTTTTTTATAGCTGGCAAAGTTAAAGTCCAATGAAATACACGGACACCTTATTTTTGTCCTTTCAAAAGTAACAATGCCCTGCTACATATATTAGCCTACAGTAATCATAATTGTATTTAAAACATATAAATTGTTTCTATACACACTATAAATGCATATATTTGAAAATAATAAATTTTCTGCTTAAAAAAAAAAAAACGTTCTGTACTTAGCCTAGATCTACGCGCCCCCTAAACCCACATAATAAAGATGGTGGTGGTTGAGGAGAGATCCCCTGATATGATTGTAAAGCGCTTTGGGTGTACAGTAGTACATATGAAAGCGCTATATAAATGCCCGATTCTATTCTATTCTATTATCGAAATATCTAAATTTTAATAACGAGTGATTAACGTGTGATTATACACACATAGGTTAGATGTGTCCGTGGTTGATGGCCAACCAACCGCCCGCAGCCAGAGTCCAGCCCTGGCAGCATCGCAGGGAAAGATGCACTGGAACTTTTGCACCACGAAAACAAACGCGCGTCCCATCATTGCTCTCTCATCTACTATGCGATATCACAGTTTGACATGTCTGTCATTGGAAAGTTCCACGTGGTGTCATGAATAATTAAGAGCAAGTGTCTTCTCATTGGATAAGAAAACTCAGTACACGAATAATAATGAGACACCGAAGAGTCATCAAAGTACTATAGTGCGCTGTGACGTGGGCACGATGAAGATTTTAAACCCGGAAGATGAAAATAGCGGGAAAAAAATCTAATTTAACCATTTTCCCCCAACTATTAAATCTAACAGATGCTAACATTGTCTTCAATGGTGTTCAACACACATACCTAATCTCAGAAAATTTGGTTTAGGGTTTCATGACCCTTTAAAGATGCACAAAATCACTTAATTTTACACCTAAAGAAAAGTACAAATAAATAAATAAAAAAATAACTAGTGCACCTGTAATCACCATAATAAATAGTTACATTTATTTGATCTATGAATGGCTAATGCCAGGACGTTAAACCGTAAGACTTTCTTTTAAAAAAGGGAAGAAAAAGGGATAGAAAAAGAAAAAAGAAAAACAGGAAAAGGAAAAGAAAAACAAAAAAGAAATTAACATTTTGAGAAACCTGACTCATGACAGGAAGTTCATCCTCTTCAGGCTGAAGTATAGCGATCTGAACACAGCAAAATAAAATAAATGCTATTGTACAAGACAGTAGAAAGAAGGCAAAAGCACTATACACAGCAAGATGACTGAAGAGCACTAGTCATTTATAAGTCCACATAGGTCTTATAGATCCAAAAAGCTTTTACACCTAAAGAAATAATAAAAAAAATTACTAGTGAACTTTTAATCACTGTAATAATAGCTGTTTATTCGCTAATGCGAGGACATTCAAAACCATATGACAAAAAAAAAAATATATATATATATATATATATATATATATATAGGATTGGAATGTCATGAGGGTGAGTAAATGAAGACAAATATATATTAAATGCATGTCTTGACCCACCTCCTGTTTTAGGGCACAGTTGTGTGACTTCAGTCGGTTACTGGCTTCTTCAAATGACAACTTAACTGGAAAACAGCTGATGTTATAACGCTTGCCCATCTCTGTGAAAATGTCCTCAAGTGTGATTTGATCTGGGAGTGAGAGCTCATTCTCAAAGATAAGGACAACATATTTCTTCTTTTCATCTGAGGAGAGAATAGAAACCGTTTTACATCATTTAAATCTCAAAGCAGGAATATCAGTCACATTTCATCAAGGATAGAATGCATTGCTGTATGTTCATATTTGCGACTCACTCCCGCCCTGGCAGTCACACCACACACTTGAATCATCTTCAAACATGTCAAGCTGGACCTGCAGGTGAAGGCATATCTCAGGTGTTGTGTGTAGAAACAGGGCCGGCAGCTTCTGCACGGTGCACCATTCACAAGCGATCACATCTGATGCTTCTATTCGTCCTGCTTATGAAAGAGAAGACAAAATGTAATATTATTAACCCCTTGAATCATTGCATACTTTGAATGATTGCAGTTACTCAAATGGATTTTCATCATCATCACTTTAGTATATGCTGAAAAGTTAAAACCTATTCCAAATGTCAATCGTGAGCATCTAAACGAAGCCTTCTGTCTGGGAATGTGCACATGCTTTACCTTCATTTGCTATCTCAACGTAATCCACTGTAAACTGTAAATGAAACACACACAGCGTATGTGATTATATCACATGTTGAAGTCTGATCTATGAATTATGCATTCAGTAAACCTCTAATCAATATTACGGTGCATTGGGAGGTCAGAGCATCAGATCTTCTGAATGTCTTGGTCAGCGTTCCAACTTTAAAACATCTAATGTTGAGCGTAAGACTGTTCATTCTCTGTGCAACACGTCTCTTTGTAACTCTGACACGACGGGCGATGTTTCCAAACTGTTTGAGAAAAAATGGATGCAATCAAGTTTTAAACTGAAACCAATGATAATTATTAAATCAAAATATTATGAGCACATATTTTTATTTGTCATTCATTATACAGTACCTCATCTCTCATTCGATATTTTCGTTGAAGTTGTGTTTCTGGAGACAAGTCATCAATGAATTCCTTAAAAGTGCTTTTCTTGTGATCTTGTGAGACAAAAAATAAAAATAAGTTAAACCTTGTTAAGGCTGACATTTGAAATAGAAAAAAATAATAATAATTGTTTTGACAATTTAACAAAAAAAATTTTGTATGCGCATTTTTCATTGAGTATCATTTGATACATCAGGCTTTTATGGTTCATACCGTATAGCATAATATAGGATTATATGGAGCTCATACTCGAGGAGCAAAAAAACAACAACTAAATTTTAAAATATGCAATTTGGTGCAGTTGCGGATATTTACGGCTAAGAAGCAAGGTGAAATTCTGATCGCTTGTAATGTAAATCAATTACATCTTTACGTAAATCAATGATATCTATATAAAAATATAGCACTATTTACATAAAATCATTGAATTATCACATGTCACTCTATACTACTACTAATATGTCTTAGTAAGATGATATTTAAATGCTTAGTTTTATGATCAAAGCTCTGTAGGTTTTATTGTGGGGACAAAAACGTTCCTCAAAAACCTGATGCATCATATTTGATACGCATATATATAAATATTTTTTACGTGAAAATGTATTTCTAATGAAGTAACCTAAAGTCTAGTAAGTGTTCATTTTGAAATATTAGGCTACTACCAATATAAAAGTTATACTTTATAAAAATTAGTAAAGATTTCACAGCAGTCATGTGTACCATGCTTACAGTCTATGGTACCATGACTGGAAGGGGAGACGTTTTTAGAATTATACTAAAAGGCCTTTTACTTAATTAAGTATGAACTATCAATCAAACAACAGAGTGCAAGTAGTATGTTGGGAACAACAAGTTTTTCACCCAAGTTTTTATCATGGTGATCTTTTAGAGGCCTTAGAAATGTGCATATCAAATAAGATACAGTAGGTAACTGCAATCAAACAGCACAGGGCTGGGCTGTTTTCATTGATTCTGTGCTGATGCTTACATTTTTTAATAAGCTAACGTTACCTGTGTCAACAGATGAAAAAAGATCTTCATATTCTGTATCCATCAAGCTGTCTGCCGGTGTATCTATGGTCTCCTCCTCTGCATTACTGGACAACGCATCTGTACAGATCCCAGTTATGATGCAGTTTGAACTACAGTACCACATCAGCAATAAGGAGGAAGTATTATAACCAATGACACCTTATTAGAATGCAAAAACCGTTCTTACCTACAGAATGACTGTTGGTAATCGGTTTCCTACTGGGACAGAGTCAATAGTCACATTCATTTTCTTTAGCACATCAATACAGTTCATTCCCTTGACCATTTTTGTGATGTCACACCTTGTGTCGCTCGTCCAACTGGACTGCAGCGTGAAGCTGAAGCGTTTGAATGGTTGTTCAAAACATCGTGTGTAAGGTTGAGCTTTGCTTTTAGTGTTGACCGTTGAGTGAGGTTGGTCACTAAAATACACATATATAAAAAAAATTTGATAACGTATACTAACAAATTCATGTTTGTCGATTTAAGTCGTTCTAAAAATACTCACGTCAGTATTGTTCGCTTTGCCTGCAGATTGAGGCCGACGGCGTTTCCCTTCAGTGGTTTGATTTTGTTTTTACGATCTTGGCCAAGTGGACGTACCTTGTCCAAACACGGAAACATGGAGATAACATAATGTAAAGTAGTTAGAGTGAATGTGAAGCTTACCTTAATAAAATAAAGTACGCTAACAAGAAAAAGATAAAACATTTCGTTTTTGGCTTCCCTAACGTTAGTTATATCCTTCAATGATTCGCCAGAGAACGCTACGTTAACTGGCGTACAGTAATTAACGAGTTTTATCACTCACCATTTTAGAGTACTTGTTCTTTTCGTTGGCCCTCCGACCAACAAATAAAATAAAAATAAACTCTCAAACTTTACGTAAAGTAAACGCATCAGTTACTCTGATGGTTGACAGCTGTTTGTTAGCGGTTGGGATTTTGATTCAACCCAGTGAATCGAAGCTTTTGAATCTGTTCAGTGGCTTTTACATCGCTACGGTGGCGAAGTGTTGAGTCATTGAATCATTTACTTGATTCTTTAAAAAGCACCGAATCTTTTACGACCACAGCACCCTTTATTTCCTTCAGGGCTACACGGGGAACTACATAAATAGTGTTTAACCATCAAATGTTTTCCCGCAACTGACAGCAAAGTAGATATATGGATTTCCTTCATTTTGTCAACTGACTTTTATCAAGCTAAAAGACAACAAAATAGTACAAATAAATAAAGTTCGCTAGTTCACTCAGCGGATTATAGTTCTGTGCCGAACCGAGTCTCGTTCAGATTCAAAACAGCGACTGACTCGTTCATTTAAGGGGACGTTTTAAGTCCAACCAATGAAATGCTAATTCAGAGCTCACAATGGATTTAAATAAATAAATAAATAAATAAATAAATCGATGGGGTATATTACGAAAAACAACAACACAAATAAATCAGTAAAATCAAAAGATAAATAAACACAAGAAACTTGAAATTAAATATAAAAAAAAACAATATATTTTTTAATATAAACAGAAAGAAACTATCAAAATAAACAATAAAGATTAATTGAATAAAAACATTCAAATGTTTACAAATATTAACATTTTACAGGTTTCCTATTTTTTTAAGTCGTCATGAAATAAAAATTGACCCTATTTTCGAGATGGTCCTCACTGCAGAACATGAAATCCACGTCGGGGAGGAGTCGGATCCAGATCCAACTCCTCCCACCTTACATATACCTAAACCTACCCATCTCCACCCCCTGATCCCTAAACCTACCCATCTCCACCCCTTAATCCCTAAACCCACCCCTAAACCTACCAATCTCCACCCCTTAAATCTGGATCCAACTCCGCCCCCCCGGATCTCGTGTACTGCATTGAGGTGCTACTGCTATTTTCTGTGCCCAGATCATATTGCACTCCAAAACAAAACAGCAAAAACGATATTTTGCATATTGTTTGCATTGACATTATTCAAAAGAAATTAAGGACATTTTTGTACGCCATAACATTTTACTTAACCTTGTATATTCAGTTTTATGAAATGCATGGACAAAACTGTTCTCATGAAAGTTTATTTACTCAAAACAATTTAAGCAAACACAATCATGGCTATACAGAGACAATACAAGATGAGTCCGGTTCTCTACACAGAGAGAAGCAGATTCAAACCAATGACTGTGGAATCTAGCGTCACTGTTTAATTTAATCAGGGCCTTTTACAAATCCGCTAAGTTTTACAGTTAAGAACGCACAGCCCTATGCTATTCAATAGCTGAGCAAAATAAATACAAAACAAAACACATAAATGCAGCAACACTAGCAGCAAACGTCAGTTCAATTCGACATGACATCATCTGATCAGTAGTATCACGTGTTTGATTACCACTAAAATAAAATGTACACACACAGTAACAATAATTACTGTCCCTCATGCTCAATGGTGTCATGAACACTAGTTGAATATGACGGTAATACCACTTTCCATACTCTTGGAATATGATTTTTAAACAATCACTCAGTTGTTAATGTATAACATTCACATGCTCCCTGGGTACAAGCAAAACAACCTGTGCCATAAGTTGTTGTCTCACACATTTTAAAGCCTTGTTGACACATTTTAATGTCTTTTTTCCCTTTTATTTACCCTGTCACTGGCCCATCCATATTTAAAAGCATAAAGTCCTCTCCACAGCTCAGCATTTAGTCACGTCACTGACAAACTTGACGTCAGTATCTTGGCAGATATACTGTAAAAGATTCATCTATATTCGTCTGATATTACTGGGATTCTTCCTGGTGGTGGTGTCTGCTTTTTGTTTTAGTTATTGAAGAAATAGTTAACTTAAAAATTAAATTCTGTCATTTTTACTCACTTTCATGTCGTTTGCAGATGCACATATGAGTTGTACATATGAATTGTGCGCTCCATTACAAGTCTTCTGAAGCATTCTTATTCAGAGAAAATATTGACAACTACTCTAGCTGTCCTTGTTGGAGAATGTACATTTTGATTCTTGAATTAATCATTCTTTTTAATGAATTAGTTAGATCTGTTTGAAAAAAGTCTGAATGAATCTGACTGATCATTGACTCAATTATGCAGTCACAGGTGTATTTGACGCTTGGAAGAAGCTTTAAGAAGACTGGGAATATAGTGTATGAATCGTATGGACCACTTGTATGGTACATTTGTGTTCTTTTTTAAACTTGGAAGCTTCAGTCTACATTGAATTTCACTTTTTATTCCATGGAAGAAAGTCATAAAGGTTTTAAACAACATGAGAGTGAGTAAATGATAACAGAATTGTCGTTTCTGAGTGAAGCGTCTCTTTAAAAGTGTACAGTCAGTGAGAGAGGCAGACTGAAGCTGGAGACACAGATGGATGGCGTGATGCTGATCATTTCATACTAAAAGGAGCCAAAACAGACCTCAAAGAAAATCTCACAATGAATAACTGCATTCCAGGTGACAATTTTCTTTTTTTCTTTAAAAACATTTTTCCTGACACAATATTTACACTTTGTCTTCAGTCCGTTGTGCTACTGACAATCTATGATGCCTTTTATTTTCTTCATTCTCTATGTCGATATGTAAAACATGCTGAGACGGCTAGGACGTGTCGTTATTGGTGCTACAGTCTGGATGGGGGTGAGGACGAAGAGTGTTTGTTGATACGTATGTAGTGCATAAACCAGCGTCAGAGGACAAACAGATAAGAGTATATATACATTTTGTAGGAAACCGAGGGGGATATTAACAGCGTGCGAGAGGGGGGAGTCATTCAAAGTGGTGGGAAGAGGAAATGGTAAAGGATCACGACGATGTGGGAAAAAAAAGGAGGATGCTCAGTATTCGTCCTGGTCCAAGTGGGCCTGCTCGTCTATTTCATCATCTTCTGGCGGTGCAAAGCCATCCTGAATGAAAAATTAGCAATTTTTTTTTAGAATGATCACTATAGTTGTGTCCCAAATAATGCACTATACACTACAGTATGCACTTATACACTATGTACTGTGTATGAACTGATAGCCCCTCCCCCTCCAATAAAGCTGAGACATTTGAGTGCACGAAGTGTCCCACACTGCACACTTTGTTTTTTCAGATAATTAAGTATTGTGGAATACACTACTCACATTATACAACAAAACGTCATAGAATAGTGCATAAGTACGCAAATATTCGGACGCAGCTTATATTAAACACTGAATTGTTCCACGCTTTCAAAAGCATACCAGTGACTAGTGGTCAACTGATGTTTTTGGCAAAGTTTTGCCGATATCTAGTGAGAAGTAGGCCTGAGAGATACAGAATATACTGAATATCAATGGCAGTACTTCAAATGTTTTTAATGCACTTTTATTTTGCCCATTTAAGTTTCTAAAGACTGTCTATCATTAGACTAGTTTTGTTAATTTTAGGTCACAATTTAATAGTGGCTCCAATTAAAACATCAGTAGCAACACATTTCATGTCCATTTCAATAAATTGAATCTGATTCTGAAGCCTCAGCTTGGCATTTTTCATATATTTATATACTGTTGTCAGTAGATTTTGGAACTGACAGCTTTTGCCTAATTTCAGATAGTTTGGAACTTGAATGTCACTTCAATTCTGATTTCCAAGATGGCGACGACTAACCAGCACAATGCAAAATTGTATGTAATATACAAAGATATCAGATTTTTTGGTAAAAAAATAAAATAAAAACACCATATTTTGTGTTCATGACTTTTGTTTTTACCATAATTAGCATTAGAGCACAAAATCGACTTTTGTTGAGTCATGGCGCCATCTTGATGTGTACATGTGACTGTTTTGCGTGATTAACAGGAACACACTGAGGTCAGAAATGGGTTCACAAATTCCCAATTGGATTGATTGCTATTGAAACGACTGGATAGCGCATGTAAAAATTAGCAGAACTGTCAACTGAACACGGTTAACATCCGATACAAATTGACCAGATATCGCAATTATGAATCAACCTCATGGATATATCAGTCAAATTATTATCAAAGAAATGTCATTGCAGTACCTCTGTGGCATACAGAATGTCAATTATCCTGCTCAAAATGGGGTTGTTTTCGGGCTCGTGTTCTTGACAGATCAGTTCAATGTCTCGAAGTTTGCTGAAGTAGAAATCTCTCTCCTTTTCCAGACCGTCCACAGTTAACTTCAGCTCCATCAACTTCAAAAAACAAAGTAAAAGACAAAATGTAAGCCACAACTCATCAGAAGATGACCATTCCTTGTTGGGAAAAAGTTAGTATGCTTATTATGACGAGACAATCTATATCCATGTTTATTTCAGAATATTAAATCAAATGCGATTATCTTAACAGGTGGGATAGGAGATCAGGAATGGTCTGAAGAAAATGGGAGAAAAGAAAGATAAAAATGACATAATGCAAAATCTACCAACACTTTTCTTTCTATACAATTTTATATCTTCAATCCAAAGTATTCCAAGGTAGAGTAAGACTTCCTTACCCTCCCGGGGACTCTACCTGTTGATTAAGCTCCATGATTTCAGCATCGCTTGTCCCGTTTCGGGCATGTGTGGGGTTCTTCCTTATGGTGGTGGTCACCCTCTGTGGTGTGGGCATGTTTTTAGGTACTGTTGGCGATGTTCTCTGAGGCCCTGAAATTGGAAATGTTTTGCATTTAGCTACAATAGAAAGCTGTTCAGGAAATGTACAAACTGATCAATGCAATTTTAGATTTTTTTTTCCATTCTATCAGCTTCTTTAAACAAATTTACTGTAGCTCTGTTCCAAACCATAGTGGGCAAAAATGGACCCTCATAAGTGACTGATCTGAAATGTTCTATAAACAACTAACGGTCAATTTTAAAAGCTTTTTTTCAGTAAGCTTATCACATTGAATTATACTGTATAAGGAGATGTGCAATACCTTGTTTGGGCAAGCATTGAATAAGATAATTTTGAAGCCTAATTGTTTGCCCATCTTCAGGAATGAACCTATGATGCATTTAAATGCCATCTAGGGTGGCAGCTCACTAGATTTTTGAACAGAGCTAATGATTCACTAAAATAAGTTCACATAAAAAGAGGTTCAGTAAGATCAGCCTTTAATAAGCTACAGCATGGGCAGTTTGTTACCCCATTACTTTGGTTAAGCCTGTGTGTGTGTATGTATGTGTGTGTGTGTGTGTGTGTGTGCGCGTGCGTGCGTGCGTGTTTGTGTGTGTGTGTGTGTGTGTGTGTGTGTGTGTGTGTGTGTGTGTGTGTGTGTGTGTGTGTGTGTGTGTGTGTGTGTGTGTGTGTGTGTGTGTGTGTGTGTGTGTGTGTGTGTGTGTGTGTGTGTGTGTGTGATCAAACACTGTTTCAAAAGCCAGTTATCCACAGTTATATCAGGCAGGTTTAACCAAAGTCAGAGAAGTGTGAAGAGATGTGACAACAAATTAAATGGAGGTCACATTCCCAATCCACCCCAACGATCAACAAAGCTGTCGATTGTCAGCAAATTAGGATGCCACTTTTAAACCTCTGTGGGGACTGTTTGCTTCCAGCCCTTGGCTATTAACCCTCTATTGTGCAACCAACCCTTTTTCATCGATTTGCAAAACTAAAAGATCATTAAAGTGTTGTTAATGAAGGGATGATTTTGCTCTGTTCTGGTTTCCTATCAAAAATATGATTCACATTTATTAGTGAATAAAATTCCTTTTAAAATAGTTATACAAGTTAGCTAAATAAACAAATAGTTGAATAAATTAGTCATATAAATTATTTGCACACTAGTTTCTTAAAAGAATTGGTGTTTTTGAAAGAAAAAAAATCTCTACTCATCTGCCACATTTATTTGATCAAAAATACAGTAAAAAACAGTAATATTGTGAAATATTATTACAATTTAAAATAACTGTTATATCAGTGAGTCTTTTTTTATGTAATGTATTCCTGTGATGAATTTTTAGCAGCCATTGTGGAAACAGTGTTACTTTTTTAGGATTCTTTGAAGAAAGTAAAAAAAAAGAAAGAATTTAGGCTATTTGAAATAGAAATGTAAAAGTATTTGCTGTAATTTTTCATTATTTTAATGCATGAATTACATAATGAGAAATTGCTTAAATGCTTTTTTTAAGGGGAGTGTGTGTAAAGTATATATAGAAACTACTGCAGTGGTGTTGTTTTGTTGTTATTGTATTATTAACTATTAAATACCTTTTTTTAAATATTCTTTTTTTAATTTAAATAACATTAAAGTAAAATTTAAATACAGTGCTAACTACTGCTAACTAAGGAGAAAGTATTTTAGTTTCTGTCATATAATAGTGTATTTTTGTCTCTTTTATATGTGTTATTTTTTATGAATTTCTTTCTTTCGAAATATAGAGTGGTGCAAGTGTGGCGTCAGAACCTGGAAGTCTCATTTGGAACCTGGAACCACTGGTTCCTTGAGATTTTCCCATGGAGTTTTTCAATTTATGAGAAAAATAAAGCCTGTGATAAACGTACCTTGAAGATATTTTGACGATTTAATGTAAGCCGCACACTCCCATCCCAAACTGTCTTATCTAGGTACTTTTTTTTTTTGTAATTAACTTTTTTTATCTAGGTACTTTTTAAAAACGTACGTATGAACATAACTGCTTCAAAATGCACTTTTTCGATATGGGTGTGTGCAATTTACGTTGTAGAACAAAACATCAAACTATCATCAAGCAATGTTTACCACAGGCTCTATTTGATTAAATTTGTTGCATAAATTGAAACCCATTGGATGGGGTTTGACGTCATACCTGCACCACTCTATTGCATAGTGTTGCCGCAAATATATTTTAATAAATATTTTAATAAATTATTCTTAGATATTAGTAATAAGATCAATTTTATGAGAAACATTTTAATTAATAATGTTTACATTGCTTTCATAATGCATGCAATAGAGGGTTAAAATAAATTGCAAGGTTTGTGTAACTCATTCCAGGTGACTATATAACTTTACAATGAACAATAAAATATATCTGAGGGATGAATAGGACTGACCAAAGTCACACTAAGCAAGCAATGACCCTTTCAGGACAGCACATGACTATTTGTTAGTACTGATATTAAGAAGGCAGTTCTTTATGCAGTAACACAGAGCTTTTTTAATCCTGAATTCCTTGTTTTGTCATTAATGAAAGCGTGGGCATGGAGTAAATCATTCTGAGGCCCGTGCACAACCAGCTGCTTCGCAGAGCACGCTGTCAATCACTAGAAGCTCAGCAATCAATGCAGCAAAAGGGGCGACAGAATCTGGATATTACCTGAGGGACCAGTTCTCTTGGGTTTGTAGGAAAAGTGTTCACCTGGATTTGGTGGAGGTGCCACATCTTGGCCCTGTCTAGCTTGAAGGGGATCATACTCTTTTCCGTCATAGTTGGCATCAAAGAATTTTTTAAACCACTGGACAAATTCAAAGTTGTCCTGGAATTTTCCTTTCACTAATCTTTCCACAGGAATTATCTGGATAACAAAAACAAAACAAAAAAAATCATTAGATCAATATTATACTGAGCTGTAATCTAGAGGTGTAATTTTTTTATCATTCTCTCCCATCCTAGGAATTTCTGATATATTTGATACATGAAATGAAATATTAGAAACCTTCGCTTGTTTCAGTAATATTTTCAGATAACCTGACAAGCGGCACCAAACACCAGCAGACCTGACTGATCACCTTATGAACATCTGATAAACAAAAATATACATTTAGCACTATTGTTTCCATTAGTTAACAGACATTATACAATGCATATCACATATTATCAGCCAAACTTGTAGAACTAATTTTAATTTTAATAACTATTTTACCTAAGTGGCTTAATAATCATGGTATTGATGAAAATTACTTTTACATTTTTTATTAGAGATGTCTGTATTTTAAAAATACTAAGGTGAAGGGTTTGCTCATAAATATTACTATGGTAAAGGAATGTCTTTTGGGGCTTCAAAATCTCAATTACTATTCACTCCCATTATAAAGCTTGGAAGAGCCAGGATTTTTTTTTTTAATATAACTCAAGATTGTGTTGGCTGAAAGAAGAAAGTCATATTCACCTAGGATGGCTTGAGAGTGAGTAAATTATGACATAATTTTCATTTTTTGGTGAACTAACCCTATAAGTCTTGTCTGTGAAAACGGGCACTAATTGGCCCATTTAATAATCACACAATAAACTTTAATTTTCATACCTACAGGACACTTTTTTGTTCAAAAACATTTTTTTTATCATTTTTAAATTACAAGCAAAAATGCTGAATGTCATTTTTCTTCTTCTTTATTTCTGTATTGGCTTCCTTTTTGTTTAAATACATTTGAAATCAATTTCAAGTTTTTTTACTTCTAATGTACCTTATTTATGTACCAAATATTTTGAGTTTCTATTTTGTATAAAACGTGTAATATATAAATAAACATGTCTTGCCTTCATTGTAGCTGATATTGTTTAAATAAATGAGCTCAAATGAGCTTTCATTTATATTCTATATTTGAGTAAAGATAACTTGGTTTTAGAATATGAGATGTATATCTAACTTTTTTATTTATTTTTTTTATATATGAGATGTATATAAAAGCAAATGTGCAAAAGCCAAGGATCCACTAACTTTATCGACGTTCATCCTCTTGAAAGCTGCCTGGAGCACTTTGAAGTTGTGTATAAACTCATGTTCCAGTTTTGCTTGAAATTTCACTTTCTTCAAAAGAATGCACCCAGGGAACAACATGTCCATGAACTGACAATAAGCCGCCCCTGAGGACAAACAGGAAGAGAGAACACAGTTCAATAGAGCTCATTCAATGCATGATAAAAAAAAATGATTTGATCAACATGCATGCATGCGATTTGTTAACCATACTGGTGTCGAGTGATAAAGAGTGCAAAGTCAATGCTTTTATTTGACTAATTACGCAGGTAGAGATAAAAACACTGAGCATATGTAATCTCTTAATATGATCAAAAGCACGAATAAGAGTGCACTAGGGCAGCTAGCTGAGTGCCATTCATGACATAAAAGACAAAAACACTTACTGAAATAAGGCAGTATGTATGACCCACCTGAACTTAATTGTTCGATTTTGGTGTAGGTGAGCTGCATCGAATCGTTCACCCATGCCAACATGTCATGTCGGCTCAGGTTCTCGATGGTTACTGACGTGGAGTATACATTCACTGCCATCTCCTGCAAAGAAAAACAATAGGAACAAAGTCACTTTGGACCCACATGCATGTCATTTTAATACTCTGACCTCTTAGAGCATCTGTAACAGTGTATATTTTAAAATATTTCAATTTTTTCATCATTTCAAGTTTATATTTTATATCCAGAAATGATATGTTATATAATTTTACACTTAAAACATCATTTTCATAGCATAGCAGGTAAAGGCAAATGCTTTGAATATGTGCCACTGTGTCTGCAATGTGTTTCCAAATGGGTAATAAGAAGTAATATTCACTTCTTCAGTAGTCAAACTATGCGTTTTTCAATCATCCAAAAATAATCCATCCAGATTAAAGTGTCTCTGAGACGTTTAACCATGCACATCTGCTGCGCCCTGCAGACTGCACGATGGAAATGACATCTGTAAACCTTCAGCATGCAGAAAACACACACACACACACACACACACACACATCTTCTACAGAGAAACAATATGTGTGTATTTCACAGCGTGACGTTTCTAAAGCTCTGATTCTTAAGAACTGGGACAACATAACCTACAAAACAATGATTTCAGCTCCATGTTTTGAAACAATACAAAATATAGTGTCGTTGACTATCGTATCGTTTTAAATGCAATACAACTTTTGTGTTTAAATGTTTTTATTTGGTATTTCAGCAGAAGATCATTTGTAACTATACTTTTTTTTTAAATGCAAACAAATATGCATGTAAAAAAAAGTTGACATAATAATTGGACAGAAAAATAGAAGAAGAAAAAAAAACTACTATCCCCACCCAAAAACTCAACACAAAAGTGCTATCCAATGGCAAAAGCAGGCATGATAAAACATATTAATCACAAGCTTGCAGAAAAGAAATAAAAGGGGACCAAACTTTGCCAAATAACAAAAATCTTTTTTTGGCAGAGCTTAACCCATATGAAACAAACTGTTGTTGTTCCAGTGTAAGTCTCAAAAATTCTTCAGAAACACCAAATGTATCATAAACTTTGACTAATTATGACTATGACACAGAAAATATGAATATGATATTACCCAATTATAATTGTTTTCATATACTGTATATCTGACTGTGTTGACAAAAATGTGATGTAAAACTTTGAAAATTCATAAAGGAAGCATTTTTATTTACCTCTTTTTTTTCTGTCAGGACATAATAGTAATGTTGCTTTAAAAGATATTACATACTAGGCTATAACATATGTAGTATTATTTATAATATTCTATATGAAGTTATAGTCAGACAATAGCTGGTTTTAGGGATATTTATCATTTTATAATATAATCATGTAAATGAACAATAAATAAGTTGAACCAGTCCTTTTGTTTTGTAACATTCTAGAACATTCTAAGATCATCTCTGATTTATGTAGCTATTTTTAAGCTATAGGTATTATTTATTTATTTATTTTTCGTTTTTTTCTCACGCCCCCAAATACGTGAAAGGCAAAAAAAAAGTTGAAATATGATTATTGAAACTACTAATAATGGCCATTTTCTAAATAAAGTTTTACGGCGTGTAAATTACAGGCCTATGTATTGCATTAGGTTGGTCAGGAGTCTGACCATAAATATGAAGAAATGAAGTCGTGATTGACAGGTGACAGGCTTGTTTTATATTCAGCTGCATACATTTTAAACTCGTGCGCGTTTTACTGTCATATGACTGTCATATGTCTTGTATATTATAATATTCGTATTTGTTACAAACAAATCATTTAGTTTCATGCTTATTTCTCTTTTGCAGCAAACGATATTTTAAACTATTACTGTCTCTGTGTGACTCCCACATTACGATGGGAGTCACACAGGCCCTATTAATAACGCGTTCTGTTTATTACTGATATGGCTTTTTGTTTTTGTGTACATAAAATGTAAACATAATTTGTGCGTTTTGCTCTATTAAAAACAGCACACTAGCGTACAGTGATATGTAATGAACAAACGGTCCATTATTGTGACAGTTTCTCTGCAGGCCCCGCCGTGCACGAGCAACACTAGACTAGACACGCTCGAGACATAAACGCATAGCACACAGACAAAAGACGCCTATTTAATGTCATACATTAGGAAGAATTCCGATTAAGTATAACATTTTAACAATATTCTACTCACTGTATTTTGCCTGCGTCCTTTCCAATGTTGATATTACACTGGCAGAAGGCAATCCGCTGCTGCTGTGGGTTGCCAGATATTATGCGCCGCTGCTGCCTAGTTACGGACACTGACAGCGCACGATAGCGCCACGCTCTCCTGCAACACACTGGCCTTCTTTGCGCATGCGCCCCGCGCCCCTTCCTCATAGACGCAAGTCTTTCATAATACCGAGTAACAGCACGTAAAGGAACACAGTTTGCTCTAATTGTGGGGGGAAATCCCCCCCATTGATATATAAGCCTTATAGGTAACACTATTTCACAGTGTCATTGTTACATATGATACACATAGTCAGCATTACGCATAATTACATGCAACTAACCTTAAACCAAACCAAACCCTAATCCTAACTATACAAAGACGCCTTAAAATAAACTGTATCCGCCTTATATACTGTTTGTTAATTACTTATGAATTAAAGTTATTTAATAATGTAAGTATAAAGTGTGTTTATTAAACATTATACGTATGGACAGTTACAGTACCAGTTAAAAGTTTGGAAACATTATTATTTTTAGTGTTTTTGAAAGAAGTCTCTTATGCTCTTCAAGCCTGCATCTACTTGATCAAAAATAGAAAAAAACGTAATATTGGTAAATATTACAATTTAAAACAATGATTTTCTATTTTAATATACTTTAAAAAGTAATTTATTACTTTGATGCAAAGCTGAATTTTCAGCATCATTACTCCAGTCTGCAGTGTCACATGATCCTTCAGAAATCATTCTAATATGCTGATTTATTATCAATGTTGGAAACAGTTGTGCTGCTTAATATATTTTTTTAAATAATCTATGATCCTTTTATGAATAAAGTAGAAACTAGAACTAGATATAACAATATACACTACAGTTCAAACGTTTGGGGTCAGTGTTTCTTTCTTTCATTTTTTTTTCTTTAATCAGCAAGGATGTGTTAAATTGATAAAAAGTGATAGTAAAGACTTATACTGTTAGAAAAGATTTCTATTTAGCTGTTAACTTTTTATTCATCAATGAATCCTGAAAAAAAAAAAGTATCATAGGTTTAAAACAAATATTAAGCAGCACAACTGTTTCTAACACTGATAATAACCGAGTATCAAATCAGCATATTAGAATGATTTCTGAAGGATCATGTGACACTGAAGACTAGAGTAATGATGCTGAAAATTCAGCTTTGATATCACAGAAATAAATTCTATTTTAAAGTCTATTCAAATAGAAAACCATTATTTAACATTATAATTACTGTTTCATTTTTGAGCAAATAAATGCAGCCTTGACGAGCATAAGAGACTCCTTTCAAAAACATTAAAAATAGTAATTTTTCCAAACTTTTGACCGGTATTGCAGATGCATATTCAAGGTTTAATTCTATTCAATAATACATGTGGACATGAGGTTGAATGGGGTTTATTTGCACATTTTCATGAGATACATATTACATTAATACGTAGTAAACTGTAGTGCATACACAGCTCATATTAAAAAAATTGAAAAGCATACTGAAAATCCAGAATAAAAAATACATGAATATTTAGCACCAACAGAAATGTTCTTGCCATTCTACTGCTTGTGTCACTAGAACACTGAGTTGTACAGCTAAAGTTACTGTGTTTCAAACGGTCTCTACGGAAGTGCTTAGTTAGACATACATGTACAAAAAGAACACATGCATCAGTAAGCTGTCTGCTGTCTTTTAACTAGGGTTGGTTAGTGGTTGTGGAACTTATTGATCAGAAGTGAAGCTGAATTTTTCTGACTAGCTGTGGACCATGCAGATCAATAGTCACTAATACACAGTGTTAACGTTCAGTGAACAACCGATGAATTACACTGTCATTACGTTCAGCTAACAGTTAATTCTAGAATAAACATAAAGATATACTGCAAAATTATGCCATTTGTTATGAGGAATAACTCATAACAGTAAAAGGGAATGTAGACTTAATTGACTGAGAAAGAAAAAAAATCAGGTCAGTTAAAAATGAAAAATCAATAAAATTATAGATTGGTTACACAACTAAATTTGACATGTAAGTAAACAATGTTATTCTTAATTCACATTTTAGGAGGTCAGGTACGTGTGCTTATAAACGACATTAAGAAAATTAAAAAATGTTTCATATAAATTACTTTTTTAAATGCTTAAGCAATACAAGTGGCCTGTGTCATGACAGAAACAATCAAATATCTTGTATTGCCTTTGAATGATCAGCATTTTAAAAAAGTAAGAACAAATATTAACACCTCAAAACAAAGCAAAAATGTTCTGTAACTGTACCTGCTGTCAGAAAGTGTCACTGTAAGAGTTGTACTGTAAGTGTAGAGAGGCAGAATGCTAATGTACACAAGTGTAACTCAAGAGATAAACACTGAGGTAAATGTATAGTCATCCGGCAACACATTAAAATAGGTAAAATATTAAATAACTTTACAATGGTTCATATTTTCAAGCCATGACCAACTACACAAACTAATAATGTTCCCATTCTTAAACAAATTCCAGTTTCTATCTTTAAAATGGTTCAAACGTCAACATATGTAAAACGTACTGTATATGCGGTAACAAATACTGTTAGTAAAAGGGTCTGTCATTTATTTAGCACTACAACAGTGTTGTATTTGAACACAAACTTCACTAATTCATTTGACTGAATATTAAGAACAAAACACCCTGTGACACTTTGTATAACCAACTCTCTCAACAAGCATTTCCAACATCTACCTTGTTTTCCCAATTTCCACACAAATATATCGTTTTAGTTTTTTTCCCTCGTACACGCATATTTATAAAAACACTGGAGTTTAGGTGCAAGTGATTAAAATTAAATAATGTTCATCAGATATGAGGTTGTCAAAAACGTAGGTGTTTAGTTTCAGACTTCTGTAAGTGTTGATCCAAAACGTTACCAGATTCCACTAGAACGACCACCAGGTGGAGCCAGAATCCGCGCAGAAGCTCTCTTTGGAACATTATCATCAATTTGGGCACCTATAAAAAATATAGAATGACATTTTTCATATTAAAGTATTAAGACATTTGGTGAAAAGTCAAAGAAATTGTCAATTAAAAATATTTTTACTAAAACTGTACTGGCCTTAACCCTCTGGTGCTTATGTTGCAGTTAAAAATGACAGATTTTTTTTTCTTCTTCAATTAAGTAAACATACAATATTTTAGTTTTTATTGAATATTTTGTATCTTTAGGGGATTTCATGACACTAAATTATATTAAGTAGTTATAATCCATTTATTACGTGTTAAACACTTTTTGAGCATAGACCTGAAAATGAAATTTCCCAAAAAAAAAAAGAAGAAAAAAAAGAGTGAACTTAAAAAAAGCTGTAGAAGTTTATTGCTATGAAAAATCCACCAAAATAATAATATCCATTTTTATATGAAGAAACCGAAAAAACTGAGACAGACTAAATCCAGAAGAACTGTGGCAACGTCTCTAATGGCGCTTTTCCACTGCATGGTACGGCTCGGTTCGGCTCGGTACGGTTCGACTCGGCGCGGAACGGTTCGGCTCGCTTCGCTATTCCACTGCGTGGTACGACTTGACTCGGTACGGCACGGTTCGGTTCGCTTTAGCTCGGTTGCTTTTCCTCTGCAGTTAGTACCGCTTCAAAGTGACTGATCGTTATAGTTGCCGTCTCTACTGCCATGACATCATCATATTAAATGCGAATTTCTCATTCCGTGTTTCCACATCCACTCCTCGGCAACCAACAAGAGGAATGTCTGCACCTCGTCCACTGACCACGATTCATTTAAGTTTATACTCTTTTTTTTTTTTTTTAAGCAAGTACTTTTAAAACAGGCGCTACAGCGTTGGCTGTTGTCTACTGGCTATTTAAATCTAGCGGATTTAGTGTCTCGTGTCGTAAATACAATGACGCTGACCAACTGATGATTCTGTCTGACCAATCAGTGATCTGCAGTGTTTTCACGTCACATTTTAGTATCGGTACGGTACGCTTGGTACCTCAACAGAGGTGGTACCATTTAAAGCGAGCCGAAGTGAGCCGTACCGTACCATGCAGTGGAAATGCGCCATAAGTGAGCCGTACTGAACCGAGCCGTACCGTACCATGCAGTGGAAAAGCGCCATAAGACACTTCAAGAAACCTTCCTGCAAAGCTGCCTGAAAAACTGCAAGTGTACTTGGACAAAAAAACATTTATTTGATTTAGTTAATAGAAGTTAACTGATACATAAAATCAATTTATGACATTATTTTTGAAAGCATCCTCACTTTACAGCATTTTTACACAAATACCTAAAACATTTCACAGTACTGTAGCTTTTCTGATAGGTGTCTAGGAGACGTTGCCACAGTTCTTCTGGATTTAGTCTGTCTTAATTTTTTCTGTTTTCTTCATGTGTTGATGGTGAGATCAGATCACACCGGCTGTTGTCAGACTCCTTGTGATAACAAAAATCTCACCGGATTATTACATTTAATGACAAAAGGAATGTTTGGAAATGTAAAAAGATATTTTCTACTGACACACTACAGCAAAAGATATAAATAACTGGCTTAAAACCTTTTTCCTTTTGGTGAAAATACTAATGTGCCTAAGATTTTTTTGCACAGTAATGTATATATAAAACATGTTTTACTCTAAAACTGCGAGAAAGCCATTCATCTAAACAAGTTCTGTTCCAAATTTGAGGTTGATCTCTCCAAAAATGAGCTTTCAGTAAGATTGTTTGAGCGCAGTACCAAACGTTTCCACTTGATGAAATTTGTTTCCCGTCTGTTTCCAATGCTGTCATTTTTGACCGTGAGGAGTACAAGTGTGACTATTTTTTTCAGGACCATTTAAGCTTTTCGAATCATGTCCATGATTTTTGTGTGTGTGATCACATATCGATGTGATCACAAGTGCCAAAAAGCAAAAAACAAAACAAAAAAAACGTTACCATTTTCAGCCAAAAATGTCATACAAATTAAAAATAGGCTTCTTTTTCTGTATGCAGTTTACTAATTTTGGTGTCAAGTATGACATTTCTTTGAGAGATTTACATCTACAGTCTTCAGTATGGTTTATGCAGACTACTGTACCAGAAAAACTAAAGCTGGACTCATGTAGGTCTCTCATTCCCCCGTGGCGCGTGCAGGGTCGTGGATTCATGTCCCCATCTGCAGGGCCCAGTTCCTTCTTCCCGGAATTTTGCACTGCCGCTACATCTCCAGTGTACGGGGTGCGCTCCACCCCCTTGAGTGCTTGACACTGAGGGTAGAGGGTCACAAACAAACTCAGTCGAGGCACTGCGATACACTGTCATAAAAACATGATTGTGTTTTGAGTACCTTCTCCCGCTGCACCATTTTCTTGTACAGGTAGTCAGGAAAGGTTCGGAGAGGGTAGAACTTTCCTGAGCCCTCAGCACAAGTGAAGATGCCGTTTTCATAGACCACGCGACCACGGCTGATGGTCACCAGGGGGACGCCGTGACAGCGTAGGTTCTCGTACAGATTTACATCACCGCCCTGACACTGAGTGGTCACAGAGATGGTCCTACAGACAGACAAAACCATGTAAAAAAATTAAGTGGACTTTCATTTTACAATGAATGCGATATGATATAGAATGGTGAATTAAATGTTACTGGATTCTCAGCTGATTTGAATTCAATCCATAATTCTGCATACCTTGTTGATTCAGGGTCCCAGACTACCACATCCGCATCAGCTCCAGGGATGATCCTGCCCTTCCTAGGGTAAAGGTTGTAGATCTTTGCAGCATTGGAGCTTGTGACAGCAACAAAACGGTTCTCATCCATCTTGCCTCCAACCTATTAAGAAAGAAAGACAGAATGAGTTTATTTTAAACTTTGATGCATCCGTCATTTTCTGTCTTCTCCATGATTTTGATGTCTTTTTTGTGGTTAGTACAGCAACATAATTGTAATTATTTTATTTTTATATCAATATATATATATTATTGTTATTTAATTGATATATTATTTGTATACACTATTGTTCAAAAGTTTTTTACGTCCAAAAGGATTTTTTTTTAAAAGAAATACATACTTTTATTCAGCAAGGATGCATTAAATTGATTAAATTAAATTTATATTACAAAAGATTCATATTTTAAATAAATGCAGGATCATGTGAAACTGAAGACTGCAGTAATGATGCTGAAAATTCAGCTTTGCCATCACAGAAAGTCACATAATGTGCAGTAACTAATATTCATGAGCTACACTTCCAGCATACTAAGTGTGAATATTAATGAATATCATGAATATTAATTGTTACATAACTTTCACCCACTTTATCTGCCTCATTTAAGACCCGATTTTAAGAATCCTAGGTTGTCTCTTAATGTGCATACGATCCGTACTATCCCATTAGTTCAAGTATTATAGAAATGGCACATCATGGTGTACTATTTCTGAAGTATTCATTCATGCATACATTTTGGACTAATATTGCCCAAAACCATTAAGGAAGGGGTTTATGATCGTTCCCGGTCAACTTTAACGAACAGTCACTTCGTAAGATAAGTAATAGTTCACTTAATTATAAATTTTTCATAAATTAATTTTTAATCAAAATGTATTAAACATTTAATCACTCAATTATTAATTACTCTTTGATATGAATAACTTATAAAAAATATAATGTTCTGACAGCCCTTGATTTTTTACTTTACTTCGATCATTAAAATTCACCATTGTTCTTCCATATATCATGCATTAGTAGATCATGGTAACCACAAGTAAAACCATGCATGGCTCATCAATTTAACTATAAAAAGTTATAAAGTTTAGTTATAAAACTAGAGCATTTGTTATGTAAATCAGTAGCCTAAACACATATTACTGTAATATTCCATTATTCCTGTAATACATTGTAATATATTATACATGACTATATTATTATAATAACATCCAATACGAATATACCACATTTCGCCACAATACCATGGTTACAGTTAGTGTTACTATAGTAAATCCATGGTAAATGTTGGTGATTTATGGATTGCAAAGCCTTCTTGCTGGATCGTTGTGGCACAATGTTTCTCCTGTTTTCCACATTAGCATTGTTAAGAATGTCAGCGCTGTTTCATCTGGATTTATACTAGTTTAAATCACAGAGAAGTGGGTTTTGTAACAGAGAATTCTGTGCCGAATTCAAGCGCTTCTCCCTGGATGCCACAGCACTGTTTAATAATTATCGCGTGATCGAGACCTGTCTGGATAAATACACCTGCGTGGATGACTAACTTGTAATACTAGTTTTATACTAGTCCGATTATGCAACCAGGCATTGGTTGATGTTAATTTGTTTATATGTATGCAAACAAATGGAGGTCATTAATGTAAATTCTATTTTAGTTGCAGCATCAAAACTAGAATTAAAATAATCAAATTTCACAAGCACTGGCCACAGAAACGTTGGTATTGTAACTACGCTAGTCAGCAGCGTAGCTTCCGTCTTGAAATGAAACCTACCACTCCCCGCTCCCACATAACGCTCATGCGGTCCTGCACCCCGGGAACGCCGTGAGGGATTTTAGTGAAGTCGTCTTTGCCCATCGCCTTCTGTTTAGTGGTGAAGGGTCGGTGGTCCGATGTCAAGACGTTCAGAGTGTCACTACATCACAGCGAAAAGACTTTTTATGTGACTGCATGGGTATATGACTAAATGAAGCTACTCAATTAGTGAATCCGCTTACTTTCCCAGAAGGCTGAGCAAGTAATTGGGTGTGTTGGGGTCAAGTCTGAGCGGTGGCACAGTGACGAAAGCAGCAGCATGGGCCCAGTCCTGGTGGTAGTACTGCATCCCATTTAAGACAGCGTGAGCAGTGGTGGTCTCTCCGTGCACCACTTTCCCTGCCGGCCATTCACATATCAGTTTTCAGAGTCACCACATGTCATTCACTTATGAAGATTCAGGTGTTGTATAGAAGTTCAAATAAAGGTTTGTGAGTAAGATGCACTAAGCATCATTGCCTGGCTCTTACCCTGCATTTTAGCCGATGCTAAAACATCCCCTGCTGACATGCTGGACACATTCACAAGATATATGGGACAATGGGCCTATGAGACAAAAAACAGAAACATTGATTATGAACACATTTAGAGATCTTAAAACAATTCACCTGTAACTCAACTGTATGTTTTGTCGCAGAGTAATGCTGGGTCAATCGCGCTGCCATCCTGTTTAACACTGCATGTACAATTTACTGTATGTACGTACATGTATGCTTTAGCTGTGAAATAACAAGTGCACTATTGTTCAAAAGTTTGGGGTCGGTAAGATTGATTAATGTTATTGAAAGGATAATATGCACATCAGAGCTGATTTTATTTGATCAAAAATACAGAAAAGACTGTAATATTGTGAAACTATTATAAAATGACTGTTGTTTTTACTTGAATATATTTTAAAATGTAATTTATTCCTATAATGGCAAAGCTGAATTTTCAGCATCATTACTGCAGTCTTCAGTGTCACATGATCCTTCAGAAATCAAATGGTTTGGTGATCAAGTAGTTTGCTAGTTTGCAAGTAGTCGTGCTGCTTAATTTTTTTAACCATTTTTTCAGGATTCTTTGATGAATAGAAAGTTCAAAAGAACAGCAGAAAATAGAACATTATAGATTACTTTACTGTCTAATCCCAAACTTTTGAATGGTGGTACATATCATTGCATTATGGTGATATGTTTTAGTAAGAGCTGTCAATTTCTTTTTTTCAAGTTTACATTTGAAATTAATTAAAAATGCTTAATGTTAATAATTTCAACATCATTTTGAATACATCAACACTCACTCTGTTAGCGATGGTGATGGCTCGGTGGACGGCCTCTGCTTCCAGCTGTACATGGAGAAAACACAAGTGTCACCAGTGAAACCTAATGATAAACAGACGCTTGAAAGTATTAATAATCCATGGAAATGCAATATGGAGACGGGAAAGACAAGGAGCTGGAGATAAAGAGGCAGCGTGACTAATTTCTTAAAGGAAAACCATTTCACGGTTAAAGGATTTGAATGTTTATTTTACCTCCTCAGGTCTGCTTATCTCAATGCCCTCCGGTCCACTAATGCCTAGATCCAACGCTTCTCTGGCACCCTTATGTGAATAAATACAATAAAAACATGAGTTAACAAGATATATCACGACTATGCAGGGAGAAGGACATGATCTTACCTAGACAGCGTTTTAAGTCACTGTAACAGCATTGTGCAATGATTATTATGAGTGATATTTCTGGCATCATGTGATGTTGCTGCCTATGTACAACTCACTGGGTTATGGAGCAGAACTTATTTCTATGATACATACCTCAGCAACCAGCTCTCCATTCTCCGCATGGACACGGGCCACAGCACCGATGTCTTTACAGTTCTGCAGGGCCTGGAACAGCTCGCTGTCCCTCAGCATGTACACGTCCTTATACGCCATGAACATCTGAAATGAGTTCACCCCCTTTTCCCGCACCAGCGTCTCCATTTGAGCCCTAACCTGTGATGCAAAAGGGACATCAGTCTCAGAAATGAAGACAAAAGTTATATTAGGACTGTAAATTCAATTGAAATCTTAGCACATTTTTTCCTGCTCCTGTCGTTATACAAAGTTTAAAACTCAGCAAACACAGACCTTTGGTCCCCACCAGGTCACTCCAACATGAAGAGCGTAGTCACAGCAGGCCTTGGCATCAGCGTGCGAACGACACTGTTCATAAGCATCAACCAATGATTCATTCTTCTCTGGCAGCACGTGACCAATCACCATAGTGGTGCCTCCAGCCAGAGCAGCCTGGAAATAAACAAACAACAGACTGGCAGCATCAATACCAATCACTTGGTTTAATGGCCCGAAGACAACATAACATAATACATGTTCACAAAAGCTTTGCATGAAATGAAATGTTACATAAAACATTAATCAAGGTTAAATTACACTTGTATTTGAGAACTGTATTCAAAGGTATTCTGAATGGTCTCTTGTCTGTTCTGGGTGGTTGTTAGGCATTTTTTAGGATGTTCTGTTTATTATTACTAGTGCAAAATGCCCGTGCAAAATCAGTTTTTAAGTGTGTTTTTAGTAATTGTTGGTTTGGTGTGTTTGAGTGCTCATTGTTACAATTACACAGCAAAAGTTCAGTGACATTTTTATTTGTGCATGGTAGAAAGCACAAAGTGAACTCACAAAGTGAATAGGCTACTACAAATGATGGCCGTGAAAGAGAATGTGAACGCATTGAAAAGGATATGTTTAGTTGGTGAATAGCATAGGCTACTATTACACAGTAGCGATAATGTTAAGCGCACCAGAATGAAATATAATATTCAGAAGTAAACAGCATAGCTGACTTACAGATTCAGTTTACATCCACAAATCTGAATAAGCGCGTTGATTCAGGGAGCAGTGCAAAGTGCCCGTGCAAAATCAGTTTTTGTGAGCTGATCGCCGTCAAAAAAGTTCAGGAGATATTTCTTAGCGATGGCTGATTTCATGATAAAAAATTACTTTTATATTGATTCAAAGGATTAACTGCATTTTGAAAAAAAAAGTGTCATGAATTTATTACATTTTTGGGAAAAAATTATCCGTTTTTATAATAAATCTTTGAAAATCTAAATCTGGATTTTCATTTTTTATGTTATTATAACCTAAAGATGCTATGTGAAAGTTTGAAACAGAAAATAGTGGTTTTCATCTTGCCACTTTCTTGGTAAAGAAAACACATTTTTACTCAAATTAATCAAAATGGATTTATCACGTTTTGGAACCAAACTATAATATTCAGAAGTAAACAGTGTAGCTGACTGAGGCCCCGTCCACACTACTGCGTTTTCGTTTAAAAACGGAGACCTTTTGCTACGTTTGCACCTCCCGTCCACACTAAAACGGCAAAAACGGAGACCCAAAACGGAGAAGTTTAGAAACGCTGCCGACCCGTTTTTCGTTTTGAATCTCCGGAGGGCGTTTTAGTCTGGACGGGTCAAAACGGAGGACTTTAGAAACGATGACGTAGTAGAGGCTCACGCTCGGATCTATGATTGGGTGTCATCAGTCATGGCGTAGGCTATATCTTTTCTAGCAGCTGTTGTGCAAGTAAATTCTGCATTTTACAATGCTAACTGCCTACATGCGCCGGAGGCAAGCTATTATTCGAGCGATCTGTGACAATTCCCGTGTGCAACTGACAATTCCCGATAAAATAGTTTACGTTTGACAATTCCCGGTATCGACCGTGTACATGGAGCGTCGGTTTTGGGTTAACCCGGGAATAACCAGCGCATGGTGGGATAATTTTATCAATGAAGTTGTGTTTACACCGGCTCGCGCATGCTCAGTGTTGGTGAATGGTCACGTGATCTGCGTTTTCAGTCGTTTTAATGTGGACGGAGATCAATTCTAATACGCAGCTAAAACGCTGGTGTGGACGGAGATCGTATTCGTTTTAATTCTCCGTTTCTAAACGAAAACGCAGTAGTGTGGATGGGGCCAGAGTGTTTGTGTCAGAATGTTTATTTTTAAACCACAACCTTCTAAGTGCTTCTTTTACCGATATATTTACCGATATCTTTAGCATTTCTCATCCAAACAACGTCAAACTTGGCACTGCACTTACTCGTGCCCGTAGCAAGACACCTGTCGAGTTTGAAATCCATCGGACTAACGGTTCGAGAGATATGCGAATAACAGACACACACACAGACATACAGACACACACACAGAGAGACAGACGTTTCTGTAATTTATAGATAGATGGCATTGCTAGGGTTTTCTGGGTGGTTGCTAGAGTGTTGCTAGGTCATTGCTGGGGTGTTTTGGTCGTTGCTAGGATGTTCTGATTGTTTCTAGGTCATTTCTATGGTGATCCAGTTGTTGCTAAGGAATTGCTAATCTGTTAATTGCTAATTTGGCTGATTTAAGGTGTTCTGCTGGTTGCTACTGGAGATTGCTAGGCATTTATAGAATGTTCTGGTCATTACTAAAGCATTGGTAGGGTGTTGTGGGTGGTTGCTAGAGTGTTGCTAGGATGTTTTGGTGATTGATAGGTCATCGTTTTGATGGTTTCTAGAATGTTCTGATTGTTTTTAGGTCATTGCTAGGGTGATCCAGTAGTTGCTATGGAACTGCTAATCTGTTTAATGTTCTGGTGGTTGCTATGATGCTCTGATTATTGCTAGTGAATTCTTATACTGATTTAAGGTGTTCTGCTGGTTGCTAAGGCAAAGCGGTACTGTTTGGGTGTTCTGTGGGTTTGTTAGGCATTTAAAGAATTTCTGGTAATTACTAAAGCATTGATAGGGTGTTTTGGGTGGTTGTGAGGGTGTTGCTAGCATGTTTTGGTGATTGTTAGGTCACTCCTAGGATAATTTATTTGTTGCTAAACTGTAAGGTGTTCTGGAGGTTGCTATGATGCTCTGATTGTTGTTAGGGTAGTGGCTTAGGAATTGATAGGGTGGTTTAAGGTGTTCTGGGTGGTTGCTAGGCATTTAAATTATGTTCTGGTTATTAAGGCATCGCTAGATTGTTTTGGGTGGTTGCTAGAGAGTTGCTAGGATGTTATGATTGTTTCTGTGTCATTGCTAGGGAGATGTGGTGATAGATGGGCAACTGCTAGGCTATTCTAGTAGTTGCTAGGATGTTGTGATTGGTGCTAGTGTGCTCTGGTTGTTTCTAGGACATTATAGACATTACTAGTGTGTTCTGGGTTGCTCTGATTGTTGCAGTTGAATTGCTAGGCTGTTGTTAAGGTATTGCTAGGGTGATGTGGTGATAGATGGGCAATTGCTAGGCTATTCTTTTAGTTGTTAGGATGTACTGGTTGTTTCTAGGTCTTTTCTAGAGGTGATCTGGTGGTTGCTAGGGAATTGCAAGGCTGTTTGTTAGGCTGTTATGGTGGTTGCTAGGAAGATCTGATTGCTGCTCGGGTGTTTGGGTGGTTTCTAGGGCATTAAGGGCATTACTATCGTGTTCTGCCGGGATGATCTGATTGTTGGTAGGGAATTACAGTGTGGGTTCCAAGATAATAACATAAATTGCTCATAATGCAATTATGCATTATGCTTAATTATAATAATTTATATAATCATTGGTTAATACAATTATTGTTAAAAGACCTTGTTATGTCTGTAACAAAGACAGTGTGGGTTCTAAAATAATAATATTAATTGCTCATAATGCCTTAGCAAATGCCACCAATTAATATCCCACTTTATATGTCTGACCCTAATATTTTACAGGGAACTCCACAATTAGTAGAAAGCTGTTTCTCAGTACAAGAAAACAATGATAAATAGTAATTCAACCACAAAAATGGTCCTCTTTACAAGCATCTCTAAGCTGACACATGCCGGGCAGCCAGATCCACTGAAGGGGCGTGTATTTGTGCACCATTGTTTTCTAGCACAATGGCACGAGTGAAAGGCTTTTGCAGCAGTCTTTGCAGCAGTGCTCCAGTCTCTATGGAAACAGAATCTGATCTCCATTTGTCTCTGCGCCTGGCGAGTCTTATGGCGGTAAGCGGGGGGGAGGGGGAAGAGAATGCCACTTGTGTTGCCAAGGCTAACAATAACAGTGCCGATAACAACTCTTTATTTGTCATCTCACAGCCTGCAGCACTCACTGAATAAGAGCGTGTATGTATTTGTGATGGTGAATCGTGCCTTGCGGTTGATGGAGGCAGACTGTGAGTGTTCAATGCTCACTCTTGCATCTCAGTGTCTGCTAAGTGACCCATGGGATTTATTTAGGCAGGGCAGCTGAAGCGAGCACATCTCTGCTTTTGAAGTATTTATAAAACGTGAACAAATGAATGTGACCTTAAATGGATGTTACACATTGTATGAAATCACTTGTCTAAAATAAGAAAAAACTCATACTGCTAAAATACATCATACAATGAAAGGAAAATCAAAACAATATTTAAAACATTTTACACATAAAAAAAAAAAAAAAAAGACTCTATTAGTAGTACTATTAGCAGTTCTTCCATACAAGTCACTTTTGAGAAGAACTTATTGAGTTGTTGTGAGATAAAAGGCCCCTGGCAGATGATGGGGGCCACTCAACGTGTGGGGGGTCCAAAGTCTAAAAATCTATCTTTTGCTTCTACTTTTTCTCTATATGTCCCAATTGGAACCACATGTTATTTCATCTTAGAAGTGACAACACTAGCCATTTCAATAACCTGCGTTTCTTTATATTAGATTGAACTAATGTATGAAAAAAAATAAAACCCAATGTACGGTGCCCCGCACATGACATGCAGGGGGGAAAAACAACGTAAAGTGGCCATGAATTAATAATTCGTTCCAACAACTTATTAATTTTCTCCCTTACTTTCTGTAAATCGTAGCCATGATGCAACTGAATTAAAATTAGGTAACAAATTAATAAAATGTGGCCATAAATTATCGATTACAAATTCTTAATTTATGGCCACAAATTCCCACAATATCTAGCAAACAATACAAAGCAAATTTTGACCGTTTTTAGTGATGATAAAATGATTTTGGTGCAAGCCCGATTCAAACCTACGTTACCCACATGAGCACCATGGCACTTAGAGCATGTACTAACTGCTAGGCCACAAATACAGCACAGAAATAGGGAGCTGGTGTCTGATTAGATAAATTACTTTAAAACTGTATAAAACAAAAAATGAAATGCTTATTTAAAATAATGAAATAATACTGAGATACTATTTTATTTTAGTGGGGAATCACAATATT
Source organism: Rutilus rutilus (assembly GCF_951802725.1). Taxonomy (NCBI): domain Eukaryota; kingdom Metazoa; phylum Chordata; class Actinopteri; order Cypriniformes; family Leuciscidae; genus Rutilus; species Rutilus rutilus. Next base: position 27,265,898 of record NC_140226.1, read on the forward strand.
CTTAACCACAGCATAAGCAACATAAATCAGTATTTTACTTCTATAATGTGACATATTTCTAAGTGAAACAGGATATTTAAGAGAAACAAAAGTAGGGTAGGACTTGATTTTATCCACTGGGAATTGAAAAGACTGAGATCTTGATGATGTTGTTTAGAGGCGGAGCAAGAATTATTGTATTTTTTTCTTTGGTATGACATGCACTGATAAACAATTCCCAATAAGACCAATAACATGTATTATGAACCTATGTCAAATTTGAGTTCATCCTGACTTTAGTAGTCAGTTGGTAATACCTTGGTGCCGCTGTAGAAGTCATCCACTGTACAGGCGTTCATGAAGCTCTCGTTCAGGTGAACACTGGTGTCAATGCCCCCCGGAAGCACCAGCTTTCCTGTGGCATCTATAATCTTGGCTCCACCGGGGATCATCAGCTCCTTGCCCACCTGCTGGATAATCCCATTCTCGATGTACACATCTGCTTCTTGTGTGAAGTCATCGTTCACCACTTTACCTCCCTTTATGAGGATGCGCACCGTTGCTGAGCTGGAAGACATGGTTCAACCTAAGAGAATCAAAGAACAGAGTGTTGATGTGTATTATATAACTCTACTTTATATAGAGTCTCCACACCTTTTGACCATTAAGCAGCACAACCGTTTTCAACATTGATCACGTTTCTTGAGCACCAAATCAGCATATTAGAATGATTTCTGAAGGATCACATGATACTGATGACTGGAATCACACAAATAAATTACATTTCAAAACGCATTAAAACAATTATTTTGAATTGTAATAGTATTACTGTTTTTACTATATTTTTGATCAAATAAATGTATCCTCAATGAGCATAAGAGACTTCTTTCAAAAACATCAAAAAAATCATACCGACCCCAAACTTTCGGATATACACACTTTCATATGACCGTGGGAAGTGGGAACCCTGTTTAATATAGGCCCTATACTTTTGGAATAACATCACATGACTCAACGAAGACATTGCACTAATCTATTTTTCCACGATTGAGCTATGGAAACCAACTGTATCCTTAATTGACGTCCAAACAGGATCAATCATGCATTGCATAGCCCAAATGTTCCACAACATTAGGTTAAAGAGGTTACAAACCATTACGCCATTCTAGAATCTCACTTAAGCGAGTAAACTGACACCAACATGTGCGATTATCGTCAGCTTGGCATGAGTAGTCACATTATCGACTCCAGCTCTTAACATGTTAATTACATGTGAACATATTAATTATTCATGACATATTAAAGCAATTTCAGCGCTGCAGCAACATTCCAGAAATGTTGAATCAACAAAACCTCAATATCCAAAACGCTATATAAGTGTGTAGTAAATCATATTAAATTCTCAGAAATGATCAGAGCAATTGTGACCCAGATTTTCCAGCGTTGCATGCCCAGGGATGTGGGATTGCTAGCAGGAAATGTATGTAGGCTAGCAGCTGTTGAAGCACATTCCCTGCAGCACGGCACTTTCTTATGATCTAATCCCAAGTGAAAGCATGCATGCGAGTCTATGCTGCAAAGTGAGTCGGGGGCAGGTGGGTGCGGCATATTCACAGCATGGCGCTGCCCAGGGTTCCCCTCCACCCTCTGTTCTGAGCCCCTGATGGTGAATGGCGTGTGTATGTGTGTGTGTGTGCGAGGAGGGGCTACTATGGCGCTGGAGAATAAGGGTGTGTCCTCCTCAGACATCCTACTATAAAAAGAAACAGTGCGGTGCACAAGCTACATCTGTCCTGTCCTCACAGCACAGCCCGAAGAAAAATGATTGGAGCATTTGTTCTTTCGCCATGACTCATGGAGGCCTTCCTCAGGAATGACCCACTTTTGAACCGTGCCATATTCCATGAGATCCAGATGGCACTCTTCTGGGTAATATGAAGTAGATGAAAACTTCTGATCTGTCTTGTGGAAGTAACTTTCATTCAATAAAATGGATCGGGCTGGACATTTAGTGTGATCTGAACCAATAGAGTATAAATAATCAGTGCCATTATTGAAATATTTTTTATATTTTTCATTGTGGTATTGGGAAAATTAAGAAATGAATGCAATGGAATGGAATACATGTAAAAAAATTAACGGAATGGAATACAAATAAAACAACAAACAAACAGAATGAAAAACACCACATAAAAGGAAAAAATACAGTGAAAATGTCTGTTTGATCCAGTGGGCAAATACTTTGTTTGCATGCAAAGTCACGTGAAGTGTAAACATGAGGACAAGATGTATTTTATGAACATGTACACATGCATATTCGTGCAATGCAGTGCATCGATGATGTCTTCTGATAAGTAGATAGGATGCACGAGGCTTCATTTAGAAGCTGATGATGATGGTGATGATGTAGACTCATCCCATTTGGACCTTGTCGAGGGTGTCACACAAAGGGGCGACCAAGCCCTTACTCCACACAACATATTCAATATGTCTCAACTCAAGGTACCATGGAATGGCAACATGAAGGATATTAAAACGGCTTCATAACGGAAATATCATATATCGGGTGTGAGCTCGCGCTTAATAGTGTTTATTGCTGGTGGGCTCGCGCTGTTTTTGGACACACGACATTCACGTTGATCGACTAGATTTGTATACATCGTTCAGTCGATAATTAAACCATTAACAACTCACATTAGGAATGATACAAGACATAACACGAGACACAAGACTGGGGAATTCTTTCCATAGCCTACCACAAAATTACACGATTCCGAGTCGAGCAATATATCACTGTGTTGCTAGTCAGTGAGGGATTTCTTAAAATAGCTTACAAATAAATGGAAAATAGCTTAGTGCACTTACTTCCTTTGTTATGTCCTTAAAAAGAGATTTTCCTTCACTTTCAGCGCCGGGGAACAATAAAGCCTGTTAGACGGGCAGGCAGACACATAGGCAGATGCTTCGGTTGGTCCAGCCCGGTAAGGTAAACCGTACGCTTGCAGCAGCATCCAGACAGTGAGAGCCGGGCGTTGGCCAATCACAGGCGAGATACACGGCGATGGCCTCAGCAGCGACCAATGGCGTTGCAATATAGGCGTGTCCTGTCGCGAGTGGTACGTACCATTTATACAGATTCACAGGGGATGGAACTGGATCATTATGCCAATGTGGCAACCATGCAAACTAGACTATTAAGTATTGCATTGGCTGTTTTATGTTAATACATACATAAATATATATAAAAAAAATATATATATATAAAGTATTATATATAAATATAGACTTATGTAAAACTAAAATAACAGAAAAATATTAAAATATTTTATATATGTATGTCCTTATAAAAAATTATTAAAATATACATAAATATAAAAAATGCACATTACTATATAAATACATAAAAAGTGTTACAAAAAAAGCAGAAATATCATACTGTATTATTACTATTATACTATTACTAATATAATATGTACATGGACGAATATATATAAATTGTCCACATACATGTTATAATATATATTATATTATACCATTTCTTTCCAGAATATTATATTGAAACCATAGATATACATTTTATACATTAAACCAATAACGTAATCATATGATTATTATATGGTAAATACTTGTAAGAAAAACAAACAACTTTTTCACAAAAAAAAACAATACATTTATTCAAGTGTTCTCCAGCACAAGTACATAAGGAGCCTTTTTTTTCTTCGTTCTGGGCACATAACGAAAGAAAGGGGGAGAGGTGGTGAATGATTGCTACATTTGCTGTATGAGCTGATTGCAAAAGAAGAGAAGGCCTGAAAAAAGTTTATATGATACAACAGAGGTCACAAATATCAACAGTGTCACTGAGATATACAGAAAACCTGTTAGGAGAGCAAACAAGAGGCTGTTACAGCCAAATATATATATATATATATGTATATATATATATATATATACCCAAATAAAGCAAATTAAATTGAACAAAACAGAGAAGAAATCAAAATTGAAAATGAAACAAAACCAAAAAAAAAAAAAAAAAAATTGAAACAAAAGAGGATGGAGGGCTGGATATATGGCATGGAATGTAGGACTTAGAAGCAATTCTGCCTGGATATTAAGCAAGTACATGTTAACAGCAAAATGTATTACATTGTTTTTTTATTTCCCATTATGAGTACATGATTTCCCACAGATAAGCACCAACTACAGCAATGTCTATTCTAAAACAATATAAGAATCTTTCATCATTTATCATTTTTTCAAGTACAAAGTTAAAATGCCTTTGTTAATATCTTTATATGAGAGAGTAAAATAATAGTGCTTCTCCAATACTACAAGAAACAAACGGAGAAAAAAAAACAATCATTATCAAGACAAGTTTAATTCTTTTCCAAATAATATATTTTTTCTCAATTAGATAAAATGTTTAGCACCTTAGGACACACCTACAATCCCTCTCTTAGTACTTAAAAAACAAAATTATTAAAAAGCTAATTGAGACACACTTTTGTATGTAGGGCTGTGCAGTAAAGATGGGACAGGTAAAATCACTTAGCGAACTCATTCTTTAGTTTTATCCCCCGTTCGACACATATAAATATGAATTACAAAAGACACCCTGCTGCTTTATAGCTTATGTCAATTAGCCTGTTGCCATTTTGTCAATTACCCCCCTCTTGTGATTTTAGTGCTGTTTTGATTCTATGATATATATTAGCAAAGAATTATATTTGTACATCTCATAGGTCATTTAAAAAAAAAAAAAAAAAAAAAAAGCAACAGACAATTTCTATGTACAAAATGTACAAAAAGAAAAAAATCTGGGCATTGATAAAAATTTGGAAAATAAAAGAAGAAACTTTGCTGAACATGACAAATGTTAAGGTATGTAAGCAGTGCAATGCCTTAAATAAAAAAAGAGCCTGACAAGGTTGTCATTAGAGCCCGTTTCTAACCAAATTCACAAATTTAGCCTATATAGCTTGCGTGATAACTAAATTATTGACATGGTCAACATTCACCATTTGCAAACATAATAATGTTTTCAGATCTACGCTAGGGACCAGACGTAGTTAACGACCGTGCGATGTCATACACAGACACCCCATCCGACTACTTTTCCTACAGGGATATTTAACAAACACACTCACTTTGGGATTATATAGCAGTAAGAACTGTGAGCAGACACTTTCTCGACGCGAGTTATGATAAAGCGACTCCGTAGCACATGGAAACATGAGAGGGGTGCTATTTGAATTCGGCCCCTTCACCACCGGCACGACAGATGGATTTATTCTATCCTAGCTCATTCATTCACATCTATTGGCACAGCCCTACTGTACACAACAAAGTATTACCTTATATAACGGCAAGAATTTCACATCATTTAACAGAACCAAAAAAAAAAAAAAAAAAAAAAAAAGAACATTTCACAAGAATCAAGGAGAAAGATAAAAATAAAAAAAAATATCAAAGAAAAAAGAAGTATACATATACAAAAGTGCTCCATATTGTTGGTAACACAGCACAAAAAATTGCTATAAAAAGGTAGAAGAACATTGTGAAGCCGCACCTTTAAAGATTTGCACCTGACTGAGAATAGCATGCGAGCACCGCAGTTGAAGGTTGAAGGTTCACCTGGCCGACAAAGGACCGACACCATCCTCCCTGTGGCCGCCGCGCACGCCAAGAGTTGTACAGTAATGATTCTGGTCTGGGTGACACTAGAAAAAAAGTAGCTCACCACAGCCTTTGATTTCAAGGTATAGATGACAAAAACATCACCGCCCATGTGGCTGGTTCCATGCGTTCAGATTGCAGGCATACTAAAGGAAGCAGACCTCAAAGATTGAAAGGCTGAGGTGTGTTTTTTTTTTGTTTGTTTGTTTTTGAAAAGAGCACCAGAGAATATTGTACAAAATGGCTGTAAAAGATATAAAATGAGATGTGGTAGACCTGGCTTGATCTATTTTTTTTTTTTTTGTAAGTTTCAGTCATTCGTTTAACCTGGCGACACCACAAAACATGACCCCATGATCTTGTTTGAGTAGTAGCACCACATGAGTTGCAATGTTTTTCACCACCTTGAAGCACCATATTGTCACCTATTACAGTAGTACCTTTATTACCTTCAGTTGTGTATATAGAAACTGTAAACAAAGAGGTATTTGTGATCTGGTGTTTTGGATTGGTTAAGACAAAGCTCCCCTGACACTGAAAGGAAGTCTTTTTCCTTCTCTCACCAAGGCTCAGAAGCTGGAGGAGAGGAAAGACGCGCACCGTGAGAATTAGAACGATCCGCGACCCGATAGTCGAAAAACTCAAAGAGTCGAAATGATTGAGCGAACTTAAATGCTATTTCCGTCTCGTCGAATTCCTCATTTCTGCCTCGAATTGTAACCATCTCTCAGTGCCTTAAAAGGAGGCTGTGCCTCAAGTATAGCTTGCACACATAAATCAATTCAAATACTGGATAACACTGCTAAAAATTAAAATGGATAATAAAAAAAATTTAAATAGAATTTAAAAAAAAGAGTCAATTAATTCCAAACCAGAAGAAAAAACCCAAAACAAAACATGAAATACCTTCTTTCTTTTTTTTTTTGATGTCGAACTTGCAAATAACATACGAGAGCTCGGTTTTGAAGCTCTTGGTATTACATCGGTTTCGATTTTTCTCATCTGTACTGGGTTTGAGTTCAGACGCAGGCAAAGTACTCTTTGAGTGGTGCAAACAAGTGACGGATGACCGGGACGCTCCAAGACCTTCCCAGCAGCCTCTGCCTGGCCAGACGACTCATGTTTGACACGTCTGTGTAATGGACAGGGAAGCCGAACACCCTAACGTCCAGGAAAAAGAGAAACGGGCAGCCATTTAGTTTAAATGTATTCACAAATGTGACACTCTTGTGATATGGATAGATTGTGAATAATCTAGAACAGTGCATAATATTTGTATTACAGAGATGGCCTATAACTCAGGACGCATTAAAGGACATTATATTGATCAAAAGTGACAGCAAAAACTTTTATTGTTGCAAAAAAAACTTTTCATTTCAAGTAAATGCTGTTCTTTTATTCATCAAAGAAGCTTAAAAATAAATATCACAGTTTCCACAAAAATATCATAAGAAATGTTTCTTGAGCAGCAAATCAGCATATTATAATGAATAATGAAGGATCATGTGACACTAAAGACTGGAGTAATGAAAAAATTCAGGTTTGTCTAACACCACATGTTTTAAAAGTATAACTGGAAGCAACAGTGTGTCTATTTGCTTTTCGGTCTCGACAGTCCACTTGTGATTGTATCCGCAAAAAGGTTTTTAATACCAGGTGTAAATCGAGCCAGAATCAAATGTACCAAATCAGGAGATAAAATTTTGTTTGTCAAACCATTTCATTGTGTTTTTATATCGTTGTTTACACAAGTGTTATGGATAACATGTCTCATTGTATTGATATGTGGTCATTTTCTGTTCTACTGAGTAGGATATGGTTTCAGACAGCCAGCTGATGACTGATGATTCAATCAATTTGAGATAAAATCACTGTTCACTGGGGTTGATTAAATGCCAGTGGCTATGTTTTCATCCAAAATTGGAATATTGCATAAAACACATCTAACCCATATGTTCAAGAGGACAAAATTGTCACTTCCTGGGAAATTGGTGCAAAATATCTGTAAAAAAAATTGGGGAAGCCACTGTGGCTCTTTTTTGTACATCATAAATGGCCTGCGCCTCAAAGCGTGCAGACGAAACGCAATAAATGTTGTGATGAAAATTTGCATAAAAATAGGTGGCTGGAAACATAGCTAGTGCAACATTTCACATTTACATTTAGTCTTATAGTACATATATTTCAGAACTTCATAAAAGCATTTGGCCATACCTCTCCATCTCAGTGCACCATAAGATGTCCTCTTTGTCATTCATGAATACAGGGAAGTGCTGGTCTTTGCCCTGCTTTATGGAATTAGACCGTGTGGTGATGGTCCGCACTTTATCAAACTGTAAAAGATGTGAAAAGAAACTGCTGTTTGTGTTGCTGTATAAAGCTTTATCCAGAAATCAATCGAGGGTTTGTCTAAGGGGTACCTTAGCTGTCCTGCCATGCTCCAGACAGCCTTGAAGGTCCAGTTTATCAGTGCACATGGCGGACAACGGTCTGAGAGAAGAAGGATATAGAGGTGAAATGACAAAGTGAGAGATTAAAAAAAGTGAATGTAGAGTCCACGTCTAACTAACCTGTTCATGCCAGGCAGGTTGCCCCAAAAGTAGCGAGCTCTGTGGGCAGCAGACACCTCCTTAGCATCGATCATCACTGGGTTGCACTATGATAAAAAGACAATATAACATTATATTGATTTAAACTGATAATAATTCATTAAAATACATTCTGAGCTTTTGTAATATTGAGCTAGCAAGCATATGAGGGGTTAATTTGTTCCTGCACAGCAGGTCACTGTACCACTAGGTGGAAGCAAAAACCTACTGGTTTATATTAAATCCCCACTGACAGTACAAGTCTTAAAGGGGTGGTATAATGCCCTTTTCACAAGATGTAAAATAAGTCCCCAGAGTGTGTATGGGAAGTTTTAGCTCAAAATACCCCACAAATATTTTTATATAGCATGTTAAAATTATCAATTTTTGAGGGTGAGCAAAAACGCACCGTTTTGTCTCTGTTCCTTTAAATGCAAATGAGCTGCTGCTCCTGGCACAGAGGGCGGAGCTTCAAGAGCTTACACTCACACAGACATGCACTGAAAATTTCAAAAACGTTTAGCCTTTTATGTTCAAACCAGATTCAGACAGTGATGGAGAGACTCAAGAAGAAGTGACAACATGTAGAATGCAACAGGACGTTTCTGAATGGTTAGTTGATGAATTTATGTAGCTTATAGTTCTCTTCTGAGTCATTGATTAGCATATTCTGTCTTGATAATCTATAAATCGTGTTCCGGGGGCGGGGTTTATGTAAATTCTAGGGTTGGTGATGTCACTAACCCGGGAGGAATGTCATGTAGTCCCAACCAGCCGTTTGTTGTAGTCCTTAAAAAAAGCGATTTCTTTAAAAGCAAATATCTCGCTTTGCTTTGAACTTTGAGCGTTGTAACTTTGCAGATGTTGTTTATGATCAAACAGCAACATTACACACTAACTAAAGTTAGAAAAGTGAATCATAATCAACCACCCCTTTAATCGTCATGTTAAATTGTGGCCAGTTGCATAAACTGCTAGTCTTACAAGTTAGTAATCTAATTTTGTTCTTCAAGACCAGTCATAACTTTAAGGCAGTTATATAAAAAGGAAGACTGGTCTAATTTGAATCCGAATAGTAAGACTGATTAGCCCTAACTAACTGCTAGTTGGCCAGACTATTTCTAAACTTTGCGGCTATGTTTATGAAACATGGTCAATTGTGCACCTCTAAAAAGCGTGAGATGTCCCTCTTGTCGCTGACGCCCATGGCCACCACATTCTCAAAGAGCCAGAAGAACGGCCTGTTATCTCCCTCTTTCGGTCGGGCCTCATGTAACAGCCGGTAAAACTCGAAGAAGAGCCGACCCGTGCCCTCTGAAAGAGTGTGATGGATTACAAAAACAAGATTGTAAGACAGAAATGCAATATGACAATTATCATTAAAATATACACAGATATGAACTGTGTTATACAAATAAGTAAAACATCCAAACGTTTGGGGATGGTCATTTTAAATGCTTTAAAAGATAAAAAAAATACAGTAATATTGTGAGATATTGTTACAATATAAATGTACTTTTTTATATTGTCATATTTTTTTTAATGTAATATATTTCTGTGATGACAAAGCTGAATGTTCAGCATCACTGCTCCAGTCTCACATCACATGATCCTTCAGAAATAATTATAATATGTGGACTGGCTGCTCATGAAACATTTCTTACTATTATCAATGTTAATAAAAAAAGTTTTTTTACCTTTTAACTGTTAAACTTTTCTTTTTTCCCATTTTTCAAAAAAAGCAACAGAAATCTTTTTTAACATTATAAATGTCAATTTACTGTCACTTTTGATAGATTTTAATGCAATCCTTTTAACCAAAGAAATCTTACTGACCCCAAACTTGTGAATGCTAGTGTAAGTGTGAAACTAGTCACATCCAATTAAACTGACTAAGACTAGAACACACAGCTAAATATACTCCTACCAAAGAGACCTTTTCTAGCTGGATTCACTATGGAGAGGTCATTGCATGGGCTTCCACCTATGACAAGATCAAACGGACCCCATTCATGGATCTGTGAAATAAACATGAAACATTGAATATAGTGATGAACATAAGTGTATTAAAGGTGCAGTATGTAATATTGACAGGTAGTGGTTAAAATGGGTACTGCAGTCCAAATTCAAAATATTAGAGAGAGTCGTTTCCCCCGCCATCTCCTCCTCAGACTCGACGCTCACGCGGGTTGCCCGGAACGAGCGCAACTGGCAATGGAAGGCAACAAGCCTTGCACTGTAAGTTGATGAGTTAATTTATCTGCATTATCTGACCCAGTTCGTTTGCTTGCGTCCATGGCTGCAATAAGTTTTCCGCCAACTGGCAACCCAGGGTGTAGAAGTACTATTGGGTAAATTGCCAGTGGGCGGGGTCACACAGACCAAAACAAACAGACATTCCCACTCGGAATGCACATTTCGAAGTAGAAGTACTGGCTGTAGCATTGTTTTTCGAAGAAACAAGTGTGTGAACTTAGCATGTTTCCTAAATATCTGCAAACACGTTATGGTATTCTTATGCTTTAGTAGTACAGTAAAAAAAATTACATACAGCACCTTTAAGTATTTTGTTAAGTATGAACATAGACAGTACATAGAGCAGAAAGACCATTTAAAGAAAAACGAAAGAGAGATTGCCAAGTCATTTTATGGTACCATGTCAAATTCGACTTGAAATAAACTTCGTATGGAACAACAGTAAACTGAGGTGAAGGATCATACTCACGTGTTTATGGGTGACGTTTCTCACGTCACCCACGTACATGATGCGGCCCAGGTGCCGAACGAGGCCCACGGTAATGGAGTCCTCGCACACTTCTGAGGCCACGTAACGCTCCACCTGGATACCCAGCTCCTTCAGAACCAGTAGCCCTAAAATAATCACAAACCCAACAACAATCAAAAACTAAAATAGTTTTTTGTGCTTATTGTTGGACACTGTAATGGTAGTATGTCAGAGTATTAGTCACATGGCATTTACGGCTAAAGTGATTGGCTCAAAACAACCCGGGTGCAGAGCTGAGCGCCCATGAACAAAGATGGGGGGAGGGGGGTGTCCTGCGCCAGCTAAGATTGAGAATGCTAATGGTTCATTTTCTCCAGGTATAATAAATGTCTTTGCTTCATACACACCTATGATGACCAAATCTCCTTTAAAAGTTGACAGCTTGCTAGGTTTAAACGTGCAGTCACACCTTTTGCTGGCTAAAACTGTCCAGCTTTCTGTTGGTAAAACGTGGCGAATCCACGTGAACAACTTGAACCTGATGCGAAATCTGCATGGGGAAATATTTCGCACTCACAGTAAATTCCAGAATCAGTACATTCCTATCCAAATTGATAGGATTTAGCTGAAATCCTGCAAATTCACAGAACAGTGGTATATGTGAACACATCTTAGCCAGTTTCTTGATGGATTTAAAATGATATGATAGTGGAAGTTTCATTGAGTATGTAGTGACCAGAAAAATCTTTCTTTTGCCTGCCAAATAAGCATACGCCACATAATAATCAGGCTTTAAGTACGAATGTGGACCATCTAGGGCAGGGATTGGCAAGGTTGGTCCTGGAGTTCCTCTGTCCTGCAGAGTTTAGCTCCAAACCTATTCAAAATACCCGAACAAGCTAATCAATGTTTTCAGGATTATTAAGGCTAAAGGCAGGTGAGTTTTTATCAGGGTTGGAGCTAAACTATGCAAGACAGCGGCACCTATCCCTGATCTAGGTTCAAAACTCTTCCGTTAATCCTCATAGTAAAAATCACACATTCGAACATATGCAGTACAGCAGTATCGATGTGCGGCCAGTATAACAGTTAAGCTAAGTGCACTTTAAAAGCCAGGATGAGTGTAACGTGATCAGCACTATTTTCTGCTGAGAGGATGAAAGGAAGGGCGGACATTATTCACTAACCTGTTGCGATCCCATCAAAAAGTGACAGGACACGAATCGGTTTTCTGTTCTCTGCCAAAACCGAAGGGTAGAGCTTTGGTGGTTCCTGAAAGACAAGAAAGAAGATGAAATGAAGGAGGGGGGACAGACAAGAAGGACAGAGAGAGAGAGACCTTTAAATCACACTGCTCTGGTAATGAAAGAGCGCCTGTCTGTACATACTGTCTGTATCCAACAAAGAGGCCTTTACGTTAAACCAGTCCAGTAACAAGGGGTTATTGTTGAGCACCTGTACACTAACCGCAGTATCACCGGCCAGTTTCATTAAGCATTTTCTTGTGATTAAGTGTGGCTGCTTATCTTTGGTCTTTGTTAAACGTTGTAGTATTCAATAACGCTAACAATAGCAACCGCTCGCTAACCTGTGCTGTAACCCATTTAAAGAGTGGGGTGTGTAAGCTAAAACTCTATGATGTTAAGATGTGTACTCAATGCACAATGCACTGTGACTGTAACACTCTCTGGCTGCTCTTCAAGCACACTGGCCGTTATCCAAGCTGCTCTTTCACATGGTCTGGAAAGCAAATGGTTTAGGAGTTGTATAATTACATCATAAAACTCTCAAACCATTCACGTTTATACTGTAAATCACACCGGTTTTGATTAAAAATGGTCACAGCTGCTCAAACAACGCTAAAATTGAAGAAGTCTAATATTTATGTAAATAAGAAAAAACATATTTATTAGGGTTGGGAATCTTTAGTCATATAGCATGCTTTCACAATGTGATTCCAAAAAGGTTTCCATGATTTTCCATGACTTTTCCAGTAATTCATTATTACCGGATATGCCTTTTCAAAAATCATTTTATAGAGACTGCACTGAAAAGAGTAATTTCTAGAAATTATAATTTCTAGAGCTGAATATACTCTAACTAGAATAATCTATATTCACTACAGAAATTTCCATGACTTTTCCAGACCTGGGAATCATATTCAAAATGTAAAAAAGGGAAAAAACATAAAATATGAATTAGTGAGTTTAGAGGAATACTGGGCATACATGTTTGCGAGAATACATTAAATTGATCAAAAGTGACAATGAATATGTGTACAATGTACAACAAATATTTCAAATAAATGCTGTCCTTTTCACTGTTCACTGTTTTCAACACTGATAATAATAAATGTTTCTTCAGCAGCAAATCAGCATATTAGAAAGATTTCTAAAGTATCATGTGACACTGAAAACTGGAGAAATTGTGCTTAAAATCTAGCTTTGACAACACAGGAATAAATTACATTTAAAAAACATATTAAAAAACTTTTTTTTTCTATATATTTGATAAAATAAATGCATCCTTGGTGAGCATAAAGTATTCTAAAAGACATTTTTAAAAAATCGGTAGTAATCATTATTCATACCTGTTTTTTTTTTTTAAACAAATCATTCAGTTGCACCAGTGCCAGCCAGATTCAAGGCAAATGCTTAACACAGTGAACCGAAGAGCTTCTCTGATAATAGAACAGTATAGTACTATAGAGTGCAACAGTCGGGTTCCGGAAGTAAAAAAAAAGCTCCATTCATTTTCTTTATAGGGAAATTTATTTTGAACGATAACTTATAAACCTTTAAACAGAACTAATGAGCTACGAGGTTGTTAATCCATGGTATTTTCTTCTGCTGTGAAAAACTACATTACCCATGATGCTGTGCAGGAAATTACACCAGTCAGAGAGTCGAAAAAAGCAACATGCACCAAAAGATCTTGTTAGCTCCGCCAACTCCCCTGCGAATGGCATAATCGAGTCGATCTCTCTATGCTGTCAAAATACTTAAATGTTTTTATATAAGCATATTTTGCAATAAACCTAAAATAGATATTTTTTTATATATACAATCAACATTTGTAAATGAGCAGTTTTATGTTTCTCTATAGTTTTTAATTCGATTATGCTGTTCGCAATGCTTCATGGGATTGCAGTTCTAAAGCCGTTAAGTTCACAGTCTTGTACCTTTTTATTTTTGTCCGATTTTCAAATACTTTTTTGCTTCAAATCAAAGCTTGTTCACCTTGTAGCTCATTGTCTTGGTTCATGGCTTAGAACTATTTAACTAAGACTTTATTTAAAATCCCTATGGATAAAATGAATGGAAAAAATACTTCCGGAACCAGCGCCGCTGAAAAAGTGGGTGACGCTAATCCACTCTATATGGGCTGTAACAGTTGCTAAGGTCGGATTGGTCAATGACGATTTTAAGGTGGAGCTTAGCAACAGGAGAGTTAATGTCACTTACAAAGTCCTGGTCATGATTGTTGGCAAAGAAGTGCTGCAGTCTGCAAGTCCAATCTGCCCGGCGCTGCAACAGCCCATACTGAGTCTTCGGCCCACACATATAGCAATTCCACGGGTCTTCTTTAATAGCTGTCTGCGCCGCGCCGGGCCCCACCAACAGATCCACACATTCCACGCAGAAACACCTGCAAGAGACCGAAAAAACAATGGAGACACCAATGGGATTGATGCAGGATTGAAGTACAAAATGTAAATATTACCTCATCTCACCTGCAACAGTTATTGTTTCCGCACATGAGCACTTCCCTCCCTCCACAGCAGATAGTACAATACGACTGGTAGCCATCGTCATCGTATTGATACGCACATTCTAGGAAGCAGTTCTAAGAAAGGACAAACACATCAAATATTAATTTGTTTGTATAGAAGAATACATGGTTGACTAAAAACGTGGAATTACAGAACTGTTCAAAAACAGAGGAGAACGTTTTGTGGCAGTTTATTGATTATTTTTTATTTTGTTTCATTTGTTTAAAACAGAAATCTATACGATATACTTGCGAGATCAACTCATTAAAATATTTTATCTCATATTTTACCATTACAATTCTGGCTAGTATTAAAATGATGTCTAAGGGCCCTATTTTAACGATCTAAGAGCATGGTCTAAAGCGCACGGCGCAAGTTCACTTAGGGCGTGTCCGAATCCACTTTTGCTATTTTAACGACAGGAAAACGTGCGTAAGCTAAAACTCTATGATGTTAAGATGTGTACTCAATGCACAATGCACTGTGGATTAACGTGCGTTAAACCAATCAGAGTCTCATCTCCCATTCCCTTTAAATGCCAGTTGTGCTCGCGCCATGGAATTTGCAAGCGGAAAGATCGAACGCGTCTCCAGAGCGCAAACAGATCTGCTCGTGCACGAGGTAAAAGTGCGCAAGCAGACCATCTACGGGACAAGCCGGATTCCACCATATCTTTATGTACACAATAATAATCTTTTACATTGTAATCCTTTTATTTTAAATATTTGGCATGTTTGTGTGCAGCTCCGCATCCCTGTGTGTTTAATAAGCAGAGTGTAAGTGCGTTGTGGACCCGCCTATAGGCGCACATTACTAACGCGCTCATTAAATAACAAAAAAAATATTGCACCATTGACTTTAGACCAGGTTTCAGTTGGTCAATGGCGCAGTCTATTTCTGTTTCCTCAAAATAGCAACGTGCCAACAATGCTCCTGAACACACCTCGTTTTCAGACCAGCACGCCCATGGGCGCAAATGCATTTGCTATTTAAACAACGTGGCGCAGGATGTGAAAATGATAACTGCGTCAGGCTGAAACTAGCAAAAAACACTTGCGTCGCGCTTGCCGCTGCATTGCGCCAGGTGTAGGATATGGCCATAAGTGTTAAATGGTTGATATTCAAAATCTGCACTATTCTCTAAATAAATAAGAACACTAAGGGATCACAACATTATAATGTAAAGTATAAAATATGAAACTATTCATTTAGATTTCTGTTAAAGAAAAAAGTGTAAGATAGTACTACTTAATGACTAAATTTAATCTAAAAAAGTTTTATTACTATTTAAATAAAAAAAGGTGTAAACAAGTGTCCACAATTAAGCATACAATATATGATAAATAATAAAATATAAAAAGTACTAATAAAAAATAAAAATAGTAATTAAAAAGTCACTAATATTGCCTGAATTTGAATACTAAACACAATCAGTTCCAATAAAAATATTTATTTTAATAAAATTGCACAAATTAACTTTACAATTATCGTACTCTACTAACTTTTGTATAACTCCGTATAGCTAACATCTTTTACTCCACTAACAAACAAACTGCATTAACGAACAACTGCACTGACAACTAAATAACTGACTGTATTTACAGTATGTGTGATGCCTAGTTTGTTGACTGACTTTGTCTTAGTATTTGATTTTTATCTACCCTACTGGCACAATGTTTTGCCTTTATATCCCTGCAAATGATCGCATTCAGCAACCAGTATGTAACATTTGTTAAAAGTCACTGACAAAAAAAGCATCTGCCAATAATGTAAATGGACATGACAAAACTACAAGTGGCGAAACAAAGCAGCGCTTTAGGAAGTAGGAAGCAGGAATTTCCTGGCTTTTACCTTACAGCTTTGGCACATTCCGCCAATGAAGAGCGGGTGCTCCAGGGAAACATTAAGGCTGCCACAGGACATGCAGATGTCTGGAAGTGTTCAAAGAGAGAGAGAGAGATTTTACCAGAGACTAACGCTGACAGTCGGCAATGAAACACATCTCAATGTGTATGTGTAATACATGCCTTCAATGTTTCTACATTTTTGACGAACTTCGAATACAAGCCTCTCTGAAAAACAACACACAATAAAAAAGACATTTTAATATTGGAAACCTTCCCAGTGTTTCAGACATTTGGCTCATTTCATCTTGACTTCTTGTTTAATGGAAATTCTAGTGGTTTACATTTACATCACTTTGGCAATTATGTAATATTCAAAACAATGTTTTACTAGCATGCCATGAATTTTATGAACTGAAATAATGTTGCTAATTGTAGTGGAACTACATATTAAATATGTCAGAAATAATTGATGACAGACAGCTGAATTATTAAAAATCTTGAGCGTTAAACTGAATAAAAAATGAATGCAAGGTTTGGAGTCATTTATTTCAGTTGCACACTAATGTTAATCTCAAAACATACTAGTTCATCATACTAGTTTTGACACTAGTTCAAAAGTGTTGCCCATGCAAGGTAGAATCAAGCATTCCAAAGCAGCAAGAGTGCTGTGAATGAATGAATGAATGAATGAATGAATGAATGAATGAATGAATGAATGAATGAATGAATGAATGAAGCATTTGTTTCCTACTGTTCAAAATGTTTAGGTCAGTAATTATTATTATTATTATTTGAAAGAAATACTTAAACTTTTTACACTTTTGGACAGTACTGTATATTATATTATATTTTATATTAATTATATATTTGTCATTATATTTAAAGCACCACTTTTTAGTTTTTTATTAAATATGAAGTGTAATATTTGGTAACACTTTATTTTATGGGGACGTAGTTACACGTTGCTACATGTACTACTATAGTAATAACAGTAAATTATGCATAATTACAAGTAACTAACCCTAAACCAAACCCTAACCCTAACCATAACTCTATAGTAAGTACATGTAGTTAATTCATATTACTCAGTACTTATTTTAATAAGTACAATGTAACTGTCACATTGTCAGTCTGTTTTGATTTCTGTCTTTGTCTTCAGTTCAGTTCTGTCTTCTCCGCCCCCTGCCTGTTTGTTTCTATAGTTTGAGTTTGTTTTTTGTTTAATAAAGCTGCTGCACGCAGATCCTGCTTCCTCCATCTCTGCAACTGGTTGTAACAGCTTTATTAAACAAAAAACAAACTCAAACTTTAACAAACGGATACTCAGGGACAAGATCGGGAACAGAACAACCAAAACAAGTAATGTTTATAACTGACAAAGAACCAGACAGAACACAGGGTTTACATAGGCTGTGTTTACACTTGGCATTAACATGCGATCGCCGTGATCCGATCTAACAAATCGGATCATAAGCCAATCAGGACACGGTGCGTTTACACCTGTACACATCAAGTGGCTTCTGTGTCTGGATAACAGATCGGATCTCGTATTCCCATGAAAAAAACAAAAACGGATGGCTCCGGTGCAAAGTCGACCTGAAGCGGTGGGTTTTCTTTTAAAAACAGTTTTCAGTCGGGGGACATTTTACAAATCCCGCAAAATGAGGAGGATGAAGAGGCTGCAAGTACTAATAATGTGGATAGATGCCGTAATGGAAACGGTACAGAGAAACGTATGGGTCCGAGAACGTTGCCAGCTGTGGTGGGAAAAATGTGCGTTCTTTACAGAAAATGAATGGTTCTGCAACTTTCGGGTGAGAACTGCGAAGGCAAACATGTCAGTATATTTGCGATGTACTTCGCACTAGACTGTATCGCAAAACCACACAGCTACGTGCAGCAATTCCTGGAGAGAGGAGGGGGAATAATGACAGTGGGCAGGGTTTTGTGTGACGTCAACCTGTGAATGTAGACACGATGGCTGGATTGCGTTTACATTACACTGAGATCCGATCACAACGCGTCCTCGACAACCTCCGAGTCCGAACCAGAAGCGCGTTTACACTTGTCTTGTCAATGTGTATGTGGACAACATCCGGATACAGGTCGCATTTTAATGCCAAGTGTAAACGCAGCCATAGACAGAACTGAAGAGCAAATAAACAAGGCACACCTGAACTAAACTAACAATCAATCAAACAAACATCATAGAAACAAACAGGCAGGGGGCGGAGAAAGACAGAACTGAACTAATTGACAGAACACAGAGTCAGACAAAGACCGAAATCAAAACAGACTAACAATGTGACAGTAACCATGTCACCTTAAAAGAACTAAAGAGAAATAAAAAAACATTTGTATGAACTACTGAATTGTTCCAAGTGGAGTGAAACTCTTGACTTTATGTAACCCACAAAGGAGATGGTGCAAGTCTGCTCCAGTTTACCTCTTATTTGATTGGTTAATAAAGCTCCATGCTGATTTAATAGCTCCTCTCTTTATTACTACTGCTAGGTTTTCCTGCCTTAAAACATGGGCATACATTTTCTTATTATAACAATAACAAAACGATAATATGCAGGTAAAAGTTGTATCTGCAAAAGCTATGTTTGAACATGTGCCATATTTCAATACAAAACGTGTAGGATTAGCCGAGACCCCTGTCATAGTTCCAGACACACCCTTCTGTGTTTACTCTGCCGGCTGAGCAGATGAGAGTGCTAATCCTGATTTAGCATGTGTGGGTGTGTGTTTATGAGTGAGGAACTCTTTGAACTCGCTGACCTCCTTCAGTGAGAGAGCTCACCTCGAGTCCGCTCGTCGATGATGTCTTTGACCTTGGGTTTCTCTGTGGCTGTGCTCTTGCGGGGCTTTTTTGCTGGTGGGGGCGTATAGGCCGCCGCCTCCGGCTCCACCCACATCTCTGGATAAACTTCCTTGTAGGGGTTACGCTCCTCTGAAAAAGGCACAATGGTACATATAGCTATTCGTTAATGGATTATGTGGTGTGTCTATGTAAATGTCCAGAGGTCAAGATTGTATAGATTTCACCAGTATTTTCTTACAAGCTTAATTCCTGGAGGACTGACATGTGTACAGGCTTAAGGGATAAACAAGTGCACTTAAAAGCCCAAATTCTCAAAAATCACTGAATCGAGGAACTGTGTCCATCTGAAATCTCACCAGATTGCACATTTCTGGTTAAAAACAAAGAAAAGATGAACTCACTGAAACTATTACAGCATGGAGAAACTTGAGAAAAATGAATTAACAAAACGTGATATTTTAAAGAATCAGCATGCATCTCTTTTCCATTCAATGACAATTCATAGTGACCACGACTGTCAGCAACACCAAAAATATAACACCAAAAAAGGTTCATAAACCTTTTCGTTCACTATATTCCAAGCCTTCTGAAGCCATATTGAGCTTTGTAGGAGGAACATGCAGAAATTGAATTCATGAATCACTGATAACCTTCCCCTCAAGTGAGCTCTCGACCCAATCATTGAGTCATTGAGTTGGGAACAAATCAGTTTGCGAACCCCATCAACTGGCTTAATGAGAAGAACAGGCTCAAATGAACGATTCAATCACTGATCCAGTTCTCATGTTCTATCTGCGATTCATTCACAGTGGTTCTTGAGTTAACAGTTTACTGGAGGGGAAGTGATAACGGCTTAAATTTTATTCTGATTCTCACAAAAAAAGGTATATGTGGAAATCAGAAGATGGGAACACTTTCATGGTGCTTTTTGTGTTTTTTTGTTTTGTTTTTTGGAGCTTAACAAATTTTGTCACTAAGAATTGTCATTATAATAGAGATACATGAAAATTCTATAAGTTTGTGTACCACTGAAGTCTCTGTTTGTGTCCCACTGAACAAACGGCAGCACATGAGAGTGAGTAAATGACAGAATTTTCATTTCTGGACAAACCATCCCTTTAAACAAACTTGACATTTTCCTTTGCAAAGCAAGCAGATATATGTATATCAAAAAGAAACCGCAGCAGTCTTACCTTCAGGCGGCTCTAAACCTTTAGGTCCTGTGGGTTGAAATCCCGTCATGGCCCATTCAATCATCTGTTTGTTTTGCATGTCTACTGACTTAGAAGTGTCAGTATCGTCACTCTCCAGGCATGTGAGGAAGGTTTTGCCTGCTCTAGTGCTGGCTGCCTGCAAGGAAGGGCATTCAAAAAAAATTGTTAGATACATTTATGCTAATCTGAGATATTAATATGGAATACAATATACTAGGGAACAATCACCTAGAGACAAAGAGCTTTGTTTATTACTTAAACATGTACCACAAATGAATTCCTACCTGTAGCACCTCAAAGATGGCTTTCTTATACATTGGTTGTTTATTGTAGGTTGGCTGGTGAAAGGCGTTGGTGAAGGAACTCAAAGGCAACAGTTTCTCAACACAGACCTACCAGAAAATATTAAAACACAACAATACAACCTCTCTCAACAGCAATGGTAGCATAATGTTGAGTACCAGAGAAAAAAATTATATTTGCGTAAACTTGAACTTGCATTGTTTCCTGAAATTTAAACTCATCCCATTAAGTATTGTAAGAAAAAGTGATGTGGACGTCCAAGATCTCAAAAATGAAGTTTATTACAGCAATAGCAGTGGCAAGGTACACGAAGCACCTTGGGTTCACCGGCGTCAGAAATGAACCCAGAACATCCAAATCTTAAACCTTTTATCCTGTTCTTAATGTAAATGAAGTTGTGGTGTGTATGTTAATGAATTTGTGACACCCCATTGTCTGAGAAGGTTCTCTGTGTCCCACACCCAGTCCCATTCTACAATTGACTAGCATTTGTTCAGGATGTGATCAACCCAAATGGTGAAGAAACAATATAACTTGACTTTCTTTCATCTCTATGATAATTAAGCCATTTTGGGGATGAGCTCATTCTAAAATATCTTTTGGAGTGGAATCTGGGTCGAGGCAGACAACAATTTCTTACAGTATGAACTTGTTTTATACCTTCTGCCACAAATACAAACTTACCACAGAAAACTTGCCGTCACCAAACCACATGACCCATCTGGTGCCTTCGGCCGCCCGGCTACGTCCAGTCATCAACCAGGATACAATCCGTCCAGGCCACCAGGAGAATCCTCGTAACTTTCCCCACACAAGCTCACCAATGCCGAAACCTCGGCCATCCTGCAACATACAACCACAAAAGGGATCCACTTGTTATTTCGATCACTTCACATAAATACAATAAAATGTGTACTGTTCATAACCTAACCTTTGTCTTTTGCATTGTCTTTTAATTTCTCTTTAATTAATGTATTTTTATTTATTTTGTACTGTCTTGACTTTCAGTCTGTATAATAACTCTTTGGTGATTGCTATAAATGGGCAACCCTGAATCCTGCCACTTTAACAGCAGTTGTTGTGCTGAGATGCTGGTGTATCCATCCTCACAAGGTGCTTTTGAACCTTGAGTCTAAAGGTCACATTTACCGTTGTTCTGCAAATGACTGTGTGGGTGGTGAGGGTGAAAGATATCCACATGCAGATTTTGCAAAGGGTTCACATTGTGCATCATCTGTAGATACTTTTGCCCACAAAATTTTGCAGAAACTTCTCTAATGTGACCACACCTTATGGGCAAGAAGATAGTTTTAGTATAGTTTCAAATTACTCCCAATCAACAAATGAAACAAACCCTTCAGCAAAAGACAGACCCGATTGTTTAAACCTGGCTTTCAAATCTGGTTAGCCACACAAGTTCCAGGACAACTTGGCCTAATCCTGGGATTTCTCAGAGAATAAATTGCCTATCAGCAAGCAGGTGTCACTGTCAAAAGTTACATTTCTGCTTTGATAATGAAACTAAATACACTTTCTTTGAACAACAGAAAATGTGACGTTTATCCTGGAACTTATCCGGCTAACCAAATAAGCCACAATTGCAGAACGAACTACACAAACCATAGAAGATCTACAGCATACTATTTCAAAATGATCAACCCTAAGCCACAATGATGATGATGAGGAAGCTCGTACCTCGTACTCTGACTCTGTGTCAGCGGACTTGGATAAGGTCTTGTCTCCATCCCCTATAGAAACGGGCTCTGGGGTGGTGGCAACAGTTGGAGAGGCTGGATCCGTAGGCTGCTGCTGCTGCTGTTGGAATGGTGGAGGTTGCTTCTGAGGAGAAGGCTGGGGTTTGATGTTGGTCTGAGGTTGAGCTTGAGGCTGTAGCGGTTGCTGCTGCATTGGCGGCGTTGGTGGAGGAAAAAGCAGTGGGACGGTGATTATGGAGCTGTCTTTTTGGGGCTCCGACTCTACCTCGCCATGGTCCTCCATTGAGTTTATCACAGACACCAGTTTCGCCTTCTTCTCTGCCTGCAACGTAGGGAACAGCGGGACAGGAAGAGGAGGAGGTAAAGCACACAGAACAGCAGTGGCTTTCCTGAGAATAGTACAGTTCAGCGCTTGAGTAATGATGACTGTTCAGTTTGTTTACAGTTCTTTAATCCCACGTGCCAACACAAATATCCCCATCCTCTTGATAAAGCACAAGTGCCGCCCCTTTGAGTGTGATAAGTGGCAGAAACCTGTGAAAACAGTCCCCTTTTCATTGCAGTGAATGCTGTTTGCGATCACTTCGTAACAATGAGTGCTCCCCCCGTGGCTGTGATTGATGCGCGCTGGAGAGTTCAGCGAGTTTGTCCAACCTGACTATAAGCTATTAGGTCAAAAACAGAGGACACGAGCCAAGCCAT
This sequence comes from Rutilus rutilus, assembly GCF_951802725.1. Taxonomy (NCBI): domain Eukaryota; kingdom Metazoa; phylum Chordata; class Actinopteri; order Cypriniformes; family Leuciscidae; genus Rutilus; species Rutilus rutilus. The sequence continues at coordinate 27,289,246 of NC_140226.1, forward strand.
GACTTAAGCAGCTCACAGCAAATCCCCAACAGCTGCACCTCTCTCGTCCTCTCGTTCTCTCTCACTCGCACGTGAATCTCTTTCACAGCTGTACTTTCTCTGCTGCTGGGGTCCGACTCCATCTCCAATTACACTCACACACACGTGAACCTGGCAGAGTCGCCCATGTGTGTGTCTGTGTGCAGAGAAAACGGTTGGATCCGTCCCCAGAAAGCTCTCCCTATGTCTCTCTTTAGCTAACTCCCTCCATTATGGTGGCTATACATTCATATAAGCCCGCAAAAGGGGGAGAAGGGCTCTGGAGCCAAGAGCTCATGAGTGTGCATGAATAGACAGTATGATGGTGTGGAGTAGAAACATGTGGCCACAAATCAAGAAGCCCCACTGTAGTATATAAATATCTGTATGGCTTCACTGGCTGCTTCGATGAGCTGGGCCATATGTGCCAGGCTGTTTATCTTTGACAGCGGTTGATGGTGGAAAGAGTATTTAAATGTATGCACTATGCAAGCCATTTTGTGCAAATGAGCATGTATTTATCTCTGCAGGACTGGGCGGTACAATGGCACTGTATATACCAGTGGTTCTCAACCGAGCCTAAGTAAACTTCCAAGGGAGCTGCAAGATGTCTTAAAATAGTCATTTTTAAAATATGTTTAGCGCTTTTCATAATACAAACAAGTTGTTTCAAAGCAAACAAGTAACGCATGTTTCGCAACTTAGCAAATGTTTCTAAAGTTGAAGAATACTGTTCTATAAACTCTGGAAATGTGCATTTTAAAGGACAAATCACAACATCCATTTAGACGCAGATTGTATTTGAGCCGCGATATTTATAGTGTCTGGTCCAATGAATACAAGCGTTTTTGTCAGTATTTAAAAAAAGAAAATTGCTGTCCAGTCTTCAATGTCCTTAAAACAACAACTGAGAATGTGGAATAGAGGAAATATAAAGCTGTGACATCAGCATAACAATTAGAAAGCTAATTCCGTGTTTCCTGATGTCCTCTAGTCTAGAGGAAGCCTGTACAAGGAAAACTACAGAGGACGTAACACAGAGCCTTGGGGGACCCCATGCTTTATTGAACTAGATAGATTTGACAGTTGCTCATTTACACAAACAAAGTGGTAGCAGTCAGAGTGGTAGCAATATGGAAAATGGATTATATAAAATGTATAACTTTTTTTTTACAAAGATGTAAAGAATGTCTGTTGTTACAAATGGATCCAAAAAACTTTTAAACTTGTAAACAATTTATTTATTTTTTGTTTAAAAGAACAATGTTTTGACGTTTAAATTGTTAATCACTATTAATTAGCTGGTAAGTACTTTTTAAAATAAAAATATTTGAAAATAAGCACCTTTTCATTTCAACAGATTTACAAGTACATATATCACAGGCTGTGCAGAGGCGCCTACAAATATTGACTTCGACAATGGGGGACCTCAGAGGCACAAAAGTTGACACCCACTGTTACATACCACGCAATGATAAAAGTGTTTAAATGCTGCTACACCGTTTATACCGTATATTAGATATATTTATGGGGCTATCAGAGGGCAAGACTGTTACACTATTTTCATTCACTTGTTTTTTTTAATGAATGCAGTACTTTTAATTTAAAAAGTATTTAAATAACTAGAGTATGCAATACTAGACACTATTGTAATGGTTATTCAATATATATAATCATTGTTGCATTGAATTTCCATCAAACACTACTATATCGTGATGTCTACTGTTACAGTTATCTATAATATGTACATAAGATTTTCTGTCATATACCAGTGGCCTGATTTAACATTGATGTAATCTTAGTCCAATCATTTGAAGCCAAGCATATAAATGGGATTAAATCAGAATAAAATTGAAATCTGAACTATTATCTAAGTAAAAGAAATTCTTGAGCTACCCATGACTGATTTCATCTCACATGCTTGCGGCTCTGTTCACTCTAAATGTACACAATTTACATTCCACACAATGAGCTGAACTATGTGAATGGAGAATGATAAAAACACCTGCTTTTTATATAAAACAGACACATAACTTCTTACTATCTACGCCTTACGTTGTCAAAGCTATCATAGATACCCCAAGAATTTCGAAACTGACAGAGGCGGCCAATACTGCAGGCAACTATTGTGTATCAAATTGTACAGTGAGTGGGAGAGAAGAATGTCAACACTGGGGGATGGAAAAGGTTATTTATATATTTTTTAAAAATGAAAATATCAATAGAAAACTGACTCCCCTAAAACTGGGGGAGGAGAGGAAAGCACTGCGGCTATAAGTGGAGATTTGCTTCTGGACGTGCTTTTTTTTCCCCCAGCTGTAAATGCCCCTCTTCAGGGGCCTCACTGTAGCGAGTCTGGCTCTTGAAATTGAGGAAAGGGGAGATGAGAAGCAAGGAAAGGGGGAGGGTTCCAGGAGTACAGTACTTTACAGTCTTTGTCGGCCACAAACACACAGCCCAGCTCAGGAATAACAACATATATAAGCAGTATGTCATTCACAAGTGAGAGCAAGGTTGTTGTGCACAAGTATAGAATAAAGTAATATATGATACTGCGAAGACAAAACACAACAAACAGCAACTATTAAAAGAAGTTGTACTATTGTACAATACATACTACTATACTATTTTAATACATTTATTAAAAATTACGATTATTAACAATTCTAAAAACAGAAGTTTCCTATTTGACGGCCTAGTTTGCTGTATGGCAATCCACTAGATAGAGAAACAAATAGGAAATAGTAGATTAAAAACAGATATTGTCAGAAATTGTTTTTGAAACTAGTACTAGTCTTACATTTTGTTAACCATCTCTCACATACCCTCCAGCCACTGAAGTAATGAGATTTAAATCTCTGACTTTTAATTTTCTACATCAGCACCAAGAAAACTTACTGTTAAGCCACTATGGGACTAAAAATGTGAATGTACTGTAATGCTATCTTTAAAACTTTAACTTAAGCAAAAGAACACAACAGAGAATAATATAGAAACTTACAGTACTAAGTGATAAGCAAACCTTTTTAGTTTCAACTCTTATACATATTGAGCAGTACTGAATGCTGAGAAGGGTAACGTTGTGATAAAGTGTTTTTTAAGCTCTATGTTGAAACTGGTGTGCTGTATTATAGTATAGCACGGTCTTTAGGAGCACTACCAATATCTGAAAGGAAACACCCATGGCCTTAAGCTTCTCTCCACATTACAATGATCAACCAAGCCTCTTTACTAACCAAGCTCCTCTGGCAAATTCCATTTTTCCAACCTTATTGTAATTATTTATATACCATGACATTTCAAGTACAAGCCAATTCCACGATCAACTAATGCAGATGGATGCCTGTATTTAAGACCTCACCTTCATATGACTAGCCATGAAAAGACAGCATTACTTAAACAATATTCTTTTATGACACACAGGGCTCACTATAAGGACTGCCTGAGGCCAGTGTGAGAGAGTTTCGGGTCAGCTGCATTGTCACTATGGCCCTGCTTACCCCTGGTATTAAGATGCGTTTTGGTCGATCGGAGTGGAAATCTAAAATGTTTTGAGCTTGTACACTTTTGACTACTTCCAGAGGTAGTCGAAAACCCATTTGACTTGATTGCTTTCGTACTTCGTAGTGTAAACGCTCACGTGGTCGAATGTGTTCGAACAGAAGCAAAAGACCACCTACTCTCCACCTACTGTCCTAAAGTGTAAAAAATTATGGGAAGCGCGCTAGCCAGACAGGATTTAAACTTTGTCGATTGAAGCCCCAAGTTTGGTTTGAAGACGAAAAACGCACCGAGCACAATGTTCTCTCACCGTTCCTGATTTCTAACATGCACTCACAGAGTTCAGCGTGGTCTTGCAGCTATCAGAACGTAAATGAAAGCTGCTGCTCTCCGTCGTCTTCGGATGCGTTCATATCTAAATTGCGCAAGCTTATTTTGTCCATTAGATTGAAAGATCTGAAAAAAACATATATTTACTCGCCCATAGACCCTCCCCTCGAAGAAATCAGGAAAGAACTGGTTGAAAGTGGACAAAAGTGACGGATTAAAACACAAAGTGTAAATGGGTATGTGTCTCCCTCGTCTACCTGTGATCCGATTGACCAAGATGCATCTTAATACCAGGTACCAGGTAAACAGAGCCTATGTCACACGTTTGTTGACATGTACGTTTAGGTCTTACAAATTTAAAAGTTTGGTTTTCTGTGGCAAAATTAATATTGTCGTTGCAAATTGTGCTGATATAAATATGTCAACAGGCTAATCTTATCAAGCTGGCTAACAAAGATAAGAGTTGTTGTTTTTTAGCAAGAATGAATGTGGTAAATCCAACATTGCAAGAATGATAGTCTTGGAAGCATTAGTTTGGGTTGAAAATGATAAACAAGTCTGTATTGTCACACCGCATGCAGTGTAAAAAGTTATCAAATATTATAATAATTATATTATATATAAAACAATTCTAAAAAATATATTTATGTGTATTATATTTAAGTGTAAAAAGCCAAGCTTTTCGAACACAACTGATGGGGAATCAATCTGGAAACTGTTTTCGAACTAATAAATGATGTTTCTCTTAAACTTTGAACAATATGAGGAATTAATTCACTTCAAATGCTGCCGGCACAGCAGTGCACACTGAAATTCCAACAGGCAGGGGATGAATGGCTATCGCCACTGTGTGACAATCGCATTTATTTTGATGTGACTTTGTGAGCTATTGAACAAAGGCTGTTCACTTTTTAGCCTCCCAAGTCCGGAGAATAGAGGATGCATTTTAGTTTGCGATTGTGCTGGGTCCTTTAAAGAATCTGGTTATTAGCAATGCAGCAGAGGTCAGGCATGCTAAAAGAGTTTTAATGCAAGTGCCTTATTGTTCAAATCTTTTTAAAGGCTTCTCTTTATTTGTTCACTTCCAAGTTGCTCAAAATGATTTCAGTCTTAAATCTGTAATTTCCTTAAGATTGCAAAGTAATCGTCAAAAGCTGAAGTGTAAAAGTCTGCCTGTTTCAGTCTGTGCAGCCTTGACTCAAGAGTACGAGCGAGAGCTGGCAGCGCACTAATCACACGCGGTTCGTGGGTTCACTCGGTTCATTCATATTTGCATACCCTTAAAAAGACACACACAGCATTTCCGTTTCAACACAAGCCACAACTGCAGCCAGTTTTACGTGTTTACGGTGCCGACCCAAATCTGACAGATGGAAAAAAGCATTTGTTCTTTGTTTTCAAGCTCAAAAGCAAAACTTCCCTTTTATATAACTCCTAAAGCATTAGTTTGAGCTAAAACATGCTACGTCTCTCTCCAACCCGACTATAAATAACCACAAAAAACCACTGTCAGATCACAGTACTATTAAAAACCAAGTATACGTGCACAAAGCCAAAGATATGCCCTATGCACAACATCCTGCAAGAGGTAGTAAAACAGGAAATACATTCAGCTATCTGCAATCCTACTGTGATAACATACAGGCTAGAAAAACAACCTTTTTAAGCAAACTATTTTGTCTTGTACTTGCAATGTTTTTAGCCCGGTCCGGCACTCTGGGTTTAAAGAGAAGGGTTTCCTTTAAGCTACCCGGGGCAGATGGTCCGTAACAAGTCTCCTGGAAATACCTGAAGTCAGCATATTCCTCCTCCAGCAAGTCTACTCAGACATGCACACTGTCCCCTGCGCTATCAACAACAAACAAGCCAGCCGACCTACCCATACACGCCTGCACTCGGCACTTTAAATCCAACGTGTGAGTCGCTTTTTTTCTTGCCCCACTCTTGGCTCAGTGGAGACCGCTTCAAAAAAAACAAAAAAAAAGAGGAAAAAAATCCCAGAAAGCATGAACATTTCTTTGTCTGGGAATTCAGGGTCAGGTGGTTCCCAACAGGAATTCTGGTTGGCTAGAGAGGACTTGCAGAATTTTGGCTGCTGTCCAGGAGGCTGTCTTGCAAGCAGCGCTGGAAATTCGCTGTAAACCTCATCTTCACCCGTATATCCATAGTACGGAGTTCATTTCCACTGCAGAGAGAGTAGTGAGGGGAGAGGGGGAGGAGTGAAGGGAACTGGATGGGGGTGGGAAAGAGGAATCTACTGTAGCGTTGGGTACTTATTAAAAAAAAGAGAGAGAGACATGATCCCCCTGGCTCAAAGAAAGTGAAAGCTTGGTTTTATACCCCCCTCTTCTACGCTAACAAAGCTCTGCTGACTGTATGCGGCTCAGGCCTCGTAGGCAGAGGAAGGAAACATGTCAAGGCCCCTTTCAAAAGGGTTTCCTGCTGCATTGTTGAGTCCGATGAAAAGCGCTTCGAGACAACATGACTGTATAGACCTTTATAGAGCAAACATAGCTATGACATGTTACGATCTGCGCTCATCCACAATGTGCCTATTCAGAGAAAAAGAAAATTCCCAGGCTCCTGACGGAGGATTCCAGCTCTCTCCGTGAAGAATGCGAAACGCCCATCTCTCTGGAATTTTACAACGTCCACTCACGAGACAACTGTGTGTCCGGCTAATTTGGTCGTATTTCTGGGATCTCTGACACTTTTATGGCTTATCCTCAAACACAGTGTGGAGAGGGGCAGAGAAAAGAAGAGGGCGGGGGGAGCTCGATGTCGATTGGTTGGCCTCCTTTAGTTACCGAGGAAAAAGAGCGTTATGTAACAGAGCAGTTCTCACAATATAGCACAGTGCCATTAGGAAAACTGTCAACAACCTGCACCTGCAATGGTACTTGAGCGTCGCGATAGCGGTGGGTAATAACTGAAGGATAAATTACTGATCAGTGTTTCCCAACCTTTTTTGTACCCCCACACCTCTCAGTAAAGGCATGTTCATATTAAGAACGCTAACTTTAACAATAACTATAACCATAAAAAAAAAAAAAGTCCACAGTTGATGAACCCTAAAAACCTTTGACAGCCAATCAGAATCCACCTGGCTTTAAAAAGCTTGAGCATTTAAAGCAGGAGATGTTTATAATAAACTGAACGCTATCATCTGTTGGTGTAGATGCTAATATAGTTATCTTTTCGGTTATCGTTCATGGTGTGAATGGACCTTAAGGCTCCAAAACCAAAGGCTTCAGAAAACCTGTTTTGGTCCCACTAGTGGAGCAAACAAATGAATCACTTCATCTTTAAGTCAAGACACATCACAACAATTTCAGCCCTGCACGTGGTTGTAACGTGTATACAGATTCACCATGGCACAAGACAACTGATCTAAAAAAAAAAATATTAATTATGATATATAACCTTTGATTTTCTTACTGAAAAGGCGCTTTACACATGGAAGGGGGGAATCTCCTCAACCACCACCAATGTGCAGCATCCACCTGGATGATGCGATGGCAGCCATACCGCGCCATACCGCGCACAGAACAGAGGAGACGGAGTAATGAAGCCAATCAGTATATATTGGGGTTTGTTTTGAAGGCCATGATGATGGACACAGGCCAATGGACAAATCTGGCCAGGATGCCGGGGTTACAAAACTACTCTTTTTTCAACAGGACATCCTGGGATTTTTAATGACCACAGAGAGTCAGGACCTCGGTTTAACGTCTCATCCGAAGGACGGTGCTCTTTGACAGTATAGCGTCCCCGTCACTATACTGGGCTGTTAGGACCCACACAGACAACAGTGTAAGCACCCCCTGCTGGCCTCACTAACACCTCTTCCAGGAGCAACCTAGTTTTCCCAGGAGGTCTCTCATCCAGGTACTGCCCTGCTTAGCTTCAGTGGGGAACCAGTCTTGAGCTACAGGGTGATATGGCTGCCGACACTACAGTCAGTAAAGTAGATCAATAAGTGTTACAATACAACAGTACAGTGTCCTAACTGGGGGCGTACTTAGGGGCTGTGCAACCGTTGCAACCGCACCAGGCCCAGCCCTTTAAGGGGGCCCCACATCCTCTACTCACACTAGGCCCCACACCATACTAGGTATGGCCCCGGTCCTAATCTAGAGCAACAAGTGTCCAGTCTTTTTTTTCTTTGTCTACACAAAAATGCTCAGTCAATCAGAACTAGATATACACCAATATAGATATGTTGATAATATTGAAATATAAAATAAAAAAACTGTTTTAGGTTACGTCAATGGGAAGCTAAACTGAAAATACAGGAAATATGCATGCACAATTAAATATTGGATATTTACTACAAATAAAAAATTTTAAATCTCTTATATCAGCCAATAATCAAACTGAAAGAAAACAAAAAACACTCATCTGTAAATCAGACTGTTTAAAACTCAATCATTAGGGCTGCCATTACTTATAGGCAGCCTCTGATTGTTCACTGCATTCGTAACGGACAAGTCTGTGGTTGCTCACAAAGAGGAAACCAGTGGATTTTCACTGTGAGAAGCAGCCAGATGTCTCATGAAATAAATGGTACCTTCATGTGATATCAAATGACTCATCAAATACACTTGGCTTTCGCAGAGTTTATTCGGCACACTGTCGCCCTGGCAAACGTTCCTGCTATAATAGAAATGCTGAAAGGCTCCCTATCGCTCTTCCTCTGGGACAGTGGTGAGCAATGGTACTCACCTCCAACTTCCACTTTGCCAGCAACTCCTCCCTGGTCCTCTTGCTAATGTAATAAGGGTCACCGGCCTGGAAGGTTACTCTGGGCATGGGTCTTTGACGGAGGCTGACTTCCCAGCCCACACCCCTGCGGAGCCTCCCGCGAGCTCCCTGTTTAAAGGGACAAAAGCAAAAAAAAAAAAGGAAAAGAAAAAATTAACGACTTTGTCTCTCCCTCTTTTAGTGTGCTTATCTATCTGCACGATCCTTAATAAAGCTAGGAAGAAGGCGGTTAGTCTGCGAGTGATTTTGGAGCGTTTTGCGAATGGGCTGGTGGGGGACTGGCAAACTTGGGAACTCATCGTTGCAGAGAGGGTTCGAGCGGCCCGACAGATAGATTCCCCCTCTAACCTCCAATCTGGACACGACCAGTGGAGAACAGGGACCCTCGTTTCAAGCAGAGGACCAAGTGTATTTGATAGTTCACCATTAGTGTACCATTTCTTTCATAATCAAATGGCTGAAGAAAAAAAAAACAGGATCCATGGTAATGTCACCTTCCTAAGATTTTTCTTCTGAGATCTTCAGCGATTAACGGTAAAGGTCGAATTTTCAGACAGAAACACGCAAACGTACAAACATATATCACACACAGGCACACAACAGGAAGACAGTGTTACCTCATTCTTTGCAGAGTCCCCACCCTCGTCTTCCTTGTGCTCCACGTCTAGAGGGAAACAGCCACAAGAACAAGCGATTACCTGAAATGTTTCTGACAGTCCGGATTTGTCGCAATGGAAATCTGTCTTCATCAATCTGCAGTATGAGACCTCAATGATATTTTTGCATCAACAGAAAGTTTCACAAGGATTCTATGTAGAAGAGCAAGCATGAAATTGCCAAAATAAACTATTCTCATTTGTGTGCAAAGTTATTAACTTGATAAAGGGTTTAAATAAATAGCTGAAAAGCAAAAAGAAGGACCATTTTATCTTGAGGGCTTTGTGTTACTGAATAAAAGTCCTATGAGAACTTTAGAAACTGAGTATTAATGTCAGTCAATCACTATCAAAAAGACCTATTGGGTTACTAAATGTGAAAAATGCCACAGGGCGATATGCAATTACACATAGTATGATGGTTTCTTTTTGTGAGGCACCAAAATATTACCATTTGAAAAATACCACTGAGATCTATAATGCATATGTGACTGCATATGTAATGGATATGTGAGCTGTACAATCTCACTTATGATTGGCTGGACTGTAAGCATAAAATCTGATTGACTGATTAAAGAGGAAATGGTTTAAAATGCATTAGTGATTTAAAATCTGTCAGAAACATCTATGGTAACAAAAGTGTTAAGAATCAATATGTAAATACAAAAACAATGTTGTGAACACACTATTTGTGTATTGTGAATTGTGCTTTGCATGTCAGATTTTTGAATGAGACTTTAGGTTATAACTAATATTTGAATGATTGTGAAGCTATTCTGGTTCCAATCTCAACACAACAGCTTTACTTTTCTCTAGCTATAATTTTAAAATCTCCTCCTCGCCCCATAAGTCATTTCAAAATGTTCCCCTTAAAATGTTAAAGAAAATAAAAATCCACCAAGTGTCAGTTCAGAGTAAATATTGTATAAAATAAGTGCTCACTCATATGTTATTATATCGGCCACACTGCTCTAGACATTAGTATCGAAATGAGCCATTGAAAATACCATATCACTCGACCACTGCTTTTTATATCAATAAACTCTTTCATTATTTTCAGTACTTCCAAAAGGTTTAAATAGCTTCATTTTTGTAATGGTCAGCACTTTCATAGACTCCTAACAACAAAATAAATTGTAATTATACTCTTACACACAAATTAAATTATTGCAAACTGTCAAAGTCAATAAAAAAAATGCAGGATATGACGTGGCGTCAACATTGAAACTAGCCAACAATGACTTTGACTCATTATCATAGCGGTTTTGACATCTCTGAAATTCAACTCTGTTTTTGCTGCGGGAGAGCCCCCATCCAACCAACACCATAAACTATGTTTATATTTGTTATATATATATATATATATATATATTATATTAGACTTTGTATTCACAGTAGGCTATACATACGTTTTCAGTTTTTACATTATTAGTGATGGTGTTTTAATTAGCATATCATGCTTTAGCTGTCTGTCTGAAATATTGCATCATACACAAATTATACAGCCCTACACATTTAGATACACAACTTTCGACACTGTGTTGTGTATTCCTATAGTTCAAACAGTAGAAAAACAGTGCCAAAGACATGGGTTTGATTCTGAAACAATGCATGAATTCATGGTCAAATGTGTCTCATTGTGTCTTTGATGGCAGAGGCAGAAATATTGTGTTTTTCAGATGGCGTATCAAGTTAAAAATATCCCAATTCATTTCATTGTGCTCCATTTAGCTGCTTTTGAACACCGCCAAGAAACATCAAAAATCTGCAGATTCAATCAGGGCCTAATAATGATTAATAGTATAACAAACTAGTCTATCTGAACAGTAAAGCATTACCTTTGCAGTCAATAAAAAATAATTAGTAACAACCTACTATTTTTGGAATAACTTCCCCAACACTATCATACCTTCTTCTTATGCTGTTCATCTTCTGCAAATTCCACAGCGCCACAATGAATCCTCCCAAAATTCTCCTTTTTTGCCCTAGCATTGATTTATACTCTTGATGTCTCTACATACAAAAGGATGTAGTTCATGCCTAAACAGCTTTGTCTTGGCTGGGTTCAGCAGGTTAGGTCGAGGTTAGCCAGAGGCTACGATTACCAGTGACCTGAAACACTAGCAGGGCTATCATGATGATTCATGATTCAGGAGTACTGAAACTCCCTTCTAACTAGGGTTTGAGAAAGACAATATTACTGAGAGCTCAACAAAGCTTTCTAAAAGCACACCCACAATTCCAATACAGCATCAATAAAACATGGCCCCTAAAAAGCCTTTGGAAGATTCATTCCCATTCAAGTCAAAAACCAGCTACAAAACAAATTCACTGATTTACTGTAGTGTTGTATAGAGAATCTGACAGAAAAGTATATTTCAGCAAACCTTTCCTTTTTGCTTGAAGCTCAACATTAGCATGATATTCAGGTCAAAAGTAACGGTTAGTTACCATTAAAAACTTTCCCATATCAAAGGGCTAGTGAGCTGTTCTCCTTCTGAGAGGAGAACAAGATGAGCTGTCAACTCTGCAAGTTACATAATAAATATGAGCAATTAAGGACGTGTTTATTTGCTAAATGTCAATTCATAAACTTTGTCACTGTAAACTGCAAGAACACGTCGCAAGCAACGCCAAGATCATGGGTTTGATTCTGAGGGAATGCATGAATTAGTGAAAGTGGCTTTAAATCTAAATCACTACTAAATAAAATTTTACGTGCATTTCAGCAACAAAAAAAGTAAATAAAATAAAATAATCTCTCTGAAATGTTGCACGTATATAGCCATGCACAAATAGATAGACATCTTTAACCGCTGAGTTGTGTTTTACACTGTTTATTTTTAAGGTGGCAGAAGTACTGTGTTTTCCACATACTCACACTTATTAATTTTTTGCAATAAAGGCTTGTTCACACCGAGCTGAATCTTCAGTGCAAACAATTTGGTGCAATAAACATTTGAATCTGAATCTACATCTGTTAATTCCATACTTGACTTAAAGGTATAGCGGAGGATTATCTTTTTCCGGGTGGATCATCAAGACTATTGGTCCTCCTAAGTGTCAATCATTCTGGTGATATATTTACGTAAGGCCGTCGTACGTGCTCGTGCACACGATTCACACGATGGCGTGCGCTAAAAGCACAGGTTGGGCTTCCCACTGATGCCTCAGTCGCGAAGTTTCTACTTGACAGGTAAAGTTTGGCATGCTATTTGGAGAAATCCATTTAAAATCACTGCTAGTAAAAGTTAATGTAAGCTATGATTAGCTCGTGCATGCTCTCTCGTGCACACATTTAATAGGCGTTCCCTTTCGGGAGCAGGTAGAGTGTTGTGCATGTGCATTTTTTCAAAAAGTGGAGAGGGCGGTTCTTTTCTAAAATTCGGGAAAATCCTCCGCTATACCTTTAATAAACTGCATTATGAAAGCACTTTTCTGATATATGCCATTGCCAAAAGCACCAAGGCAAGAGCCTTAAATGATGAGTGCATGAAAGAGTCCTAAATACCTCATTTTGATAATCATTAAAGGAATAGTTTACTTAAAAATTCTGTCATAATTTTACTCACCCTCAAGTTGTTTCAAACCTGCTGAACACAAAAGAAGATATTTTGAAGAATGTCGGTAACCAAACTGTTGATGGACCCCATTGACTTCCATAGTAGGGAAAAAAACACTATGGAAGTCCATCAACTGTCTGGTTACCGACATTCTTCAAAATATCTTCTTTTGTGTTCAGCAGGTTTGAAACAACTTGAGGGTGAGTAAATGATGACAGAATTTTCATTTTCTAAGTGAACTATTCCTTCAAGTATGGCCAAATGAACAGGGCAACTTCGTATAAATAGATATGTAGGATTTAGACCAGGCTTACAGGCAATCTGTAACGGCATTTTCATAATGTCTCTATACTGACATGATGCCAAAAGAAGTAGACAGAACCCATTTTAATAACCCACTAGCCTAAAGAGGATCTGTTTGAAGTCTATCAAAGCTCCATCACCCAGCCACATCACAACACTTGAGCGCCGAGAGGCCATGGGCAAAACCCGAGAGCTTGTTTTCTTCACAAGAGCCATCAAAAGCCTGCCAGTGAAGTACCACACACACCCAGCCAAAACAAAAGGCCTCGACCCTCGAGTCCTCTTCACATTTACATCATGTGCAAATACTCTCTCGCTGCATCTTTCTTTCTCTTCCTCTTTTCTCTGTCGCTCGACAGGAATAAGCAACCCGTCGGTGCGGTGAGGAAGGGGTTCATTCCACCGAGACTGCCAAGGTCAATGGGTTTGTGAGCGTGGTTGGCACGCTGTGCCCATTGAGCCTCCAGCATGCCAGTTTGTGCACATGCCAGCCTACGTGTTAAGAGCATTCAGTTCCATGTCGCTGGACTGAAGTCCATCCTGCGTCCTCTAGGTAAAAGGTATAAAAAGCGACACAGGTACAGGCAGATTTGCCAATTCTCTGTCAAAGCAAGATGGTTCTTTTTGACTCTAAGGAGTTCATGAATCAATAAAATCTTTGGTGGGATTGAATTAATGAATGACAAAGGTGTGTAGGTGTGATTATCTTTTAGCGATTGTATTGGATAATATTGATTAGCATCAGTGTTGAGTTAAAGCAGAACTCGGCAACTCTAGCGAACTCTAGTCACTTCTTCGCTGATTTTCCCTTTTGTTGTCGCATGTTTTCCCCACGAGCTCCCCCTACAGGCGTATATTTCACAACACTGTCGGAAAAAACTCACTTGCGGCGGCCTCCTCCCCCTCTCTACCGCTGCTCATGTGCGTTTGTTATGATCGGAGCAAGCCAACTGTATCATGTGGAGCTATGTCTACCGAGGTGGGTAATACATCATACATGCGTGTGTGTTTATGTCGAATTGCCGTAAAGCAATTCGTGTTTCGCGCTCGTTCTCGTTCTCGCTTCTCACGAGACTTCCAATTTCTATCTTGCCGGGACGGTAGTCCCCAAGTTGCAAGGTTGGTTTTCCGCCTGGGAACGCTGGAGGGAGCGGGGAAAGTCACCAATATCACCAGAACAGGTTGTTTAACCATCCAAATGATTTCTAGACAGTTTGATTAAGTTAAAAAAGTTACCAAGTTCTGCTTTAATGAAGTCTGGCAAATCGAGGTCGTGATTTTAAGACAGCTTTGTTGTTAGTATCTTGTACTGAGCTCGGCAAAACAGATCGGCATTGTGCAGAAACTGTCTTCAACACATTGATCAGAAACCCAAGAGCTGCCCTCTTTATTAGAGATGCACTGGACGACTGGCCATCAATCGGCTCTAAACACATGATCGGCAACCAGATGTTTTTTTTTTGTTTAAAGGGTAACTAAACCCCTGGTCAGAGTCTGACTCCACCCACTGGCAATATTTGAAAAATGCTGGAAAAGTAGGCAGAGCCCAGTGGAGAGGGGGCGTGCATCTGAGACGTATCTCTCTGTAGGCAAGGGCGTGGTTAGCTGGTACCCTCTGACGTCAGAGGGTACCACAACTTCCAATAGGAAAATTCAACTGCAGTAGCCACCGTTCAACCTGAAGAGGACAACACTCAGACGTTTTTACACCATATTTTGTAAAATTAAAACACTTTAAACACAAATGTCAAAAAAATTACTTGAATCAATGAACAGCACTAATAAAGCCCCATTCTTACAGATCATTAACTAAAAAAAGTTGGTTTAGGGTTTAGTTACCCTTTAATTTTGGCCAGTCTCTATTCTGGACTTCACAAACTGCATTGCAATCATTTCCCAAAATTGAAGTAGTGTGGAAATATTACGACGATAACACAGGCCAGAGACTGTGAGAAAATACTGAACCACAGCAAGCTCAGTGTTCGCGAATCGCGATGCTCGAAATATTGGAAGCAAAATGAGGATGCAGGTATCTCTGAAGGTAACTAATTGCCTTCAGAAAAGTTTCGATGGCATTTTCTTTTCCTCATATCTCTGTATAATGCCTATTAAAGTGTTTTATAAGCACAGCACTGCTTTGTGTACAGCGGTAACCAACGCTATTTCGCTGCTGTTCCATAAGCGCCACCTACTGTCAGAGAGTGAATTTGCTTTTTTCATTTAGTCCATCTGCTGTTTTTGTTTTGTGCAGGTATGATTTATGTAGCATAATTTCACTAAGCTAAAGTCAGACCATTCTACTTTTGCTTTAAATTGAAATTATACAATCTAATTCAAATAAAAAACAAGTGCTCATGATAAATGTGTGTAGCATTTTTGTTTGGATCATGATTAAAATGCAGTGGTTGCCACTAAAATTAAAATGGCTACAGATATATTTGTTTAAGCCTGTTATAGAGCAAATAAAAAACAAATAAATTTGCTTAAAGAAAAACAAAATCGCATTTGCTTGTAAAAGAAATCAGCAATCGGAATCTGCCGTGAAAAATCATGATTGGTGCATCACTATTCTTTATGCCTGTAAAACTGAACAAGTGCGTCCCAACAATCAATATTGTAGGACAGGAACACTAGATGGATCCTTACAAGTTAAGTTCTCTTTAAATTGTTAAAGGCATAATTCACTCAAAAAAGAAAAATAATTTACTCTACCAATTATCACCAATCTTATATTTACTGCAAATAAATCTCATTTGTGGTCATAATAGCCAGTTCTCCTGCATTCCAATAACATTAAGGCATCCAAAAGGGCAGGGTATCAATGCACATTTCTCAATTTGTTTCAATTCTGATTCACTGGCTCCTGACTGATTCACTTCAGGTCCATTTGGGTATATAACAGTTGAAATGTCTATTTTAGTTACTCGTCAAAGAAACTCTAATTTTCGCATTGACAACTCTCTTATTACTGACTCTGTCTCTTAATCAGAAGATTCAAAAGTTTCCCAAACAGTACAGTCAAAACAACCCTGCAAACATGAAATACTTTCTTTATCCCATATGGTAGCAATCTTTACCAAAGGTTTCTCTCTTTCTAAAAATCTTGGTATTTTGGTCGAAGATTGACCACATTATGGTCCGACGATCCTAGAGGGGCAGAGAAAGCACCTTTAACATAGCCAGAATTCTTCTCCAATACTCTTGAAGTGCCACATGAACAGAGTCCGCAAGTCCATATCAAGTGTGTCATGTGTGGCCGAAAAACCCTTAACATACTGATTCAGTCAGTGTAAATGCACCTTTATAGCATTGTTAGCAGTGCTAACAAACAACATGCTTTGATTATTTGATATGTGACGCTTTACTGGATTTCCAAAGTATTATAAATGGAGTCTCTAGACTTTATAGCATTTTACACAGGCCTACAAGTTGGCGTCTCTCATCATAAAGCGGGTTAAGGGAGACTGATGTAGGATCAGTGTGTAAGTGCCCTGGGCATTGTGCCATTCACCTGGCATGGCCCCCACTGAGAGAGTGGCCACAACACAGACCTGCTGTCTCTCTGTGCACTGCACACAATCAAGGCAGGCTGCCAGGACGGAGACGGCACTGTCTACCCAGCCTTCACTTACTGCTCTCATCAAGGTCAATGCCTGACCCCAAAGTATGGAAAGAGAGAGAGAGAGAGAGAGGTCTGATAATTGGCATCGCCATCACACTGGAGCACAAAGATATTCAGTATCGCTGCACCACCACTGATGAACCTGCAGTGCCACGGCAAAAAATACATATTTTAGCCAAGCTGTGAGCTTGTGAATTGTAATATGTGTTAAAAATGCAAAAAAAAAAAAAAAATGCTGTGAAATAATATATATACAACTAGTAGTCAACATAATTTGTGTTGTCTTAAAGGCAGGGACACACCAAACCGACGCCAAAGAAAGCTGACTGTGTTGTCGCCTCGCGTCGCAAAAAACCTGTGTTTGAAAACACCGAAAGGACTACCGCCCACTATCAACTAGCACACGCGTTCTGCGCCTGCATGCAAGGAGATATCTGTCTATTTCTGCAGATAAATTTGTCAATATTCGTCAATCAAATAGGGAAACCGACGCTGCAGGCTGCACACACCGTAATCAAAGCAGCGTGGGTAAGATTAAG
The DNA here is from genome assembly GCF_951802725.1 of Rutilus rutilus. Lineage (NCBI taxonomy): Eukaryota > Metazoa > Chordata > Actinopteri > Cypriniformes > Leuciscidae > Rutilus > Rutilus rutilus. The sequence continues at coordinate 27,306,542 of NC_140226.1, forward strand.
TCAAATTAGAACAGCCTTTCTGTCTGTGCCGTCTTGACTTCTTTGTGCGCTGTTTTGCTACTATTCTCGTGCACTGACTTGTTCTCTAAATTGAACAACAAATCAGAGTTCTCTCTCTCGCCGACCGCCCAACGCCGTTTCTACATGTTGAATCGGCCCAAAAAAACCAACGGCGTCCGACTAAAGCCAAAGGTGCGGACAGAGCCGCCTTAACCTAATGTTAGGCCCCGGGGGGCTGAGAGGTTTTGTAGGCCCCCCATCCCCTCGATTTATAGAGTCCCATTTTAAAAAAGTGTAATATCTAGGTAATCTACATCACAAACTGCATTAGTTTCTTTCGAGACCTACAACAGTGAGTTTTTTAATATTGTTTTTAATTTTAATATTGTTATTAACATATCACTGAGCCCACTTGAGCATAAACACAAGACACTTTATTCAACAACCACACACAGCAACTAAATTTCAACTTTATGCAAATGAGAAGCGATTTTCGCGAGCGACAACCAATAGGAAGGAAGACTTTCAGTGGAGCTCTCGTCACCGTCTCGAGTGCAAGACAGCAGAGTTCGAGGGCGATTTCACTGCTTTATATGATTTGACTGTAACCACATACATGGATATGATAAAACGATGCATGGAAAATAAACTGTCGACAGTCTCAGTGAGTTTAATTCACACATTTATAGTTTGAAGTGTTGTAATTTTATGATGCAAGTTTACTGCTGCAGTTTCCCCTGCATTATGTTGACTATTAGGGACAAGAAAATTGATTATTTGTCAAATTCAAATGACGTTTTATTAATTTATGACAGTACGAGTGAGTTTAATTTGTAGATCGATCGATCGTTAATCTAGTAATGATTTAATCCACTGAACACTGCTGTGGTAATATAAAAACTCTCTCCCAACAGCATACTGTTTCTTTTGAGCCTAATTCCTAGTCAAATTAAAATGATATAGTTGTATACATCACTTGTGATGGTGTTTTGTATAGATGTGGCCAGACGAGCAGTCTACCAATAACATTAGAGCGACAGCACTACCAACGCCCACAAGCGACTTCACAGTACAGAGACTAGCGACATACGGCGACAAAATCTGACATGTTACAAAACAATATGACCTTTTCAGCTCATCATGAACCTGAACTTGGGAGGCCCCTGAACTTGGGAGGCCCCTGGGCTTCAGCCCAGGTAAGCCCGTGCATTAATGCGGCCTTGGGTGCGGAACACGCAGCCCGACGGACTTGGCTTGGTGTGTCACAATAAAAAATACAGCACTACAATTCAATTCACAAACAAATCATTTGATTTGTGCCATTTAACATGAACACGGGTATTCATTACACATGAAATGAATGCTTAAGTTCAGGATAATGCAGAAAGAGCCATTCTGTACTGTAATGTCAATGCGTCATGCAAAGAAAAAGGGATTAATTCAAATGATAGTTTTACATAGCCAGATCTATATAGTCTATAGTCTCAAATATACTTTATAATCAAACTACCATAACAGTGTATTTTTAATTACTTCATCTGTCGACATGATGCCAGTGAATTGCAGAGCTTGTGCAAACATATCCACATCGCTATGATCAAATGCTTTCTTGCTGCTGTTTTCTCACTACTGTCGTTTTTGTTGTGCTTATTTTGTTATTGAGAGGAAAGTTTGCCGCACATTTTTTCCTATTCATCTATCAGTCGCTCTTTTAGAAGCATGGATGACGTCTGGATGTTGATAACTAACAGTATATCTCTACAAATGTATTTCAAAGTTCTTTTTACTTCTAAGCAAAGAATGAAAATCAATTTTGCAGTAATATCAAGACCTTGCATGAGCAATAAGTTGCTTGCTGCAATTCACTTAATGGCCACTGGTGTCGCTAATAACAAGGGTTTCTGAATTTTACGAATAGAATAACACTTGCTTATGTATTTATGTATTTATTAATTTATTATATAACATTTTTTCAAAGTTACATGAGTGAGTGAAGTTCTAGATGTTCTGACTGTTCTGTGAAATTAAAACAACAGTTCAATAAATAAAATAAAACCATGCGAATATAGTGAAACTTAAATTGGTGTGATTACTGACTGGTTGCTCATATGACTAAAAGTGTAAAGTGTAAAGACCAACATTCAGAACAGATTTGTGGTGAAAAAAATGGATATTTGACAGGGGTAGTTGGTGCCCCCATTGAAAAAACAAGAAACGCTGCTGGAGAGAGACTCTAGCCAAATTGCTTCTGTACACACAGTGTGGGAGGCTGATGTCTTTTGTTTGCAAATTACATTTTTGGGAGCGTAATTACCCTGATTTTCATATTAATGCACTCATTTAACAATAATTATTTGTCCTTCAAGTCAATGGTAGTTGCAAAGCCTCCAAAACCATTTTAAAATACTACATGTTTTGTGACTAAATATTGCATTTTTTCTTTTTTATTATTATGATGACAAGTTCTTGGCCTTGGGCCCACAAGTGGCTCAGTAAGCAGACAGCTGTGAAACTAAGTAAGGTTGAGCATAACTCACATTTAGTGGGCCGCTCCAGTTTCCGTCTCCCTCGTTTCTTGCGAGGCAGAGTTGGCAGTGTCTCCTCTTCGTACTTCTCCGAGTCCTGGCTGGCGACAAATCCGTTCTCCAGGGATGGGCTCAGGCTTGAATCAGAGGAGGACTCAGCCCGACAGCCCGACTGGCGTGGGAGCCCGTTTTCCGCAGCATTCTTGTCCAGAGTGGGGTGGCGACCATCACACGATTTGTTCTCATGCCTCTCTACATCTCCATTCTGAGACTGCAAAGACGACTGGAGCTCCACCCCTTTGTGCTGCTTAGCCACACCCACCCGCTGATTCACTGGCCCGTGTGAACACTCCACCTGCAACACAAAATTACATAAGACTGTCATGCATTGCTAGCCTATTATTAATCAGAAGATCCAATATGCAGCTCCTTACGGCATAATAGATTCAATATTTTAATTATATTTGCCCTCTAGCACACAACAAACCAAATTTACCAAAAACAATCCTCTTTTCATGATATATAAAAACTATATTATTAATATATTATATATATCAGAAGGGGAAAATAAATAAATATAAACTCAAGTCAAATAGTCAGATGCTCTTCAGCAACAACCAAGCAAATAGTAATGAATTTGACTCATTCTAAATGTGTAACATGAGTAACAAAACTAAGTGTTTTTAGCTGATTCGTGTTATTGTCGTGTAGCAGCGGGTTGTGCGCATGACATTATCATATAAGAGCTGTTGGCTCATGGGGACCCAGCTTTGAATCTGACCTGGGTCATGTCTCTGTCCCATTCCCATCTCACTTACTTCCTTGTCAGTCCTGTGCTTTCGTGTAAATAAAGGCAAAAAGGCCCAAAATAAAATAAAATACTTTAAAATGGTTATGAATCACATTATTCTAATTAAAGAGTAAGACCCAATTTGCAGTAAAAAGTCAAATCTTTAATTTGCTGTCTAGGCTCCATCTTTCATCTGCTCTATATGAGGCCATTTCCGATGTCCTTGCCTTGACATCTAAACTATCTATCTGAACCATCTAATCTAATCTGAAACAAAGACACGGAAGCTCTCTTCCTACACATTAAGTGTAATGGGAGTACAATGTTTCTATCCATCTGTCTACAAAGAAACACAAAATAGCACAATAACAAACTACTTCTACCATTACTGCAGCATGGGAGAGCTTCATAAACAACACAATTATCATAAAAGTTGCTCATATGTGACCCTGGATCACAAAACCAGTCACAAGGGTCAATTTTCTGAAATTGAGAGATGAATAAATAAGCTTTCCATTGATGTATTGTTAGGATAGGACAATATTTGGCCGAGATACAACAAAAATCTAAACATTGAGAAAATCACCTTTAAAGTTCTCCATGTTCGCGATTTTGCTGCATCCACTCACAAAGATATATTTTTTATATTTTTACGGTAGGAAATGTACAAAGTATTTTCATGGAACTTGATCTTTACTTAATATTCAAATGATTTTTGGCATTAACATTTTATTTTGAAAATTTTGACCCATACAATGTATTTTTTGCTATTGCCACAATATACCTGTGTGACATGTGACTGGTCTTGTGGTCCAGGGTCACATATGATGACAAATTTTAAGTCCACAGATGTATTTGCTTTGTGTCTTCATGAGAAGAAATTATGTCTGATTCATGAATAAATCATTCTTTTGAGTCAGATCTTTCCAATTCCAATTAATTCCGATTATCAATTTATAAACCCGATCTGTTATATTTTCAGTGTACCTTTTCATTTTAGTCATTCTGATGTGTGCTTTTGTCATTTTTTTTATATTTCTACTTCAACTTATTTTTTAGTTGCCAAGACAACATTTCTCATTTTTAAGTAACGATTTTTTTATAGTTTTATTTTAAATGAACAATAACACTGATGATTCACTCACAATCAGACTCATTTGATTCTCACTGACTCAATGATCTGGTTAAACCTCACTGGAAGGACAGATATTAAGTGAGTAACGACTTAAATTTGGTGTGTTCCTCACATAAAGCTATCGTATAACTTCAAAAGACTTGGAATAAAGCACACAATTCATTTGAACCATTTTCATGATGCCATTTTGAAACTTTGAAGCTTCAATCATCATTTACTGTAATTGCATTGAAAAGTACAACCAGCACATTCATAAAAATTTCTGCTTTGTATTTGAAAAAACGCTTTGGTTATTTGAAAAAAAACCTCCATTAATCACATATTTTTCTGTTTACTTAAAGTTTTGTGTCAGTGACACAATTATCATAAAAGTTGCTCATATGTGACCCTGGATCACAAAACCAGTCACAAGGGTCATTTTGTGCACATCCCAGACACATTTCTCATATACACCACTGTTCTGCACAAATAATTCTCTTATGATCACCAAGGCTCCACTTATTTGATCAAAAATACAGTAAAAATTGAAATATTGTGAAATTAAAATAACTTTTTTTAATCTTAATATATTTTTTAAATGTAATTCATTCCTGTGATGGCTTAGCCATTACTCCAGTCTTCAGTGTCACATGATCCTTCAGAAATCATTCTAATTGGTGCTCAAGAAACATTTCTTATTATTATCAATGTTGAAAACAGTTGTGCTGCTTAATATGTTTGCGGAAACCGTGATACGTTTTTTTAGGATTCTTCGAAACTTCAAAAGAACAGCATTTATTTTATAATAGAAATCTTCTGTAACATTATAAATGTTTTTGCTGTCTCTTTTTATCCATTTAATGCGTCCTTGCTCAATGGAATTATTTAGAACGATAGTGTATGGATGGATAAAAATGCTGTCAAGTAACCTTAGATACACAAAGGCCCTGTGCTGTATGTCTATATATACTGTACAGCAAGCTATTAATCTACAACCTCGACATACATCATTTATTGGATTCAACCACCTGCTTAGCATGTCCGCGGAAAGCCAGACTGACACGAGAGGCTGGCGATACTAGAGACAAACAGACTGGGAGCCCATGGAGAGCTGAACCGCCAATCTGACAGTGGCATTTCTCTTTAGTGGAACAGCTGCCGCTTCGCCTCACTGCCTCGGCTGTCAAAGCCATTCTCATGAAAGAGAGATCGAGCTGTGATCTGACACAACACAACCGTTACTCTACTCTAGTGAAAGGAAAGACACAATCTCCCGAAGCAGCTGCTGGATTGTTGGATCTTGTGTTCGTTCTCAATCAGGAGTGATTGTGTCACTGTCTTGTGTCATGTGAATGATGACAGAAGGTTTAAAAACAGTCAAGTTGTTCAACATCATACCTTTGATGTTCTAACCTGTCGCAGCAAGACTTTGGGTGGCTTTGGAAAACTTGACTAACAGTAGGGTTACAGCGACGTGCCGCCCACAAATCCTGGATTCTGGAGTTTCTACCTTCTTACAGTATATTCTTTCAGTTTGCTTCATTTTTCATTTGACATTACAGAAGGGAGGTGGTATGGGAAGAATGTTATCCGTTCGTCTGAGGGGAGGCGGTTGGCGCTGTGAGAAAAACGTTTTTAAGACCCCCGAAGTTAAGACCCCCATTAGCGTCACTATGACTATTGCAGTTAGATTTAAATGAGAATTACATACAACAGACATGAATGATCCCTTAAATCTTGTGGCTTGTTGTGGAGTGGTATATTATTATTTTTAAGTGATTTATGGACTAATTTGTGGACTTATGATTCTTGCCTGATGGAAATGGGGGGGGGGGGGGGGGGGAATTCCATAGGCATTAAGGGAGGGATCCGAAACATTCTAGAGACCAAAATATCATGAAGAGGCTCTTGGGACAGAAAGCAGGGCTACAGACCAAAAAAAAAAAAAAAGTCAGTGAGAAACAAATCTGTCTGATTTGTGAAGATAAACTGAGTCTCAAAAGAATAATTTTTCATGTTTATATTTCAGGAACCAGATCTAAATTCTTATCATGAATGGTTATTTATTGTAAATGTGCACCAATTTGATGATTGCACTCTAGAAATTGTAACTGAATGGGAAAACATATAAATATATATATAAATATATAATAAAATTATGAGCTGATTATGGTTTCAAAATGTCAAAACATACGATTTCACTTACATACGATTCAACAATATATTTTTTGTGATAGATTTTTAGAATACTATTATTACCCAAACACAGCAAAAATATGTTGTGAATATGTATCTTTAATTATACATTGTAATATGAACAACCTATGGAAGCTTGTTTCCGCCACTGAATAATAAATAAATAATAATAATTGCGACTTTTTATCTCACAATTCTGACTTTTTTTCTCACAATTGCGATATATCAAGTCAGAATTGTGAGAAATAAAGTCGCAATTCTGAGAAATAAAGTAGCAATTGCGAGATATAAAGTCGCAATTCTGAGAAATAAAGTAGCAATTGCGAGATATAAAGTCGCAATTCTGAGAAATAAAGTAGCAATTGCGAGATATAAAGTCGCAATTCTGAGAAATAAAGTCGCAATTGCGAGATATAAAGTCGCAATTCTGAGAAATAAAGTCAGAATTGCATGATATAAAGTCGCAATTGCGTGTTATAAAGTCAGAATTGTGAGATAAACTATTCTGAGGTAAAAAAAAAAAGTACGTCTTTTTTTTCTTTCTTAGAATTGGACTTTATATCTCACAATTGTGAGTTTATATCTCACAATTCTGAGAAAATATGTCAGAATTGCGAGATATAAACTCGCAATTGCGTGTTATAAAGTCAGAATGGCGTGATATAAAGTCGCAATTGCGAGAAAAAAAGTCAGAATTCTGACTTTATAACACGCAATTGCGACTTTATATCTCGCAATTCTGACTTGCGAGTTTGGAACAACTTGAGGGTGAATAAATGATGACAGAACTTTCATTTTTGGGTGAACTGTCCCTTTAAGAAGGCCATAGCAACACCCTAGCAACCACTCAGAAAACCCTAGAACCCACATGGCAAAGTCTTGGCAACCACCCACCTCACCAAGCATTGCAGTGGCACGTTTTGCATGGGAAAGTTACTGTACATAACAAAATTTAGACCTTAAGTCCGACTGAATCCAAAAATGCCCGGAAAATTGTGAAACAATGGCGCTGGCTGCAGTCCAGTGATCAAAACAATGTGGTATGCTTTGATATTAGCACCTTCCTTATGTGACCTAGAAACAAATCCCCCTCATGTGTATCTGCCGCACAGGATTTTGGAAACACGGATGGGGTAGAATAGGGGGGTTTGCTTTGCAAGTCAGACGTCCGAGTCTAAAATTAGCACTGTGGAAAACTATGCTATTATTGTTCAAGATTAAAAAAGTTCCGGTCATCACTTTCCTCATATGTCACTTAGAGCCTCGTCTTCCTCAGGCGGCTTCACAACTCCAAGGCATTTCAGCAAGGTAGTCAAACATAGAGCGCTAACACAGTTCCACACATCAGCACTGAGCACCTCTATGAGAGATGACTCAAACATCATTCTATCTGTCTTCACATGGCTTACATTTCACAGAGTAAGACATCGCTCTCCTTGCAGGACCGCAATTATCTGTTGAAGGAACGGGATAGGAGGATAATACAATCAGAAAGTCCTCAGGGGAAGGCAGGAGAGGATGTAGGGCAACCGAACATCCACATGCCCTGACATGCCCTCACTAGATTAATTATGGAAGAGCGCGGATTATTTTCAAAAACAGGAATACTGGGGGGTGGGGGGTTGGACGTTCACCTAGGGACTGGACATAAAAAAAGAACTGACTTACTCCCAGTATTCAATCCCCAAATTTCACAATGTCCAGGACAGAGGTTTTATGACTCCTCCCTAAGACCCAATGAATAGGCTAAACTGTAGATGACCTTGGTGGGGTACCAGGAACCGGGACAACATTTCCCGATTGGTTCCTTCCCTAACAACAGCCCTGAGTGGTTTGTGAGGAAGGTGCAAAACAAGCAAGAGCACAAACATTTAGGTCCGCAATACACTTTTTTTTTTGCGACGTGCACAGCGTTTCATGCCAGACTGTATGATGAATTGTAGCCGAGACATCTAGTCACAATTCAGCGCTGACAAAGCCAGTCGCACACTGTACGAAAAGCAGCGGGACGGGAGCGTCTTTCCGTACTCGCATTCTCAAGATCAAGGAGACAGATGAAATGGAAACTCAACCAATGACGTTCATTCTCGTATTACGCAGCACGTTTGAGCTTCTGTAAGAACCAATGTGGTTTGTTCTCGCGATTCAAGCAGGTTCGGTAGAGCTTGTTTATGTTCACTGATCACTGACATGTTTATATGTGAATAAAATTTCAATGTGTACATCATATAAAGCGATCACGTCTCATGTCTCACAAAAAGGCTCAATTCATATGGATTAGTTTTATGATGTCTTTATGAACTTTTTGAAGCGTCAAAGTGGAAGTTGTGAAGCTGTCAATGGAAAGCTCTCAGATTTAATTAAAAAAGATCTTCACTCGTGTTCCGAAGATGAACGAACGTCTTACAGGTTTGGAATGACATGATAACAGATTTTCAATTTTTTGGTGAACTAACCCTTTAAAAACAGTGCAAACTGAAAGAAAAAGTGCAATCTATATTCTAATATTTCTCTATACGAGGCCTAGACTTTATTCACGACACGAAGAGACAAACATGTTACTGAAAAATGCACAATAAGCAATCTTCCAGACTAGGGTGAAGTTAGTACAATGATTTGGGACAAATTTGATGTCATTTAGTGGAAAAACTATGTGAGTGGTGCTCTGTGTCGTCGCAGGATTTTGAACAGCTGTACACTCATAGAAAACTGTGTGTTCAAAGTTCAGACCCTCTGACAAAATATATCATTTATGATCACAGATATTTGTCTCAAATGGAAAAATCATGACTAAAATGGTTTTTAGTGCATTGCTATGTGGTTGTAATGCCCAAGCGAAGAGCGATATTTTGATCCCCGGGTCTCTTCTTCAATCTAAGTCTATAGGAAATCGCACGTTTGATCAATTTCAAACAATTTGTCTGGTGCCCCCGTGTCAATACCAGCAACCACGTTTGGCTGTTTACCCGTTCCCAACCACTGCCAAGACTAGCGCCTGGTGGATAAACGAAAATAAACCCAATCCCAGGGGAAGCTGAGTGTTTTGTGGTTTGGTTGAGTGTTGAGAGCTCAGTCTCTAGGATACTCACGGAGAAGTGCTTGCGCTTACGGCCAGGCCGTCCAACCTTGCGGACAGGAGCGCAGAGTGAAGGCATCTCGTCAATAATCACGGTGTCCATTCTAGAGCTCTCATTCTAAACAGACAGAAACACACAGCATTAACCATTACTGTTCAACCAGACCCTTTACTGGATCAAAATCAAGCTCTCTGCATTTAATTATGTGTGACTCGGCACTTGGATTATAATGTGGATTTGAGACTCCTTATTGTCAGATATATTGTTCAGAATGATTAAGTGGCTGATATTTGTCCATTTTAAGTTACTGGAAAAAGATCAATAATAATAAACAAAAAAATATATTTTAATTTAATAAAAAAAGCCTGTTTCATTCCAGAACTTTTCAGAATACATTGATAATAACTACAAGCTATTTAAATTCCAGTTTTTTTTACTAGAGATACACAATATACATTTACCATTTCTGTCAATATTGACTTTTTTTATTTATCAGTAACAGTAATTATTGGATATTTACAGATTCTTTCTCATTTCTCAATTTTTACATTTAGATTACCTTCGCATTCATCTAACACTCACTTAAATGTAATCTTTAAAACACAAATAATTCAATAACACTGTTAACTGTTATCTAATGTATCTCAAAATGAATATCCATTTTTTTATACTGTAAATTATGTTGTAATGCCTAAATTAACTTTAAAACAACTGATATTAGCAATATATTTAGTGATTTATTGAGTTTAATATTGGCTATTTATCGGTTATCATCCATAACATGAAAATAGTTCCACATCGACCACAATTATAATATCAGTTCATTCTTAAATTTTACAGTTTGTAATCTTAACCTTTACACACCAAAATATGCCAGCACACACCAAGACTTGAATGAAGACCATACTACATTTTGCGTTCACAACAAGGTTATTTAGATAATGAGAAAAGCCAGCTTTTGAATGGCATCTTCTTTTAAGCTGAGATAAAGTGAGGGGTGATACAGCTGTGAAGAGATTGCGAACTCTCTGAGCTCTCTCTTGACACAGTTACAAAGACATTCAGTGGTTCATTCTCTCCCCTCATTCACTTTCTCTTTGTTTAACACAACCGTGTCTTCCCTCCACAACAATAGCTACTCTTCATCCAGCCAAGCACCCTAGGGTGAATGGGAGAGAAAAGATGATCCTAATGTAGCTGCAGCTTCAGGGCTGGACTGAATGAAACCACCGGCTCTGAATCAGAATGCTAATGAGGATGCTGTCCCGGTCTGCCATGACTACTGAGAAGTCCAGCATGGCCGAAAGATGGCGGGACTTATCATTAGTGCATAATGAAGCCGATATGAAGCTAAATAAGCAGAGTGCGAATAGCATCTCGAGTTTCAAGATAAGCATTGATCAAAGATGCCTATATATATGTACGATTCAAATATAAAATAACAGTTTCTACACGAAATATATATATATATTAGTGCCGTCAAATTGATTAATCACGATTAATCACATCTAACAAAATGTTTGTGAATATATATAATATGTGTGTTAATATATATATATGTATATCCTAACTTTTATGATAGATGCGATTAAACGTGATTAATCGATTTGACAGCACTTTAAGAAACTGATATTTTATATTTCAATTTAATTGTACACATATATAGTATATACACACATTTATACATTAGTTTTTTTTGTTAAAAAAAAATTGTATGTCTATTCATTTAAATTCATAGTTCTGGAGATTAATGCTCTTTTAGCATTCTGGTTTCCCTGTGAATGTCTTCCCACATTTATGACTACCAAATCCTGCTAGCCTCACACAACCTTCTCATTACAAATAAACGAACAAAAGGTTTAAACAAACAAAAACAAAGGGTGTGCACAGAAATCGACATTGCCTTGTGTGAACTCAGTAACACTGTCTCCATCTTTGCTCTATTTCTGTCGGCAGCCGGTTATTTAAGGCAAGAACTGTTGCCAAGCAACAGGACTATGAGCGAAGCGCGGGTCCATGGGTGCAGGGGCGGGGAAGAACGAAATCCCCTGTAAGTCAGGCATACGCCAGCCTCTCCTACACAAACCAACACCCACGTCACTAAACACAGAGCAGACACTATCTCTCAGAACAATTCACTCATGTTTACTAATTATGTTCACCGAAGCCTCTACACTGTCATCTGATGGCCCTGCGGTGGAAATTAATCATGTCAAATTATAATGATATATTGACTGAAATATTGTGTATGCTATTGATGGATTTGAGGAGAGAGTTAAAGGGATAGTTCACCAAAAAATGTTATTCTGTGGATCATAAAAGAAGATATTTGGAGAAATGTCTCAGTGGTTCTTTTGTTCATACAATGGAAATCAATTGGCGTGAACGTCAGAAATGGAAAATTAAAACATAAAATGAGAAATAATGTGACGATTCTGCTTTCTTCTGAAAATCAAAATGTTTTAACAAGTAATCCATCTTGTATAAGGTGGCACATTCCACATTTTGTAATTTCTCCATGGGAGTTTTACCTGTGACTTCATCAACAGAGGAGATCATCTGAAACCATTATAAATGAGGACATCAACTTTCAAAAATGTGCAACTTTGCCTTATATATGTTATAATGTTATACTGCGCTCACGCTATGAAATAAGTACCATAATTACTATATGACTGGACTGAGCTGTTTACATCCTCGAAATTATGAGTTTATATAACACGGAAGTAAGGGTTTTTTTCTGTGAATGTCCGAGACTTCCGATTTATTAGCCGCTATTGGGAAATAGCGTGTTTATAACTAAGACAATACATTCAAATAATAAAAGCTTAAAAATAACTGGAAGCGAATGACACCGGAATCCAGACACATTAAAATTACCTGAACAATAAGGTGGATAGCAACACTAGATAAAACAACAAGTAAAAGTTGTTATGCAAATGCTTTATTAATAATCTTTTTACTTATTTATTGTGACATTAGATAGTTATTTAACTCTGTGCTAGCTGAATTAAACCGTAATGTATGTCTTTCGTTTATTTTAGATTATTCTTGCTATTAAGTCTAACAATAATCCATTATATGACTGATTAAACAGAAATATTATAAAATGACTGCTAAATATGAAGAGTTCAGATGCAAAAGCCTCTAAGTGCCATCTGAAGTTTTCTTCTAGAATGATAATTCTTGTATATTTAAGTTCAGTAATTTCACTTAAATGGCAATGAAAATGACCTATTAATTGTCATTTAAGTGAAATTGCTGAACTTAAATATACAAGCTTGATAAAAATGATCATTCTAGAAGAAAATTTCAGATGGCACTTAGAGGCTTTTGCATCTGAACTGTTCATATATACATATATTATATATTTACAAACTTTTATGTTAGAAGTTTACATCTTGTAATTACTAAGTCAGAATCTTGTAATTACGGTAATTCCAACATGCATTGAACGTAATTTTATGCCACCTAATTAATATAAAAAAGGATCATGAATATTAATTAGGCGACATAAGGATTGCATGCTGCATGAAGAGTAACATTACATCACGTGACCACCACTTTTCAAATCATTCCAGCGACCCTGGTCATCTGTATGATGCGTAAATATAGTAAGTTTCTAATTTAGAAGGTTTTGGTTTCATTGTTGTTTTCTCTTCAAAGCTAAAGACTATTTACAAAAGACCATTTTTGCATATGCAAAGTTAGCATAAGGGCTGTAAAAAGCCTTGAAACTTCAAGTGACAGATGTGGTAACTAGCCTTATTTGAGTCAGTCCACAGCAGGCCGATCATAAAAATGTCCAAGGACTCATTAACCTCTTACCATTTGATTTCCGTTCGTGTCACAGTTGAAGTCGGAGCTCTTGAATACAGGGGCGGTGGTGACTGTGTTGGACGGCATCTCCAAATGAGTGACTGTTGAATACAATGCAAAAGTCAAAAAAGGTCAAAAATAAAATGTAAAAATGATGACCCTCCTTCTTTAGGATCCCCTGTGAAAAGGAACACCATAATCAGAAGACACAGCACTCAAACATAACATTCAGATTTTCAGAATTATTTAATCATTATGAGATCCCTCGTTTCACAATAAAGTGTTGCTCTCAAATAAGTGAGATGAGATTATTTTAAATGTATATTTAACAGACTCCTTAATGTCTGATAAGTGGTTAAAACATTGACATATATGCAAATCATTGGGAATAAGAAATTAATAAGATGCACATTAATTGCATGCATGAGAAATCAACCTTAATTAAACATAACTGTTCTGTCTAATACACCAGATAATAACGTACTGTTCAAAATGTATGCATTCTCCTACTGCGACATGAAAACCCTTCTCGGGGGTGAAATATGAACTCTTCGCTTTATGGTATTTCCTATTTTTCTCCTCAGAGCAGTTTTAAAGGCATATGTACATTGTATTCTTCACTGCCATGTATGTGTGCTTCAACGTGCTCTCTGTACAAGTAGGACACCAAAGTCCCATGAAATTAGATTTAGAGGTCAATAAATTAGGCGAATCTATCGTTAAAGGAATAGTTCACCAAAAATGTAAAACTCTGTCCTCTGAATACTTTACTTATTGTAATGTCGTTCCAAACTTGTATACCATATTTTCTTCCAGAGGAAAACAAAAGAAGAGGTTTATCAGTATGTCCACGTTGCTCTTTTCCACACAATAAATGGTGACCAGGGGCTGAGAAGCTCCAAAATTAACAAAAAACATCATAAAAGTCACTCAAATGACTAGTGTGCTATATTCCAAGAGTTCATTTGATAACTTTCATTGTAAAACAAACCACACAAAAAAAAAGTTGTTGACTCTCAACTCTCATTTGATGCCAAACTACATTAGATTTCACATGGTTTGTAATCAATCAAGATGCCGAAATTTGAATATGTATAATAAATGAGATTTGAAAGTTCAAATCTATATCATATATGGCTTCAGAAGATATGAATTATAGACCAAAAGTGACTTCCATTTTTAGGGAGAACTATTCCTTTAACTCTTACAAAACAATCACACTGGTAACCATACAGTAGTTTCTACAGTACAAACAATAACTGTAACTGGTATTTTGACGTAAACTCTGGTCTCCACAGTAAAATTATACAAGGTCAATGGCGGAAGTCATTAATATTCAATAACTGGGTAAGATGTGTCACACAGGTACCCAATCACAAGGTGTTAATTGATCACATGTCTATCACAGTCTTATAAATGCATTCAAAGCTTTATAATCATCCGCCTACTCGGATTATTCGGCGCTATTAAATGACAGTCATTTCCAAACGG
Organism: Rutilus rutilus; assembly: GCF_951802725.1. Lineage (NCBI taxonomy): Eukaryota > Metazoa > Chordata > Actinopteri > Cypriniformes > Leuciscidae > Rutilus > Rutilus rutilus. The sequence goes on from NC_140226.1 coordinate 27,321,554, forward strand.
CCACGGCGGCTTAAAAATTAGACCCTCTCCAAACCTAGGTGAGCTGCCTACCTAGACAGCACTTTTGGGCATCTTAAGCGTGTCTTTTGCTATTTTTGGGCATCATAAGCGCGTGCGAAACGGAATAGTGTCCGCAAATGCTGTCTAAGTAGGAAGCTCGTTAGGTTTGAAACACATAGCCATTGTTTCAAATCGAGCGGATTGACGAGGCGCCACAAATGTACGCTCATCAAGTTCAAGCGCATATCGCACTGCATTAATCGCACATCTGTAGGACCAGGAAAAACCACTGGCCACATCTAGCCGCCCCCCTCCGTATCGTCCCCCAAAAAAACTGGGAACCCCACGGCGGAGACTTATTTCGATGGCGGCTTTAGGTTTTACACAAGCGGATCGCAATGTTAATTACCCGCTTCGCCAAGTTCCAGGCCTGACCCCTTTATGGTTTCGCTGACTCCCGGATCCTCCTTCTGCTTCGCTCTCCCCGTCCTCCACCACCTCCCCAGCCGGCCAGCTCTCCTCCAGATGCTCCGCTCACACTCACACTGCAGAGGCCAGCGCTCCGACAGCAGCTCCGCGCGGGTCCTAGAGACAGTTGGCTTACGGGTATAGAGAGTCATAACTGAACCTTCACCCCTATTTTCTAAATCCTAGATCTTATTGTGAACAATTCATATATGTATGTTTTTAATCAAAACGTTATACCTGGATCTTCCAGTGAAAACAACACACTTCTCTTTGGTGACGTATGCGGGACATCTCCAATCAATTAGTCACCTTAAACCCCATCTTTTTAAATAATCTGTTGCACTCAGATGTACAGGATGTTACAATGTAAAAAAAAAAAAAAAAAAATCGTTTCATTGTGACTTTAAGACCTTTTGGAGGCTGCTGTTATAGCCTACATTCACACACACACACACACACACACCGAGGCAGAACACAGTCTTGTTTAAGAGTGCTGCATTATGTTCACACACAGTTCGGTTATTGATGAGCGTGGCAATATCATCATGTATTCAAGGAATACGGCATATTAACTTTTTCGCAAATGAAAACAAGGCTGTGACATATAGCCATGGCGTCCATTCAAAGGGTACTTTTGTGTGCTAGGGTAGCCTACCGAACATTTAGCTAATGCAATATTGAAAAAAATGTCTGGAATAAAATTCTGGAAACCATTTGTTGTGAAAATTAAACATGCTATTTTACCTTAAAGTTGGAATGAAATGTAAATCCGCCCTATTTCCGTTGTAGTCTGTAGCCTACATGAGAAAACGGAAAGGAAAACTTTTCTGTTTTTAGTAGCCTAGTCTACATCATTGTTGAGTAAACATAGCCTCAGTCTTTTGTTAAATCAATGTGTTAAATCAATTTCCGAGTTAAAGTGAATTCTACACCAATTTTGTAAAAAAAAAAAAAGCAGTGTTTAAAAATTAAGAGAAACTGTAATGCTCATTATAGGCTTAACATTAAAAGAGCCAGTCACATTTTTGATAGACGATTGGAAGGCATCATGACATGTTGTTTACACCGTAGCTGGAACAGGCCTGGAAAAATTTGGTTTAGCATAATTCGAGCTAAAGATACAATCTCAGCTGTACTGGCATAACTAGAAATTGGAAATAGCAGCCTGGGGGTGTTACAAAGATGGCCGCCAATGCATATAGACTTGCCTTATGAGTGATTTATGTATACGGTCTATAAGGTCTATTTCAGGACAAGCCCATTTTAGGTAAACATGTTCAGTAAAAAAAAAAAAAAATTTTGGGAGGGAGGGAGGGGGTTGGTTACGAAATCTCACAGAAAACTGCTTGCGCATACAATACAAGTTATTCTGCCTAACTTTTACTTTTGTGCTGCACTAAAAAAAAAAAAAAAGTCACATGAATTACATGGAAGTAAGGAGTTGGGAAAGGTACAATTTTCATGGTTGTCCGCGGCATAAATGTTTTGTAATTCAATCAAGACTGCTGTATGTGTGACCCCTTAATCACAGGGTCCCTTTGACAACAGGTCTGAACTCAACCCTATAGGAGCTGATATACTGTATAACTCCGAATATTATTCAGTAGACACTAGACACACACACACACACATTCATCGCCCTTTGAAGTTTTTCTTTACCCTTTAATAGTTTACAAAAAGACATAGGGGTGACGTAAACATAAATACGGACGTAAACCATTGCAATAAATGATTGTATACAGCAGCAAAAACCCTCAAATGAAATAATTAAACAGTGTTTGTGGCTTCAACTGACAGTTGGTTTTTAAAAACAATAAATGCACAAGTTGCTGAAGAAACTAAAACCTGATGGTCCAGATTTAGTTTTTAAAATAGTGTTTCGTCAAACTTTGATAACATAGGAGGTCCTCTGTTGGGGGCCCATCTGTAACATATAAATCCGCAATGACGGTTGAAATTGATTTCAAGCAGGGTTCCTTCCTCTTAAACTGTATTGTATTTCAACCATTTAAGGCACCCCATAATTAGTTACCCTCTCTGTGGACTGCTTCAGTAAATTCATAATCAATAAATTGTGGTTTAACACACACAAATACACAGAACAAAGACCTAAAAGACACACTACAGGTTGGCAAACAGTTTGGCACAACTTTTAAAGGCAGAACAATATTTTTTTTTCTCCAAAAATCACAGGTAAATAATGACTGCATTCCGACTAAGTCACATACTAAAACTCCTATCTAAGGGCTGACTTGCACATGTGCAGAATTTTTATTTTATACAGCACTTTATACAGTACATCTAGGCACACACCTACATCAGAAGATTGCATTCATATTTGTAGCAAATGTTGGAACATAATCGAACTTTCAAACTTGCCATCTGAGAGTATTTCGTACGGTCATTCAAGCTGTATTAGTTCTTGCAAATTTAAACAATGCCAGTAAATTCCCAACTGTGTTTTATATCCCTTTCATTGAATCACAGAACAAGCATTATGATCATGTAAAAATCCATTTGAAAAGCAAATATATAAGATTTAACCCACTATAACAGAAGCGACACTTTGTTTTCCAGTGTAAAACATTGAATGAGACCTCACTGTTCATATCGTAGCCATTCAGAAGACCTCCTTATGCAGAATTACAAGCATTTTAAAAAGTATTAAACAGTGAATGAATCATTACACCTACTGAGACCCTCATAAATGTCAAAGAATCTTAATATTCTACACCAAAACTTACTTCAAACTGTTGCTCAATGGATTTATCTAATTTAACATTCAAATGTTAGCAGTCATAAACAAAAGGTATTTTTTAAATAATGGTAATTACCTAACAAAGAACAAATCACGAGTATAATAAAGCCACATATGTATAATAATTAGAGAAGTGTAATTATTGAACCTGAATTCCTTCTGATTCAAGTACAGTAAATCGAATTCATTCAAGTCTTCCTCATGACAATAAAGCTTTAGACTCTTCTTAACACTGCAACACTATAGAAATTCTACTTTGGTAAATCATAATTATGACGTAAAATGTCAAAATTATGTCATACAGTCATAATTATGAGAAAAAAGACTTATTATAAAACTATTTTGTATACTATTTGTACACAAAATAAAACATCATGATTTTGACTTTTTATCTCATAATTATAACAATTTCGATTCTCTGTCAAACTATTTTAATGTCAATTTTGACTTGACACTTTCTCATAATTGTGACTTTAATTATTACTTTTCACAATTTTGACTATTTATGTAATATTTTTACCTTATAATTATAACTTTTGTCATCTATGTCAAACTTTTGACTTTTATATCATCATTTTGTTTCATGTTTTTCATTGCATAATTGTGACATCTCATAATTTAGACTTTTATCGCGCAATTATGATTTACCAACGCATTTTTCTTATGCGGCAGAAATGGGCTTCCATACAATACCGTTTCTGTTTCCCACCCTCAGCCATTCCATAAAGATTTTATGACCTGTGCTAATCTTTGACATTTGACCTTTGGGAGGGTCAAAGTAAATTCCACCAATTTGTTCACAAGTATTGCTACCGTGTTCCTCTCTCAACAGTCCCTGAGCACTTGTTTCATTTATTTCACACAAATATACACAATAACTGAACTCAATAAAGCTTTTGAAGTAACTTTTACACAGAGACGTGTGCACTCAAAGATGGCTGGCAAAGCTGGTTTATGGATATACGGAATCTATCCGCATTCCATCAAAGTCCCTTTATGCTCTCCAGAAATACAGAGAGATACAAATGCGGTACTCTAAACTAAGAGGCAATACTGAAGCGCTAAAACAACGGCCACAACGACGGGCTAAACTTAACACAGAAGCAGAAATCCCAGACAAACGGCGAGCTCTACGAGACGTCCCTGATATATGGTGGTTCTGATGCGTGTGATGCAGAAGCAGCGGTTTGATGATCAGAGGACTATAAGGAGCGACGGAGCAGGCATAAATGTCGCATGCAGAGCAAATACAAGCCCTCTCCATCTATCCAGCAGAGCCACTCCATGCATTAAAACACAAAAATCATCACTAATTATACAAAAAAGCTTCCTGCGTGGGGAACATCTGGAAAAATAGCTACAGCTTATATCGATCTGAGTGAGTGACGTCATGAAGATGCACAGTGCGTTCGTTTCAGAGAGTAGTAATCACAAATTCATAAAGTTTTTTAAGAAAGCACAAACAAGCCATTCTTATGGGTAACATGATAACAATGGGTTTATACAGATAGACATAGAGCTATATTTATATTTATTTATATATATATATATATATACTGTATATATTTATATACTTCCTAATAAATACAACTTGCTCTGTGCAAGATGTGATGAAGAGTTTTTTTTCACATAGTGAAACCCAGTTGGGGAAGAGCATGCATTTGTGCGAATGCCAGGGATGTTTTGATGTCGCTGGTTCTTTCCTGGGGCTTAGAATGAAGGGGCGGATTGCCTTTTCCCAGAATGCTTCAGCGATGACACTGGACAAAACACAAATTTAAGGTTAGGGGGTCATGACGACGCCACAGCACATTACACATTAAACTTTGGCATTAAGGGCAGGACTAGTCAATGCTCTCAATTATACTTACATGAAATATTCTATATTCTTTTACTCTGACTCAGCTAGAAGAAAGAAAAGAGGCCTTAATCAAACCGAGAAACTACTGACAACTAATGACTAGATTCTGTAGGCTAAAAATTGTGGATGTTTAATCCCTTTAAATAACTTATGCTGGGTACACACCAAAAGATTTTTTACATCTTATAAGATTTTCAAAATGTGACAGACCACAAACATGAGGACAAAAAATCCTAGATTTAAGCGTTTTGCTCCTATAGTGTGTGGTGTGCCATGATGTGACAAAGACAGCACACCACACACAAACAGATTTTCAACCAGAGTCTCGACTATGAACACAGGAAATCTCGCAAAATATCGTGAGACTTCAGAATAAGCATGACGGACGATATGCAGGAAGAAATTGCGATAGTGTTTGGAATGATTTTCACAGAAAATTCACGTGAAAAAACCATTGTACCTACCATTATATATAACCTTTTATACAGAAATATATTCATTCTTTATTGTCTTTATTTATTCTTTATTGGATTTATTGTCTCTTTAGAAAAAGTTATTTAATCCCTCTAGTCTATAGAACCTCACTGAACCCTTAACACTCAGCTTTTTTCTTTTTTTTTAATCTTTTTTTTTAATTGATTTTAAGAATTATACAATTACAGTCAGGGGGGTACAAAGAGTAAAGCCGATAAACAAACATAAAAAGACATATACATAAACAGTGACAAACTTAAAAGTTAAACAAAAAATTGAAAATGTTTACAGATTGAAACGCACTTTGCAGCTTTCTTATTTTTCAAACCCAATATTGTGTTTAGGTATTGTAAAATTTCTGCTCTTAAAATGAAAAACAAAGGCTTGTTTCCTCGAAATTTACACTTATGAATACTAAATCTTAACATTAAGCTTCCTGCAAGTGTGTGTGTGTGTGTGTGTGTGTGTGTGTGTGTGTGTGTGTGTGAGAATGACCGTGTCTTCCATCATCTCGCTTTCTGATTGGATATTGTTTCGTTTCACGTGATAATCTCCAGAGCGTGCGCGTGTTTGTCCTCGGAGTTCCCCCCACACATCAGGATTTCTGATCGTAAATATTAAACATGTTTAATATTTACGATTCGCGATCGGAGCGGCTCCGACGTTCTTCCGAGCAGGTTCGGACACTCTTAACACACCTCACACCAAGGGAAAATCTGATAAAATAATCTGTTAAACCATCAAGATAATCGGGACATAGCTAGGATTGTCGGAAGGGGAGAAATCGGCCCAAAATCAGCCCGATTATCTTTTGGTGTGTACCCAGCATAAGGATGCACCGATATTAAAATGCAACTCTTTACTGTATGTCCGATAATTCAGATTTATGCAATTTTTTACGACTTTGTCTTTATAAATTAAAACTAAAATGCTAAAAACTCATTCTTTTTAACTGTTGCAAGTAAATACATTTGATTCTCTTCAGAAAATCTCTTTTGCTCATCAAGGCTGCATTTATTTGATCAAAATACAGTAAAAACTTTTTTTTATTTTAATATATTTTCAAATGTAATTTATTCCTGTGATGGCAAAGCTGAATTTTCAGCATCATTACTCCAGTCTAATGTGTCACATGATCTTTCAGAAATCATCCTAAAATGCTGATGTGGTACTCAAGAAAATATTATCAATATTATCACAGTTGAAAACAGTTGTGCTGCTTAATCACTTTGTGGAAACTATGATACATGTATTTTAAAGGGTTCTTTGATGAATAGAAAGAACAGCAAACGAACAGCATTTATTTGAAATAGAAACCCTTTGTAACATAAGAAGTGTATTTACTGTCACTTTTGATCAATTTAATGTGCCCTTGCTGAATAAAAGTAGTAATTTCTTTCAAAAAGTAGAAAAATCTTACTGACCCCAAACTTTTGAATGGTAGGCTATGCAAAATTGAAAAAAAATAAAAATATATATATTAAATCTCCACACTGTAAAAAAAATAAAAATAAAACGTTGCTGCAATTAGTTAACAACTTAAAATGTGTTGAGATAACTTAAATATCCAACTTAACTAAAGTTAACTAAACTTAATATTTTAAGTCAAGCACAAATACATAGTTTAAGTCGAAACAACACATTATTTCTCATTCTAATGTTGAATAATAAATAATCAAAATAATTTTGTACAGTGTAATATCGACTGATATGTTGCTGATATATTGTGCATCCCTATAAATAAATAATAGCTTGGTAGCTTATGGAAGACAAATTATATCAGCTGTTATTCTAAGAGAACATAAGTAAAGGAATAAGGGTGAAATGGCAAACAAGGCCTTTGGGACTCACCCTTCTCCCTTCCATTTCGCAAATTCTCCTCTTCATCCTCCAGACCGTCATCCACTGTGAGATTAACAAACGTTAGTTGCCACAGAAATCATGAAGTATGTACTTAGAGGACAGCAGAAGCAAGTTTACAAGAGTACCTGAGTGAAGTTCTTTCACTAGTGATGACATAGTGTTTGTGATTGAGTCTGCAGCCACCAAAAGATCATTACGGAGATTTCTTGGTACACCTGGAAGAAAGAAGATACATTTCAGATCACAATAACCAAAGCTAAAAAGAAAGATATCAAAAAAAAAAATGTATTTAGTGATTTAAAATTTCAGTCTATTCCTCACTCAGAGCTATCATGTGGCATTAGAAGACTCGAAATATAGTCAATAATAGTTGTATAGAATACCTTTATGGTACATCTTGTCCTTCTTAAAGATTGAAAGTATCCAGTAAAGACTGTCCCAGTATCCATCTACTTTTAATTGTATAGGAAAGATCAGCTTTGACATTCTTCTAAATATCTCCTATACATCTCCTAAACATCTCCTTTTGTGTGAACGATCATGTATGTCAATGGAAAGCATCAGACTTCTCACCCTGAGAGAAGGCATCCAGCACGTCATCTCCGACCCCTGCCAGGCAGTCCTGCGGTGTGTGTGTGGGGGTTGAGCCGGCCGAGGTGGAGCGGATGGGCATAGGCATGGTGCAACTGGCACTGTGGCTGGGCGATGAGTGGGGCGAACTCCCCGTCTGAGACTGTAGGAGGGGGGTGAGGGAAGAGAACACAAATATTTCACTAGATGAATATTTCACAACCTGAACCTCCATTGGTCCCTCGCTCCCCAAGAAACACTGGTAAAAAGCTTCTACTGCAGACATGGCTATAGATATCAGATCTATTTCTTAAGGTTGTCTCCATGTAGTGCATTCTCTGTGCGTCTTTGGCCTGAGAGCTCACTGAGCAGCATGCAAGTGCCATCAGAGGAGCAAAAGGCTGGTGGAAAAGGGCCGCACTGTCTCACAGATTGATGCTGAGCCCAAGGCCTGTGGCCCAGTGCCAGGCAGCAGATGGCTGGCCAGACTGCAGTCACATTAGACGTGAGGTGCTTAGCCTTGATGAAAGGAGAGCAGGTCTCTGATATTTGGCAAGAAGACATGCGGCTCGTGGTCCCTCCCTGGGTCACAGGAACAAAGCAGCAGGACTTGACTGGAAATGGGAGCTTCATGTCCCCGTTATGAGGAGCAGACGTGATAGAGATCGCCCAGAGAGACAGTCTGCGATAAGCTCATGAGATATCCATGCTTTATTCTCATTAGGCAACTTTCACTTATCAATCATTTTGTAGTAGTAAAGTATTGAACAGTCTCTGTTAAAGAAATAACAATTTCTGTGATCATTTACTCATCCTTATGTCATTCCAAACCTATATGACTTACTTTGTTTTGTGGAACACAATGGACTGACACGCCAACAACAAAAAAAGAAAGCACCGCTATAAAAATTCTGGCCGATAATTATTTTCATGTTATAGCTAAATACCGCTGAATGTCTGATATTCAAATTCTATACTGTTTTGTCTAAATAAATGTAAAATAAAACACTAAACAACTAAAATCAATCATTTTAAATGCTGAAAGTGTATTTAGGCATCACAGCATTAAAATGTACAGTCTAAAATGCATATTATATTTACAATTTCAAGATTACATAAAACATTTTTTGTAAGCATTAATTTCAGCAATTTTATATATTTATAAACTGTATTTATATATAGTCAATATAATATAACATAACATACCATAATATAACATAACATAATATAATATAATATAATATAATATAATATAATATAACATAATATAACATAATATAATATAATATAATATAATATAATATAATATAATATAATATAATATAATATAATATAATCATTTTAAACACTGTAAGTGAATTCAGGCTTTATAGCATTATAATGTACAGTGTTACAAATGCATATTTATTTTGAGATTTGCTAAAGGTTTCACTACAAGATTACAGTTGATTGTAATACAGTCAAAAGTCACAAAGATATTATACACAAAGATAAGACATATAATATAATATATAATATAATAATGTATGCATTATAACGTACAGTATTAAAATGCATATTCATTTTGAGATTTGATAAAGATAGCATTTAACAGTGTTACTATTTTTTTTTAAAGATTAACTGTAAGTGAATTTTAGATGATGGCAAAGTCATACGGACTAATTTCATTCATAGTATTTTTGTTGCTTTTTTTTTTTTTTTGTCCCCTTCACTTTCATTGTATGGAAAAGAGCATCCTGAACATTGTAATATCTCATTTTGTGTTCCATGGAAGAAAGAAAATCAGGGTGAGTAAATGATGACAGAACATTTTCTTTTTGTCAGTGATCCTCTCTGTTAACTTTATGAAAATGTCTGTGTTTTGCCAAACACAATACATAAGTTAGCTCAAACCTTTGCAGCTGTGACCCAGTGTTTACTCCAGAATGTTTGAGCTGTAGTAAAGGAACACTTACTGCCTGTTTCTGCTCTTCATCCTGTCAGCCAGAAGATGAGAGATGATAGTGAGTGAAAGCAGACACGCCAAAGACAGAGGTGGTGGAGAGAAAAAAAGTGAGTATAGAATGAGAAAATAAATGATGTTGTCATACATGCCATGGGAAATGAAGAGCCAAATTTTTGTCCAACAAGTATCGTACCTTCAGCAGCCTCATGAGACCTTCCAGCTGGACCATCAGTTCTCTCCTGCTCTCCTGCAGGGCCGACATGCGCCTCTCCAACTCGTCTTTTCTGTGTCTGAACAAAATGACAAACAAAATGAATAAATGACTCACCGTGTGAATCATAAAAATCAATGACTGTCAAACATATAACTTAAAGGTCACATATGATGGAAAACAGGATTTTCTTTGCTTTTTTGAAATGAAAAGCTCCTTGTACTGTTCATAACGCAAATCTGCCTCCACAACCTACTCATTCACTTTATGAAAACTAAGTGGGAAAAATGGCTCATGGTAAAACATTACTGAATCCAAAACCATGAGTATAGAGGTTATTTGCATACACTATTCTTAAAGCTGCAGTAGAAAAAAAACAGCCTTATATGGCTCAAAAAGACATAGAAAATGGTCATGTAAAATTAACAATGGGACAAAAGTGCAGAATATGACCCCTTTTTGGTCTTTTAAATCTGCTCAGATATACACATAATGTGGTTAAATCGCCATTAAACTAATACAAAGAGGGAAAAATCAGCACATAATGGAAATGAAAATGTGCCCATTCACTCGTCTCATAAACTAACATATTATTAAGGAAACTACCGTCATTTGGCTCCTACATGCCCTCTGGTGCCCATAAAAGGTACTCTGTTTAAATAACTAAAGGGAGCAAAATCCCATCCAGTCAATTTAAAATTGGTTAAATTCCCAACAATCTCAAATGTTCTGAAATGCTCTGGTTAACTCTGATTAACACTATGGGCCCTATCTTGCACTCAGCGCAATTGACTTTGTACACTGACGCATGTATCAGTCCTATTTTGCACCCGCGCACAGCAGACTTTTCCCTCCACAGACGCACGTCAGTAAACTAGCAAATGCATTTGCGCTCCCGGGGGCGGTTCAGCGCAAAGAGGAGGCGTGTTCCGGCGCAAACGTTCCCTGGTGCTATTTTGCAGGTTTAGAAAACAATTCCGCCACTGACCAGGACAAACCTAGTCTAAAGTGGCGTGTTGCGCATGTTATTCATATGCTATTTTAAGGGCGCATGCTTGGCCATAATAAATGTAGAATGTGCACAACGCGCATACACTTTGATCCTCTCATCTACACAGAAGCAGCAGTTTTCATTTTTGCAAATCATACATTATTACAATAGATAGATAGATAGATAGACAATTTATTATAAAAGCAGACATCTAGCTTACACATTTACCCAATTTATCATACGCCTGTTTAACCGAAGTTAATTTGGGTGGGTTTCTCCATCCCCAACGTAACTTCTCTCTCTTTTACGGCCGTGACGAGAACGTCTGTCTCCTCGGCTGTGAACCGCTCCTGGCGTGCACCTGGCAAATCCGCTGTTATAATAGCAAGCCGCCATGGAAAAAGCACGTCTGCTCTTAAAGGGAATGTGAGATTTCGCTCTGATTGGTTTATTTCACGTTACGCCCAAACCACACCTATAAGTAATGAAGCTACTTCAGACCAACCCATTTTAGATTTGCGTCGGGCGCAAGAGTCATTTATCCCGCCGGTATAATAGCAATAGCGCCCAAGACCCGCCCACAAAGTTACTTGCGTTTTGCGCTTGATACTTGCGTTTCAGATAGGGCCCTATATCCATTGTGTTATTTTTCGTGCATGCGTGTAGAAAGCCTATGTGTAATTGTGTTTGTGTACCGTAGCAGTCGTAGCTCTGCCAGTAGAGTGGGGTTCTGCTGGGCTTTTTCAGGGGTGGGTTGAGAAGCCTGTTCATGTTCTAGACGTAGGCGCTGGATTTCTTGCAGGATCTCCCTACAAACAAAAAACGGCACTTACTGAATGCACTCAATTAGTGATCATTATTCTTTTATGGGACGGTAAATATGAATACATAATGAGTTACTTTAATTTAGCTGTGGGATTTGAAGAGCATTTAATAATGGTAACAAACAAGCATAGAGTAAAAGCTCTGACTCCATATGGGAATTTAGAGATCTGTAAAACATCCAACCGTTCAAAAACCCACCTGTTTTTATTCTCTAATTCTGCGATGAGCTGCCTCTGTTGCTTATTAGCATCAAAGTTGAAACTCAGATCAGTTGGAGGGCATTGCTGAAAGACAAAATAATTAGAGAAGTGTATTACGAATTATGCACAAAACTAATTAGAAAGATGCTGTTAAATGAAGGCATCAAGTTATGGGTGCATAACAGCCAGATGTACAGTAAAAAGAATATCACTAAACATGCAGTTGATTTTCAATAAATTCCACTCAATGAAACAAATGTGTACTCTCGTGTAAACTTCATTAACAAGACGTTCTCCCCCGCCCCTGTAACGTATGGAGAGGTGTAATTTGAGCGTGTTTGTGAACTGAATCTCACAGTGGAGTTGCTGGCCTCCGCCGCCAGACGAGCAGCGTATCGAGCGATGAGACGGTGTTCTTCATCCAGTCTGCTGGGACTCTCAAGGGTGCTACTGTCCACACAGAGAGAGAGAGAATAAGAAGAAATACATACAGCAGGAAGAAGAGAGTGGTGAAGCATGAGACAGATGAGAGCAGATGTGAATTCCAGACATCAACGTGAGTAATGAAACTTCGGAGATGATAGATGACCATCAGGAAAAGGTTTATGGGAAGCTACTCTGAAACTGTGGCTTATTAATATAATATAATATAATATAATATAATATAATATAATATAATAATGCTCTTTTTTCACATTTTCGTGGTAAAAAAATATGCATTTATATGCATTTATTATACACAGTCAAGATCAATTATATTATATTATATTATATTATATTATATTATAATTACTACAACAGCTACTCAATCTACAGGTCATGATACATATAATTTATATATAAAACAATATTAAATTTTATTAATATAATCTACTATAATCAATATAATAAATACATCTTTTTTACATTTTGAGAATTTTTTTAAGTGTTTCAGCAATTTTATATACAGTAGTCAACATTTGAAGTGGATCATAGTTCAGCAAAGTTGTCCTAAGACAAGAACAGGTATTGTTCAAAATGTGTGTACAACTTCGATGAAAGGTTTTGATCCACTTCAAATGTTGACTACTGTACATTTATTTTACATAAAAGTCTAAATATAGTATATATAATACAATATTTTTTGCAAAATTTGAGCACATTTTGTCAGTTTGTCTGGCTGTAGAACACAGACATGTGCAGTGGATGCATAGGCTCTGGAGGTGTGTCTGGGTCTTATGTTATAGGGTCTGGCATATGGCTGGAGCAGATGATGGAGCATATGTTTTCCTTCCTCATTAAGTGCTCTACAATTAGGAGTGAATTACGTGCGTATGTGTGAATATGCGTGTGTTCTGGCAGTTAGATACCACACACTCATGAAAATGCACACGCCACATTCATCAATCAAAAGTAACACAAATATTATATTAGTCTGATAATACAGCAGGATAATAAATGAGTTGCATGGAGCTTTACTGCTGTGTCAGTCCCTGTGACCTGCCTGAACTCTCACCGTCTCAGGGGAGTGATTCATTAGGAGGGTTGTTTCGATGCCAGACGTTTCGCAGACAGACATGGTGTTTATAATAATCAGTGTCACGCTGAGAATTATCCACTGGAATCCACTTATTGATATGGCACCCTGGCAACGACTGTTAGGCCCTTATATTGACACTTAAAGGTGCACTATGTAATTTTTCCTCATTAAAAAGCTATACACAAAGAAATGAAGAGCACTTTTGGCAAATATGTTTAAAACGATGTGCACTCATTCGAGATAAATACCAGTGCATATGAATGGACTAGAAAAAAACCCTCACTGGGCAGAAAAGGCTGTCTGTGAATAACCTTGGAGCAATAAATATACATTTATTGGAGCAATAAATAAGTCTTCCTCAAATCCTTTACATGCAAATATCCTCAAATAAGATCCCAGATCACCTGATAATTGTGGACTCTTTAAAAACAGCTTAACATGGATATTTTATAGTCTTTTCACTTTTATTTTTAACCTCTGTCACAACTTTTTTTGGAGTGTGTTGCAGCCACCAAAATCAAAATCTGTTTATATTTTCAAAATCAAATTAATTGTTTATTTGTACTTTTGTCAGTTAAATAAAGACCATTAACAAATCACAGATTTTTGATTTAATTACATTTTACTAAATGTCCCAACTTTTCTGGATTTGGGGTTGTAATGATGAACAGAATCAAAATTTTATGGACAGAACATAGCAATAGTCCCATGTGTGTGATCCACCAGCCACACAATGAGAACAAGTGAAAGAAATCAAATGGAGCATTAAAGATTGGTGGCATGTGGCTTGCATGCTTATTCAATACAATCCAAAAAAAGAGAAAATACTGTCAAAAACCATTCAAATCACCACAAACTTTACTGCCTTTACAAATTTATGTAGTGACAGTGTGAACGTCAGGCATTCATATTATATATTAACCAATAATCTACTTCATATAGTTATTCATTTGTCAAAAGAATAGTGTACATTGAAGTCTTAAAGGTGCATTCAATTCTAAGGGTCAAAGAGAGGGTAGACGACAGCAAAATATAACCAAACTAGGGCTGGGCGATATGGCCAAAATTTCATATCCCGATATAGCTCATTTGATATCCCGATAACGATATACATAACGATATAGCAATTTTTCTGTTAATTCAGTTCATGAATAGTCTACCGTAAATCCTCTAATATTGGCCTGTATTCCATTACCGGCCGGGTCTCTAACATTGGCCGGTCTCGCTGTTGGCGGAGGTAAATAATTATTAGAACCAACGTTTTTCTGGGAAGGCCACAACATTATGCTTGTGATAGTAACATGCAAATACCACAGGGGGGCAATGTTTGCTAACGAATCCAAGCCATAGCTACGGTAGCCTGGTCATGTCAATCACTTCGCTCTTGACTCGCACGTGACGTGAGACTTCAGTCGGCTAACGTTGTTTACCATGGCAGCCGTGGAGCCAAAGAGGATTTTTGGCGAAAATCTATTTTTTAACCCCCTGGGTTCGACAATCGCGCCGGCGCGATAGGTTTTTTTTCTTATAAGTGCAAAAGAGATTCAAAATATTCTGTTGACTTTGATCTTAATTACGGAGAGCGCACGCTATTCAAACGCAAATAATCTGAGGCGATCCACGCAAACCTGTGAACACCCACAATCAGTTGGATATGTTCACTTTCAGGTTCACCTCGTTTTCATTTCGAGGAGCAACGGATCCGGTTGAGGAATAGGTCAGTTCTATATTTGCTTTGTTCTAATCGCAATAGTGTCTGTACACGCCAAAAGACTGTTTAAATATGAATCGCGTTTCTCTCTCTGTGTGTGTGTGTGTGTGTGTGTGTGTGTGTGTGTGTGTGTGAATGAATGAATGAATGAATGAATGCACAGATGCGCGCTGTTGTGGAGCTACTAACGGGTTGGGTTGGCTGGTCATCTAGTTGAGAATTAACTTACCCTGGTCTGAACCGCGTCTACTACCGTCTTCCTCCATGTTTGTTTATGTATTGCAGCGTGCATGGGCATGCCGTGAGGTTAATTCTGCCGTAAAACGCCTTATCGTGGCGTAAACGATAGAGCCTTATATAAAACGATAGACATTTTCTATCGTCCAGACGATATATTTCGTCATATCGCCCAGCCCTAAACCAAACCATAATATTTTGCATTCTAAATGACCGGACGGAAAAAAATTTAATAAAAAAGTATACCCTGACTCCATCAAATGCAAAAGTCAATAAAGGACACGGAGAGCATATCAGCACTCTCTGTAGAGCTAGACTGAGAAGCGAGTCTATGATTTCATATCCAGTGGCAGGTGGTCAATACTCACTTAACTTCAAATTAAAAACTCATTCGGAGCAAATGGAAAATGATATTTCTGTTCTGGCAGCAAGACTGGCCATGACCCAGCGGACGATAAATTCTACGCAAGGCCACTTGTCCTTGAAAGCCCAACCCGGTAAATGAACGTGTGCTGGAGAGGGTGCACCGTCAGCAGAGAGACTCGAGATTATTGTCCCGCCTACAGCTTTAGTGTCCCAACAAGGCCATGCAATTACACCCAAACTGAGATAGAGAGAGAAGGAAAAACTTCTTATGGAAGGCCCAAAAAGTTTGACACAAAATCTTGTTGTTGATGGTTTGAGAAGTAAGGGAGATCAAGGGCTGTTGTCACATTTTTTTTTTTACATTTTCAACTTTCTTTAGAGTGTAATATTGCTCTTTGAGCATGCAAAAGGCCTGCAAAGTTACACAACACAAAGTCACTCCAAAGGGAGTTATTCTCCATTTCAGTGAGCAGCACTGACTCTGAACTCCTTCAAACGCCTCGATTGCAGTCTTGTGCTTTCTTCTAGGAATGTACACATCACAATATTCCTCATTTAAATAATTCCCACAATACATGAAAAAAAAAAAAAACATGTCCGAATCTAACCAGGTCACGGAAAGGGCGTTACATTTCCGAAACAAGCTCGAAGCGGCTGACCAATCACAACACACTCTGGTGCAGCTGGCCAATCAGAGCACACTAAGCTTTTCGGAAGGAGGGGCTTCATAGACGCTGGAACTAAACAGAGCGTTACTGACAGACTGGGAAGAGAGTGCTGAAAAAATGTAAATAAAATATGTGAACTTTCAAGCATGAAAACCTCTTCTAGTAGACCCCAAAAACAAAACTTTGTAAAAGGGCATAATATGTCCCCTTTAAAACTATTTGCCACCCTTTGATATAAAAATATATGTCAATAGTAAAAGTACAATAAAAAAATACTGAATTTAAAATGAGAAATCATGGCGTTACAATCTCCTGTTACGGTTGTGGGCAATTGTAACACTATCATATCATTAACCAGCTTACTTGCAAAGAAAAAATATGATATTAAAGGGTTAGTTCACCCAAAAATGAAAATTCTGTCAGTAATTACTCACCCTCATGTTGTTCCATAGTCCAAGTGACTACAGTGGCTCAATCTTAAGTTTATAAAGCGACGAGAATACTTTTTGTGCGCAAAAAAAACAAAAATAATGACTTTATTCCACTATTCATTTCCTTCTCTCTGGGCCTCGAGTCTTTTCACGGAGTATAACTGCGCAGTGCATCTGTGTTGTACGTCACACGTAGGCTCACTATTGGCCGACGCTGGTCATGTGTGTGATGTGTGTGACGTACAACACAGATGCGCTGCGCAGTTATACTACGTGAAAAGACTCGAGGCTTTGTGTTCCGAAGATGAACGAAGGTCTTACGGGGTTGGAACAACATGAGGCTGAGTAATTACTGACAGAATTTTCATTTTTGGGTGAACTAACCCTTTAATTGATATTAATAATAAAGAATCATTGTCAGTCTTATACAATAGTAATTATTTAGCTGGATTTTATAACGTGCATTATTTATAATATGTATTTTTAAATGAAAAGTCTCAGTCTACAATGTAATTTTTTTTTTTAATCCTAAAATCCTTAAATGCATGAATTTTCTAATGAGTCCAAAATAGGTCAGAACAGTATTTAATGAAATACCATTCATTACATATTTGTAATATCTGTTCATTCTTTTTTTCTTTTTTGTGGAAAGAAAAACTTATTTTTCTCATGCAGAGAGAAAACGTTTCTGAGCATGTTATAGTTGCCCTTGGTCTTCAAAATATATTAAATTATATATATATATATATTAAATGAATGCTGTTATTTTGAACTTTCTGGAGGAAAAAATGTGTTTCCACAAAAATATAAAGCAACAAAACTGTTTTCAACATTGATGATAATAAGAAATGTTTTTTGAGCAGTAAATCAGCATATTAGAATGATTTATAAAGGATCATGTGACACTGAAAATGTGAGTAATGAAAATGTAGCTTTGCATAAATTGTATTTTATAATATATTATGGAAACCAACAATTAATTTAAAATTGTAATATTCTACAAAATGTAAAATTTTACAACATTACTGATCAAATGTCCTTGGTGAGCATAAGAGACTTCTTTCAAAAACTATTAAAAAAAAATCTTACTGACCCCCAAACTTTTTATTTTTTTTATAGTTCTTTAGTAATTAATAAGCAACACTTACTTACTGTGGAACAAAATCTGGGTAACATTTTAGTTTAGGGTCCAATTCTCACTATAAACTAGTTGTTATTAGCACGCATATTACTAGGATTTGGCTATGTCTTAAAACTTATAAAGCACATATTAATGCCTTATTCTGCACAACCATATTCTACATCCCTTAATCCTACCCAATACCTAAACATAACAACTACCTTACAAACTATTAATAAGCAGTAATTGGGAGTTTACTGAGGCAAGTCTTAGTTAACAGTTAATAGGAAGAACTGGACCCTAATCTAAAGTGTGACCATAAGTAACTAGAATCGTGAAATTTTAATCTTGGTATAAAATTCTATACTAACTATACTATTATTCACTAACCACCCACAATCCAACTTAACCTGTTGATCAATGGACTGACCGTCTGTCTGATAGTCTGCCGTATCCTCCACATAACAAACCAATTAAAACGGACCTGAAAGATCGGGAATTGCATTCATTACAGATTTTGTTGATGCATTTGCAGCATTACCTGATTTACATAATTCCTTTAGTAAATGAGGTGCTAAAACAACGCAGATAGCACCTGCAAATAAACTACCTCAGGATAACCTTGGGCTGTAACCCAGACTGAGATGCACCAAGGGTTCACAGGCAGCAGCCAATTTCTCGATTGAATGCTTTTAGTCTTCTGTGTAATTTCACTGGCATTGGTATCGACTACTAAAAAATCATCACGACACTAACAAACGTAATCAACTGTGGCGGGTTGAACGCAACATAATTACATAAGAATGCTAAGGAGCACTCCTTGTGTCCCTAACATCTCCATTTTGGCAGACTCCAGTAAACAAGACTCGAGACGAGAATTAAGTGAATTATAATTCTGCATAAATTTTTGGCGCCCCAGGCATTGCCAGCACTTGACATCCTACTCGCATAGTGAGTGCACGTTACTCGTGCTGTAACGTAAGATTGAGATATTGGGTGAAAGGTTCAAGCTGAGAGACTGACAGTCTGTGTCTTTGATTTCATAAGCGGTGGCACGTTATTGATGGAAGCGCAGATGAAACTAACATGTACAGTCTCCCTCGACCACAAGGCCTCATTTAAATGCGTAACATCTCCGATTGCCCGAGGTCGATAGAGTCAGCTCCTTTTAAACTGAATATGATTATTACGGTGAGGGACTTCATGTAGGGTGAAGTGTTTACCAGTGCACTAGTCCTGCCTTGACGCTGGGCTATATTTAGAGCAGAATAAACAATAAGCCAACCTCTCTCTGTGCAAAACATGTCACATCTGGTCCATTAAAGTTATTTGCCGCCACGACACTCGTTGCGCCGAGACTCGATAAGTATTTTAGTATTCACCTGATATTCAGTACTGTCGGTGGCCTAACACAATGACAACAAATGCAACGGCTTACCTTATAATATGTGCTCAAACGAAGGCGGACGGCACGAGAAATCCTGTGAGAAACAGGCTGCTTTGGCAGCGGCTGTAAATAAATGGGGAATGGTGGATCATAAAGACTGAGATTGAATTTTCAGCTGATGTAAATGTTTGCGCCGGAGCTCACCAGTGTAATAAAATACAAAATGCTGCGCAATAAACCATGGGTTTCTGAAAAGTATGTTTTTCAAACAAATTTTTCAAACTAGGGTGCGATACTTTGGGATTTATATATCATAACTTATCATTCCTGTAGCTCAAAAAGTAGAGCATGGCACTAGAAATGCCAAGGTCATGGGTTCAATTGCCAGGGAATGCATGAATAAAATATAATAAAAACTGATAAAGTATATATCCTGAATGCAATACAAGTCGCTTTAGATAAAACCGTTTGCCTAAATGTAAACTATAAAAGCACCTTAGTTTTTTTTAAACATCTTTAAGATAGCTGACGATTGTCAACTATCATATCTTCTCGTATCGTTGCAAACCCGTGTGACTTTCTTTAATCAACAAAATGCTCAATATTTTGAAGAAATTTGGTAACCAATCAGTTTTGGTTGCCTTTGACTTCCATTGCATGGACATTTTATGTTCTACAGAAGAAAGTCTCTCATGCAGTTGTGGAACGACATGAGGGCACTGGAGTAAATGATGCCAAAAATGTCATTTTTGTGTGAACAATGGCTGAGAAAATGTAAATGTTAAAACTTTGAAACTTCCGAAACTTAAATTTCACACTATTCCTCAAGAAGGTTTCATATGGCTCGAGATGATGGGTCAAATTGACTACTTTTTTACCACTTTTTTTGGAACTTTACAGCATCTTTCCTGATTCACTTTCATCCTATGGAATTGAGCAGCATGAAAACTCTACCTAAACTCTCTTTTTGCGTTCTATTGAAAAATTTAAGTCCTACAGTTCTGGAAAGACATGAGCGTGAATATTTAATAACAGAAAACTTCACAATGCCGGAAAGACAAGCGTTAACTGACTACCGTACAAGCAAAGGCATTTGTCTTGGGACCCTGGCCATGTGTCAACAGCACAAAACAGAAAAAGCCATTCTGACCAACTCTCTATTTACAAGATAAGGCTCTCGCTCCATGAGAGTTTATCTTCCGGATCACCTTTGGGCTGCAGCCCAGCTCAGGAAGCGCAGAGGCTTCGGAGACAGCAGGCCAATTTCTCGATTCAATGCTTTTAGTCATCTGGCTTTGAAAGGCAAACATTCAACCTAATTCTGCAGCGATGCAATAAACATTGAAACAGTCCACCCAGAGAAAGATGCTACAATCTTCTACTCATCCGCACACAGCATAATATCAAAACAAGCTATTTTACATAACAGGCTTAAGTGGGGGAGCTTGAAAAACACACACACACACACTCAGCATGCAGACTGAAGCCTGTATGGAACGCTTACCTTTTTGAAGGCGTGGGCGTCCCGGGGGAAATGAGAACGGTATCGTTCATGTCGTTGGCCACTGGCCTCAGCTGACTGCAAAATTATAGAGTTTGAGTCAAGCATAGCCACAAACTTATGCCGCTCTAAGCTCTCCAGACGCGCAAGGGGACATCAAACCGCTCTAAGAAGTCGTGTTATTTTTGAATGCACGTTAAACTTCCTCGTCATAATCGCCTTCAAGATGCACACGTTTTAATTTAATGCTATTTGCCCAACTTAATTAAGTTAACAAGAGGACAAAAGGGTTTAGAGGAATTCTAATTAAAGCTGAAGGAATCCGAGAAGGTTGGGAGAAACAGGAGGGGGTGACATTGCAGAAGGTAATTTGTGCGAGTAAACAGTGCCACGGGATCCATCTGGACTCGATACCCGCCAGTCCTGATGTACACACATGATAGATCAGATCACTTCCTTTCATTTCATAAGATTTCAAGAAGTTTCAAAATATTGACATTAAAAACCATTTTGACGACACACTCTCGTCGCAATTCGAAACTATTTTATGTTTTGGCGAATTTGTGGTTAATTTGCGTAGATTTGAACACTTTTGTAATAGGGGTGGACCTTCATGCTTACATTTCCATCACATTGTACGAATACATACGAAATCACCACTTCATAAAATGGTTACGTTTTCTCATGAGATTCGGTAGGCTTTTGTACGTACAAAAACAGACCTACTGAAACGTTCCTTCCTTATATCAGTCACTAGTCTCTTATGTTTATTTTTTTGACTGATTAATAGTTAGGATTTTCCCTAAATATGCCCACAAGGTCATTTGTGACTATAGGGATTTAAGAAAAAAAGGTGTTAAAATACACACAACCAATTCCTGATTAAGCACAACAAAAACAAAACATCTATATTCACTAAAGAAATTTCCAGAACTTTTCCATGACTTTTTTAGGATTTTCCATGACTGTGGGAACCCTGCTCATATTGAAGACGCTTGTTTACTGCAATCCAAAATACAATCTCTTCAAATGAAACGAAATATCCAAAGGCTTCTTAGTTCAGTCGTTCAGAGGGTCGGTGCATTTGTATTACTGAGACGTCCTAATGTTAATGTTCCCTGAGGCTGCTAGCGTCATGTCACACGACTCGTGGAACACCGTATTTCAACTGGAACATCCTTCTGAGACCTCGAATGAAATAGTTACCAGCATCGAGCAAAAGTGATCCAACACATGGCAAGAAAATCATGCTAGACATTTACTATAACTGCAAAAGTCTCCTTTTTTATTATTAAAGCTCTTCTGTTCAATGCAATTACTCACTCACCCTCCCGCAAGGCAAAGAGTGTCCGTCTATGAAGTGGCGAGACGCAGGCGGTGACCGCTCTGTCCAGCTGCCTGTCCTGTTCTGTGCTCAACTGAAGGAGCATCTCAATGCACAACACTGCTGCTGTCTCCAAGGAAACCTGACAGTCACGTGACACGGTGACGATCCAGACACACTCTTACTCGCTCCTCTTCTCTCTCTCTCTCCCCCCGGCTCCACCGTTTAGACGCACACACTTTCTGCCACTCAGAAATAGATGCCATATTCTTCCCTAAGAACATTTAAATTTCTCCAATCTTTATTTCCAGCCACCCACATTAGTCATAACACAAAGCAATCCCTCTTTTCCAGCAGAGAGCTTCATTTACAACACAATTCCTATACAGAGCGTTGCCTACACAGCAACAATAGTCTCATACTTAAAGTGCAAAACTACATATTTTCAAAATTGACGGGTTGGCAGTTTTTCTGAGTAATATAATGAGGCTGGTTTAGACACATATGTTTCATACATTTGATAATATTTTCAAGCCTTTTCCAGACAATCACAAAGTGAAAACTGATGCGATACTCCAATGCCATTTAGTTGTGTGTCAATAACTGTTATTATCTACGCCGTGGAAAGACATGTTAACAAATTGGACAGACGCTAAATGGCACAACTGTTTAAAGGTCATTTCCGGCATATGACAGAATTTTGACGCTGATGTGTGAATGGAAGCAATATGGATAAAAGACGGAAAAGTCATTGTGTGTGTGAATGGCACATGTGGTACATTCACTGGACAAATTAATCTAGCATATTTACTGATATAATGGGTTTTGTGTGTAAACATGGCTGGTAGAAATTTTGTTTTGGAAGAAATTTGTTCTAAAACCAGTGGTTTGAAGGAATTCATTTTGATAGTTGTCATTACTGAGGTAAAAATATATATATAAAAAAATTATAATAATTTAAAATATTAATTGAATTATACATCTACTGAACTATAAATAATTTATACATCTAAAATTAATAGCGAGTAGAAAAAACATCAAGGGGAACACTGAAGAGAATTTACAATAATATTTGTATAATATTTTAATATACTAAAAAGTAACATTTTGGTTTGACTTGATATGAAATTTCAATTTAAAAAAAATGAAATTATTTAATTTAATTGAAAACTAATTGTATACTGTATAGGTGTGACATATGACAGTTTAAATATAATTATTTATGTTAAACCTAAATGGATTTTTTTTCTATAATATTACTTTTTTTCCTCACACAGTGTACATAATTATATAAAACTTTATATTTTAGGGAGGGAAGAGTTGCAAGGGGATCTTTCACCATGATTTCAACTGAGGGGGACCACAGCAAAAACCTGCACCGGCCCCAGATACCCTAGAATTATTAAAAGGTAACAAACAGATGCCACCCCATCACTTCAGTCACTGTCTCTGGACTCTTCAGCTCTCATTTGAACCACATAAGCCACATTTGAGCTAATCTCCAACCACTCAAATTCATCAAGCAGATCAAACCAGGATGAAATCGTCTTCTAAACTATGATTAGCAAACTTCGCTGGATTCAAAGCCAGAGACTGACAAGTCTTAGATGTCAGACGTGCTACGAATGTAGATTTATTCACTCATCTGATGTCCTGCCCACAGCAGAGGGGGAGGCAAAAATCACACTCACGTCTTTTTTATGAGGTCAAATGAATTACATCAAGGGCCGTTCACAGCCACTCTTCTCCTCTGGTTAATTACAATGAAGTGAGTACTTTCACAGAGCCTGAGCTGGAGAAATATGGAGCATCTAATATCCCGTCTCTGCTGAAAGTTATCAATGCATGACCTGCCAGTTCCAGCCTGTTTATGCCTCTGGTTCTGGGACCATGGCGCACATCTGCAGTGAAACATCAGTGTTTTATGACCTTGGCTGTTTATTACAGTCACTGTCTATTTCAGCTGCATTAATTCATACTGATTAAGCAAATAAAAGAAAGAGGAATGGTGTATGCACATTGACCTTGCTGACTTTCTTCATTCTTGGCCTTGTTTTGCTTGTGCATCAGTGCAAACTTGCAATATTGTGCTCTAGTATGTAATTAGTTGTGAATGATCATTTTTGGTAGTTCAAAAGTGAACAATTGTATTGGGGTCAATGGCATCTTAATCATCATTAAAAAAAAAGAAAAGTTTTTATATATATATTTTTTTTTTTCAAATATCAATTCTTAAACATCAATACATTTTTGGGGAGGCCCAACACATGACATTGACTTGGCAGACTGAAGTTTTACCACATAAATCCTTTGATTCCTGAATTGTTGTTATGTTATGATTAACTGATGATTTTGAATTATTGCTTCATTACCTGGTCAATAAATTGTAAACGTTTGATTTTATTCTGAACGACTCTGAGACTTGTTTTTCCCAAATAAGATTAACGGATTCGTATATTACCACAAGGTTGCGTCAGAGATTAGCGACGGCTAATAACTGATATCAGGAAGTGTGCAGGCTACTTGGATGAGAGGATGTGTTTGTCCGTCTAGGATCAGCAAGATGCTGGTTGATCAACTTAGCTTGGACGCTTCCGATGACTTCTGTTCTAATTTAATGTTACTTTAGATAAGTGTGTGTGAAAAATCACGGGCTTGGCTAATCCAAAACTATTAAAGAGAAGTAAAGTTGATCTACTGGCGTCTTTAATGGTGGCCAAAACCTACTAAAGTAAAACGATTAAATTAAGTTCCTGAAGGGCATCCAAGGGGGCTATTGAATATATCTTTGATTGTTGCGCGTGGGAATTACGCCAATTACCTCAGCTTCTGATCTTCGGGGCTGACCACTTGTGCCGGAGACCTGGGTAAGGAACTCGAAGCGATATAGTTTCCTGATCTAAGCGGGTAAAATATAAACAGAGTTTAAGAGAATAATCAAACGTTCGTTCATGTTTTAATGATGCCCAGATATCATTAAAACCTTTTCATTTATGGAGTCAGATGAAATAACGAGAAAATACATATGAGAATTGTGTTCCATTTAATCTTGTTGTGTTGCGTAAAAGGAAAGACAGTAACGCGCAGAGAAACCTTCCCCATATTATTGGAAAACCCTATTGGACCAATAGACAGGCTTACAGTGGTGTAATCAAGACGTTTTATGTATGGATTGCATTTTTTAATTGATTAATAGATCTGAGTGCCATCGACCCATTTAACATTACATACAACCCACGGTTCAAGAAAGCGATATGCTTTGCGCCATTTTGTTTCATTTATATTCACTGCAGATTAGTCCCAGACATCTGTCCCTGCCTAAGGTTCAGCACGTCCTAAAGAACTCTGAAAGGCTTGCCTTCATATGCCATCAGCTGTCAGAAAAACAACATTCCAGTAGGTCATCAGAGAAATTTATCTCACTTAAAAAACAACAACAACAAGGCTGTCACAGAGTTCCTGAGTCTGTTTGATCAAGCAGTCACAATTCTCTCTGTTCTGACCAATCAGAAGCAGGCAGCCTGCAGCTTGTGACAGTGGGATGTGGAGGATCATGTTGATGGATGTCATATTGAGGTCAAAGCCAACATGAACACTATGTTGACCAATTGTGAGGGGCAGTAACGAGGCAGTAACACTGATCTACCAACTGCCCACAGTACAAGAGATGGTCATAACGGGGCGGAGCTTTCATGAAAATAGAGGATCATGATAATAGTGTAATAATTAGGTTAAAGAAATTTGAATAAATTCCAAAATAAAATATCAGCCATAAGGAGTTACATCTTAGAGTAACTTACAACGGCCACCAAAGAAACCTAAAATGACAAATGGGACACCCTGTGGACTTGTGGACATAACAGACACATCCACATGCCATTGCATGCATAGGCCATTGTAAGTCCACAAGACTGCAAGTGCACATGAAGTGTGTCATTTGGGACAGGGTCATAGAGTGGCGTAGGGGTGACGTATTTTTATAGGCCAACCTGGAAGTTTGCATCGCGCTGATTCCCTCGACAAAAACCCAATAGGATTTTCAATTGGCTTTTGGATTATTGCAGAAAATAAGGTCTGTGACTAACAAAAGCTTACGATTCTTCACAAATGAACACATCTTTTATGAATTTTGAAGAGTAATTACAATAGGCAGAAGTCAAAAGCTAAATGTAGGCTTTAATCAAACTACACCAGTCACATGACTTCAACGTCACCATCACTAAGTTTCTGACAACTAAAATACTTACTCGTTTCCAGGTTTTAGCCAACAAAAATACGTCATCCCTGCACTATTACGTAGGTTTGTTGTACATATCGCAGCAGTTCGGAAATGAAATGTCCTGTGAGTGGTGCTATAATGCGCTATTGCGTGTGAAAATAATATGCCACCACTAAACCCAACCTATAATGTTAACAAAAGCAAACGAGAGATAAACACATTTACTGAAACAAGTATGCCATTTTAGCTTGCTTACAATTCTTTGACCGACTCGAGTTTCATGGGACTCTGAGTGCTCCACATTGCAAGTGCAATGCTGTACTAGGTGAGCTATCGAGCAAGTTTACCAGAAATCTACCCCAGTAATATGTGTGAAAAGGAATAAAATGTGTTGCCATTTTACTGCCTCTAGTGTTCATTTCAGTGAATTATATGTATAGATACGTTTTTGGAGCAAAAATGTATAGGTAGAGGCATGTGTTTCCAATGAGTCTAGGTTAGTGATACAGTATGTGCATTGCCAAGTATAACTAATAATATAACATGACAACACCGATAAGAGTAATCACAACAGAACCATTTCCTTCAATACCCAATATAAGAATGCATTCATCTCTGAGCTGAGGGAGATGGTCAATGGAACAGACCATAATATCTGTTCGAGTCCATAAAAGTGGGATTGTAACATTCCACAGTCATAGTAAACAGCAAACGCCGGAGGCTTGAGACTGACTTAGCACTAAAGGGATGGAGTGGCCCGCGGGCACCTCAAACTACATTTAGATAAGTTAGGAGGACAATATGTGACAGAAGGAGAGGCCACACAGAGTGCATGTTTAATGCATACAGGAAATCATAACCTCTTTCTTACTTTTGTAATATGTTAATGGTCACATTAGCATTAATGGTAACATTAGCATTAATGTTCATTAGCATTACTAGGACATTGGGTGTTTATTAGTACTTATAAATGACCACGCATGACCATATTCTACATCCCTTAACATCTAATAAGCAGTAATTAGGAGTTTATTGAGGCTAAAGTTGTAGTTAATAGTTAGTTAATAGTGAGAATTGGACCCTAATCTAAAGCGTGACCATGTTAATTGTCTCATTTTAAAGAATTTATCTGTGTACATTAAAGGGGAAAAATTTATGTCTCTAGTCTTTTATCAAAACTTGCTTCGGCTCTGAAATTTTGCTTGTCACTTACATAATTTTCTAATCTAATTCCTGATTCATTCCAAAATATGTCACATTACAGAAGTTAAATGGGTTGTGAATACTATTTCATGTCTTTAAATTGTGTAAAAAATGTGCTCTGCATTGTAATCAAGCTCTGATATTCATCTATTCTAATTCAACTCGTTCACATCTCTAATTGTCGCACGGCCAATTGAAGAAAGCATTACGAAAGTCTCTTGCTCTCTTTATCCATAAATAGGAAGGGTTATTTGAAAATAAATTGCTACAAGTCATTCACACGAGGACTATTTGAAGCCGATGCTATTTGAGTGGTACAAAGGGATATTTCAAGAGCAGTTTTAATTGCTTAGCAATCTGAATGTGAACTATAAATAGACGACGCTGGCAGCAGAACTCGAGCTGGCAAATGTGCCCTTTGGTCACAGTGAGTTCAAAGGCAATCTCATCGTTAAGCCTGAATCTCTTCTAGTTGTAAATGAGATGGTAAAATTTAAACATGATAAGATGTATTATTTTGTCATTGATTTACATACAAAATGTGTTTAGAATATAATTTAGAACAGATCTAAGGAAACATATATAGACTGGAAATCCAGACCCAAATCCGAAAGATTAAGGGTCTGGCATTGAGTAATGAAAATCGCCCAACTTGAGGGGCGGCAGCAAGCATGCATTTGAAAATCTCACTGCACGCAATTGGATAACACTACGACCAATCACAACAAGCCCCATACGCTTAGCTACCAGCGGAGCTAACTGGTAGATCAGACTCTTGCCGTATCCGGTCGGCGAAACCGTCCTATGCAAAGGAACGATTCGAGCGCCGTCTTCTGTTCCTCTTTTAGATAAAAAGCCAAGTTTCAAACAACTGGTGTTCATCCATAGCCATCTTGCAATGTTTACTAATGACTTCGACGTCGCAGCGCTGTCGTCATCTGTTTAGCTCGCCTCTGGCCCGCCTATATCAGATAACCCGATGTGATTGGTGCAGCTCGGCTACAAGGGCATAGTTAATGAGCATCATTACTCAATGCCAGAGTGACTCGCTGTGACAGAGTGACTCAAATTGTGCTCTCGCGAGAACTCTGGATTTCCAGGGTAGGAAACACATACACTTCCTGTGTATAAAAAAGAGGCCAAGCCAAAAACGGCAAAATATTAGGGGTCTTTTAATGCTCAACCATTTTAATCACAAATTAGCAAGAATTGTACAAATACTGTATATAAAGTCACTTAGCATCCAATAGCCTTTCCTTTTGTTTTCTTTAAATGTTTTAAGCCGTGTGGGTAAACTTGCAAACAGCTTTTTACAGGAAGAAGAGTCAGTGTTGTTCCACTCAATGTTAAACAGTTCATGAGTAGTTGAAGAATGTCTCTTAGTTAGTTTAATGTGAGACCAAATTTTCGCTGTAAAGTTCAAATCTGGACTCTGACCAATGTTCTCACGCAAGTTCTTGGTAGTCTTTGCAATTTGAGTAGGAGCATTGTGTTGTTGTAAAAAGAAAAAAAAATCTGATCATTCCCCTCTTTAGTTTTCTTTAGAAAACTTTTCAATTGTGGGAAGCAAGCCATTCTGCAATATTCGCCTGTACTTTAAAGCATTAAATGACTTTTCACAGTGAAGTAGCTCACCAATACCGGCAGCTAAAAAGGCTCCTTGCACAATGACAGCTCTTCCTCCCTGCTTCACTGTGCTAGAGATGCATTTATAATTATATTTCCCAGCAGATTTTCGAAGACGCCGCTCTGGAGCATAGCCATGCAACTCGTGTTTCATTATGATTCATTATTATGACTCCACACAGAACTTCCCATATTCTGCCAAATACTTAGAAATACTTAGTTTTTCTGAGACAGCAATGACTTTTTAAGTAATGCATTTGCTTAAATGTATCTAATTTCCTGAGCAATAATTTGTGTTAAGACAATTAAAAGCTTAGTGTTTAGCCTTTTTTTTTTTTTTTTTGACCAGGAGTGTACAAAAATACATATTTGATCTTAAAGATACCTTAAAGAGATCTTTTATTCTGTATAAAAACCAACAGAATGCACATGCTTTTAAAAGTTAGATGCTAAATAAAAAGCCCTAGACATCCATATGCATGTATACATTGTGGAAGAAATTTAATATGTATGCATTTTCTTATATTCATAGTAATTAGATTAAGGTAGTAAAATGCACAGGGATTGCTTCTCTGCTACATTGATGGATCAAAGAACTGTTAATAACCCTTATGAATGTATGTATGTGTATGACCTTGTATACGTGACTTGACAAAAAGTAATGTGTGACTGAATTTATGACCGAGACAGAGGGGCTCCACTCAAGGGTAGCAGGATAAGATGGCTAAGAAGTATCTTAATTTGTCCTAACGAAGTGTTAGTTATGGCTAATAAGTATCTTCATTTGTCCTAGAGAAATAACCTTGGGGGGGGAGTAGGGACTATAAAGAAGGAAGGATGTCCGTCTCTTATGGTCACACTCTGCACTACACTTTGTATGACTGCATGATTGCTGACCTTTCCTTGCAAGGGGAATAAATAATCTTTAAAAGACAATTGTTACATGTTTGTCTCTTATTCAGTAATAGAAAATTGTTTGCCATAACAATTTGGCGTTGTCGGCAGGATTCCTTGGAACCGAGAGCGGACGGTGACTGATCATCCTGGACTGCAGTTCCAGCCCTACCTCGAAAACTAGAGAGAGAGGGGTCGACCGCAAGGGCCCAAGAGGGACACCACTGGAATCATCAAAAGAACTGAAGTGGCGTAAGCTGAGACTGGTAAGAGACAAAGTCTAAATTGTTAGATTTCAAAGTGCAGATTAAACACGTGCAGCCTTTGAACTGGGTGACTTAAAGATATTCAGAAAATATATAGGCTAAATACAGTATAGCTTTATTGTACAAAACCAAAGTCAACACACAAAATTGAAACCTAGAAATTATGCAAATAATGGGTACAATAAAAGCAGACAATTTGAAGTCAAATGAAAAATTATTGTTGAAGCCAGTAAATGTTCTGCTATATAGGCTTTAAAGGGATACTCCACTTTTTTTGGAAATAGGCTCATTTTACAACTCCCCCAGAGTTAAACAGTTGAGTTTTACCGTTTTCGAATCCATTCAGCCGATCTCCGGGTCTGGGGGTCCCACTTTTAGCATAGCTTAGCATAATGAATTGAACCGGACAAGACCATTAGCATCTCTCTCAAAAAAATGAACAAAGAGTTTCGATATTTTTCCTATTTAAAACTTGACTCTTCTGTAGTTACATCGTGTACTAAGACCGACGGAAAATGACAAGTTGCGATTTTCTAGGCTGATATGGCTAGGAACTATACTCTCATTCCTGCGTAATAATCAAGAAACTTTGCTACCGTATCATGGGTGAAGCAGGCGTAATGATAAGACGCAGCGCATGCCGCCTGATAATAGGCTACTGAGCTGGGGACTATTATCAGGTGCTGGTTCATATCATTACGCCTGCTGCACTCATGGTACTGTAGCAAAGTTTCTTGATTATTACGCAGGAATGAGAGTATAGTTCCTAGCCATATCAGCCTAGAAAATCGCAACTTTTCATTTTCCGTCGGTCTTAGTACACGATGTAACTACAGAAGAGTCAAGTTTTAAATAGGAAAAATATCGAAACTCTTTGTCCGGTTCAATTCATTATGCTAAGCTATGCTAAAAGTGGGACCCCCCGACCCGGAGATCGGCTGAATGGATTCGAAAACGGTAAAACTCAACTGTTTAACTCTGGGGGAGTTGTAAAATGAGCCTATTTCCAAAAAAAGTGGAGTATCCCTTTAAGCTTGACTGTACTGGCAGGCCTTTAAAGGGGATGAAATAGAGTTTTTCTGTACTAAACATTCAAAAAATCATTCCCTTCAGACTATTGTCACTAAAAACATTAAAGCTAAATATATATATATTTTTTAAAAGAACATCTAAACTAGTTGACTAGTAAGCAACTAGAACTCAGATCACATCGTGAAATGGCGTGATTCTACATCCACACCAGTAGGTGTCAGTATTAGGTATGTCAATATGTCTGATGATTCATAAGCCGGAATTAATTAGTACACTTTAAATGTTTATAGTTGACTCTACAGACAACATGATGTGCTATTCGCGATCTATTTTAAGGTTACAAAAAATGAGTAAAACAGGAAAAAATGACACACTGTACTTTATTTAATCCAACAGAAATTAATTGGATTATGAAAGTGGGCATTACAGTACAGTATACACCAGAATGGTGACTGGTGGATGGAGGAGAAAGGTTGCTAAGTAAAAAGAGAATTTATGATTCGTCATTTAAATGTACAACATGTGACCACCCTCTAGTGGTTAAAAAATAAAACTGCATGCATGTTGAGGAAGACTTTTTTTTTAGCGCAATTTTCCACCGGACAAAATTGCGATTGTTAACTCATGATTTCTGTTCTGTCTGTGCGCACCAATCTTGCACTTCTATCTACTCCTCAACCAGACCACCTAGAGACTTCGGGTTTTCGGCATTATGTTAAGGAAGGTCTAATCTCGGGAACGCACAAAAAAAAATCCAGGAAAAGATTTTGGATTTCCTGGAAATTCCAGAAAAAAAATCAGTTTTTTGCAAATTTCTCGGCAACCATAATAGCTATCGAGTTGAAACAAATTGCAATCGATAGCTTCTAAAATGTACAATAATATTAGAAAAAAAGAATTGATCAAAAATCTTTCCTTTATGCTTCAAAAATTAATTAAAACTTTATATGAAGGGAAATAAGAAAAATATTGCCTTTTCACCTATAAAACTATTGTTCCACAGAAATACGTAAGGAAGGTATTCAGAAGAGTCATGAGCACAATTAATTCCACTGAATCACGGCAAGAAATCAATGAAGGTATCGATCAAGATTTGGAGAAGGAGCAAGAATATATGAGAAAACGACAAGAGGTTGTTGCAAAATAAATGGAAGAACGTTCAGCAAAGCGACAAAAGATGGCGACATCCACACCAACGGCTTCCTCATCAGGCGTATCTGATTTCTACGATGACTCGTGGCTTTCAGAGGATGTTTTGGCAAATATCTCGAAAGCAGAAGAAGAGTTTACAAAGTCACAAGCCAATAGTCAAGCAGAAAAGAAGGAAGAATCAGAAGAGGACAAAGCAGAAAAGGAAGCTGATACAGAGAAAATCGAGGATATTGAGTGAACACAAGATGTAAAAAATAATGAGCTAATAAAAAAAATGATGTTCAACTAGTCAAGTGATTGTGCCTTTTTTATTATCCATTGCTGATTTGATTTCAGAAAGTTCATTTGAATTTCAAGAGAAAGTTATATTCTCGAGCAACTTATTTTCTCTTTCATTTACTATCTCTTAGTGTTGTGATCCCATGACGTGAGAAAATTGCGCTAAAACACTCACTGAGTTTTTATTACTTGTTTGGTTGTGCTTCGGCTCTGCGTGACTGTTTGAATGTGGTAATCCTGCTAATAAAGAGGCTTAGAGATAAAACCAGTTTCGATAGAAAAGATCTCAATCTGACTAGCTGGCGTTACTGTAGCTTTACCTATTAACAGACACGATATTTACTTGAAAATAAATTCCAGCACAGAGCTACAATAACCCATAATGAAATGACCCTTCACAATAGATAATGCTTTACAATGACCTCTGTCAGAGAGCTACATATGGCAATTTTTTCTGTTCAATACAATACCTTACTCGCCTGTTGAGTAAGAAAAACACCATCTCCACGTCGCTTTTACAACATTTCGAATCTCTCAGGTCTTGCCATCCCTGAAAAGCTAAGTCAATGTTGATTCATGTTTTATTACGAGCTCTGTCGCAGTCTTGTTTTGCCAGCAGACTCTCCTCTGTTCGACACCTTTTTTTAAACGGGTGATTCTCCGGAGGTTTCTCGCTCGTTGACAACTAACCTATGCAAAGTAGCCGGAGCAACTTTTCTCCATTT
The DNA here is from genome assembly GCF_951802725.1 of Rutilus rutilus. NCBI lineage: Eukaryota > Metazoa > Chordata > Actinopteri > Cypriniformes > Leuciscidae > Rutilus > Rutilus rutilus. The sequence continues at coordinate 27,355,380 of NC_140226.1, forward strand.
ATGGATATGACGAACACGCTGACGCAATTTCCTGCGAAAACCATCCTGACAGGTCAAAAATAAAAACACTTATAATAGTCTTACCATAGTTAAACACGTTTTGGAAGAAGGATTGATGACGTATTAACTAATTATTTAAATTTTGTTCATTTAAAAAAAATTTTACAGTGTAAAAAAGTACAGTACCTTAAAAAAGTAAAGTCATTTTAGAGGTGGAGAAAAGAATTAGATATAAAGGATTACAAACTTTTAAAAAATGTGAAATAATGTGCAAAAATCTATTGTTCAATAAGACCAGGAATGTTGGAACGTGCATTAAGAAAGTAATCAATTTTGCTATTGATTTAGGTGACACAAAAAGAGATAAAAAATAAAATAAAATAAAAAGTTGTAAGCTGTCTTGTTGGCAGTCATCCAGCATTCCTTTGCTGCAGACAGAAAGGGTCAAAGTGTCTGAGAGAAACATTTGGTTTAAAAAGCTTATATATCTCTATAAAGATGCAGAGCGGGATCCTCGAGGGGATATGCCTCAGGTACATATTAAATTTAAAACTCCATCAGTTTTAGTGCAGCTATTCTCTGCCAACTCAGAAATGCCACTGGAGCATGACTGTGCACTTCAGCTATTATTTTCGTCCCCACAGGAGACCGTCTGCCCGGCTGCCATCTAAGGACTGGTAAATCTTGTTTTTACATCATATTTCTGCACTTTATAAACAGCACTATGCACTTTGTTTTGACTGCTGTGATGTTGGTGACACGTCTAACCTCAAGGTCAGATTTTAATGCTGACCACCAGTTTATTTTATTAAATGATGATTTTTAGCAATGTATAAAATCACATAAAATAATGAATTATACGTAAACTACTATTCCGATTGTATTTATTAAAAATGAATAAATTGTTTCAGAAAGTTCAAAACAACAGCATTTAATAGAAACAGAAATCTTTCGTAAAATTATAAATGTCTTTACTGTCCCTTTTGATCAATTTAATGTTTTTTATTTATTTATTTAATTTTTTGGTTAAAGTTTGATTATTTGGGATATTTTCATTAAAACGATATGCCATTACAAAACTGACAAAAATGTATGAATATGATGATTGCAATGATTTTCATAAAAAGACAAGGATTATGACTAAAATAAATTATCTTACATTCATATTGAAACATTTTGGTTTACTGCTGTTCATTTTCCTCACTCACAGTTCAAACACTGTGTGCATGATGATATAAAATCATGTGATTTTTATCAGAGCTGATAATACTGGCATTTTACATGGTTCATAATCAAACAACGCTGGTGCTTCATCAGAAACATAAATGAACACCGTAAATCTGCTACACTTTCCCTCCAGTGGAGGGCACATATGTTCTGTAGTTTTATGGTCTTCATCAATCCCAAAGTTCGTGTCATTTAATGAAAGTACTTCTAGACCAGAGCCTGTTCCTGAGAGCGAAGGTCTGGCAAGATTGATTCAGCTCCCCGATATTTATAATTCAGTAAACGAGAAAACTGTACCCATATACTGTATTTTTACACACAATATCTTTCTTCTTGGCATTTCCTAATTACATTTCTTTCCCATGACAGATCTGCAGATCAATATTCTCTCTCGCTATAGAAATAAGAAACAAATACTGTGAAATTTCAGGCAAGAGGACGGACGTGATTACAATTATTATGACCTGACTGCAATATACACATTTGAAAAAGTGCATGCGAAATCTGAACCGAACCGAACCGAAAGACCTGTCTGGATCAACCTGGCATTCGTATACCGTAGCCGATGCGAGTTGTTTGGTCAAAGTCACGCAGAAATGCAGTGAATGAATGATATGAGATGTGCATGTAGTATAGAGCTGAGGAAGCAGAGGGGAATGTGATTGGATAAGCACTCCAGAGGACTTACGTAGTGTGTGCGAGGTCCTGAGGTCTTTCCGCTGCCTCTGGGAACACGGGATGAGGAGGCTCTCCCATCGGCATGCAGCCCAGAGATTTACTGATGGCATGGCTGAGCTTCTTTGCTGGAGACTTCTGTAAAACGAGCGGGAACAAAAAAAAAATACTAAAGACAACCAAAATATGCTTGCATAGAATACATTAAAATAATAATTTCTGACTCGGTCTGTGATAAGAAGCCACATCAGTTCACAGACGGACTGACTGAGACATCACTCTCGACTGATGCTAGAACTTGATTTTGGAGTAAAATATCCCGTTATTCTCATAAATTGTAATTTGCTGCTGTGCTAAGCTAAAATGGTTAGCATTTTAGTCTCCTCTAAATGAAATCACAGCATGAAAATCTTAAAAATATTCCATACATCTCATTCATTTAAAGGGATAGTTCACCCAAAAATGAACATTATTCTGCCATTATTTACTCACCCTCATGTTGTTCCAAACCTGTGTGAATTTCTTTCTTCTGTTGAACATACAAGATTATAACCAAAGTCAGTAACCAAACAGTTTTGGGGCTCATTGACTTCCATAGTATATATTTTTTTTCTACTATGAAGTCAATGGGGACCAGAAACTGTTTAGTTATGCATATTCTTCAAAATATTTTCTTTTGTGTTCAACAGAGGAAAGAAATCCATACAGATTTGGAACAACATGATGGTGAGTAAATGATGAACTTGGGTGAACTATCCCTTTAATTAATTCTGACGATATAGCAACAAGCTGCCAAATGTTTTCTTTCAAATGAGTCTACAGTGTTTGAAGTCCAAAGGCTTCATGAACTATGCATTTTAATTTGGGTATGCCATTTCTTGGATTTGGGATCCAAATGGGGATGCAGGTTAACAGGTTAAGGTATTAGTTGTGTTGTTAAAGCTTATTTAAATACTGTTGAACTTGACAGTATTTTCTCTCTCCTGTGTTTTTTTTAGGCAGTGTCAAAGCCGACCAGAGAAAGCCAGAGAAAGCCCCAATTGTTGTATGCAATGGTGTGATTCATTGGCTAAAAAAAGAAATCAAAATCAAAATAAACAAAGTAAAGATGAATTTGACGGATGGTTTCTATAGATATCGCGATATATATCGTTACCGTGAAATCTTTTGGCCACGATAAGCGTAGTGTGAAAAATCTGATATCATGACAGTCCTGTTACATACAGTACTGTATGTTTCTGAAAAAAAAAATCTAATGGAATCCAATTTTATGTAGTTTGGTGGCATAAAAGGGGAATTAATACATATTTGATCTGTACATAAAAAGTCGCAGACTTACTTCCCATGTGAAGCTGGAACATTTGATTTAATTTAATGTAGAAATATAATTTTTATTTATTTCATTTAAAGTTAATGAAAAATTCTCTTTGATTCAGCAAAATCCTTGTTCTGTGGTTAGAAAAAAAATCTTTATCGGAGTGGAAAGAACGAGGGAGGGGAAAACTCTTATAATTGGATTTGGGAGGCAGTGCAAATCGTTTCCCAAGCTGTAATTTCCAGCAGTGTGACTGAGCTTTGGAACAACGCTTGAGTATTAAAAATGTAATCTATATGACTCATTGGCTTAAAAACATGAACCCCCTTGAAATCCTGAATTAGAGAAGAATGACGTTTAACAGAAAACAAAATACTTGCTGCTCATCCATCCCTGATTCAAGGCCAAACAATTTTGCAATAAACAAATTAACTAACGTTTGGGGTCAGTAAGGTTTTTCAAAAATAAATTCATACTTTTAACTGATTCAGCTAGGACATTTATAATGTTAGAAAAAAAAAAAATGCTGTTCTTTTGAACTTTCTATTAATCAAAGGATCCTGAAAATAAATGCATCACTGTATCCACAAAATTATTAAGCAGCACAACTTTCTACATTGATAATAATAAGAAATGTTGCTTGGGCAGTAAATCAACATATTAGAATGACTTCTGAAGGATCATGTGACACTGAAGACTGGAGTAATGATGCTGAAGATTCAGCTTTGATCACAGGAATACATTACATTTTAAAATATATTCAAATAGAAAAGTTATTTTAAATTGTACTTTTTTTTACTGTATGCTTGATCAGATTTATTTCAAAAACATAAAAAAATCGTACTAACCCCAAACTCATGAACGGTAGTATAAATCATGTTCATTCATTGCCTTTTGTGCAGTTATAAGCTATTCAAAAAAACCTGTGCTTTAGAGAACATCAATGAGTGTAAAGCTTGGTATCTTACAGGAACAGAAAAATTGTCATCATTTATTCACCCCGATATTATTCCAAACCTGTATTATTTTCTTGCTTCAATAAAGTCAAACCTTCCATCTTTCCTTTAGAAATGGAAAACACAAATTTGACCTTTTCTGTGTATTCTTAAAGACTAAGGGCCTGATTTATTAAACAGGGCAAATTACCATGAAAGCCTATTCCAAAAAAAACACTGATGGGAGTGGAAAGTTCTGCGTGTGATCTACTGACGACGCGCACATTAAAGAACACAGACACCGCCGGATCATTCCCATAATGACCAACGCAATCTACCATGAGGAGTGCAAATTAGCATCTGTTTTAAGACATGCTTTTTTTGGCCGTTAAATAATGGCGCAAATACCAGTAAATTGACGGGCGCAAACCTAAGTAAATCGCGTTGCGTGATTCATTAAAATACTCTCCTCCTATAAATTTTGTCTTGAACACTCCACCGCTTTTTGAAATGGGGCTTATTCATCGTCTTTCCTACATTTAGATAGGTGGGCAAACGCATTTTTGCATGCATTGTTTTAGTTTGGCAGCACCGCCGCTAGCTTAGCTTAGCACAATGAATGGAATCCTTTGTTGCCAGCTAGCATGTCGTGAGTAAAAGAGATTAAAAAAAAACAACACACACCTAATTGCTTCTTGTGACCTGCGTATTCACAACGAGTACAAATAGCAATTCAGATTAAGACTAGGCGATTTCCTAGGCAGATATTGACTTGGGACTATATTGGGGGGAAGCACAGGCGAAGCACTGCTACTTGGGCGCAGAGATATCACACAACACCTGAAATCCCCCAACTTCCGTCAACATACCAGCGTGAATAGTAGCTGGCTATTTTTCCTACAGTAGACATAGTGAATGGCGATGAACATGGCGGATTTTGTGAGAGACGAGGAGGGGTGACTTCTCAGACAGTCAAGAGCCAGAACCATACCTCTATGAACCAGAGTTTTCAGAAGAGGAGCTGCATGCTTTGGAAATAGAACGACAGGAGGAGGAGGTTGCGATCGCTCAACAGCCTGAGGACGTGAGGATGAGAGTCAACACGAACTGGTGGTGAATGTGATATCTCTGCGCCCAAGTAGCAGTGCTTCGCCTGTGCTTCCCCCAATATAGTCCCATGTCAATATCTGCCTAGGAAATCGCCTAGTCTTAATCTGCATTGCTATTTGTACTCGTTGTGAATACGCAGGCCACAAGAAGTAATTCGTTTTTTTTTATTACATTTTTTTGATCACTTTTACTCATGACATGCTAGCTGGCAACAAAGGATTCCATTCATTATGCTAAGCTAAGCTAGCGGTGGCGCTGCCAAACTAAAACAATGCACGCACTGAGAGAAAAATGCGTTTGCCCACCTATCTAAATGTAGGAAAGATGGTGAATAAGCCCTATGTAAAAAAGCGGTGGAGTGTTCCTTTAAAGGGAAACTCCTACAAATGCATATGCAATAAGTTCAGCCGCAAAAATAACTGTATCCACGCCTTTTCACTGCGTGTCTTTAGTAAAATACTCAGTAGTTTTTTACTCAGTAGACAGTAGTTTTTTTAAATGCCAAAAGAGGGTTTGCGCTGGCTCAAGCTGTTAGTAAATCTGCCATTATATAGGGTATAAATGTGCTAACATTAGCAAAAAATCAGTTTGAGTTATTCAGTGTTTTAAGCAAAATAGACAAATATTAAGTCTAATTATGTGTCCAGAAATTACAGTTTCAGCCAATAATTTTCCTTAGAGCAGTATGCTGAACCTAAGACGGCTTCTGTGATTAATGACTTTAATTTTGTCCTATTCCTCTAACAAAACCATTTTCCACTATGAATATAGAGTATTATAATTATGTACCGTTATGGACCATTTATTGTAACTTTAGAGCAATATAAATCACCATTCACTTTCAATATAAGCTAAAGAACAGCTTGGTTAATATGTATAACATCTCTTTTTTGTGTGTGTTTCATGGAAGAAAGAAAATAATGACATGAGGGTGAGTAACGACGGCTGAATTTCCATTTTTGGGTGAACTATCCCTTGAAAGTGACGGTACGTACCCATGAGGAGTGCTCCTTCATCTGGTGCTGGTTGCTATGAGGGCCGCTGGCATGACCACGCCAGAAACAGCTCTGACAAAGCTGGTAGCCATGGCACTGCTGGCAGCGGTACCGGAAACCCATCATGCTCTCACTCCGGCAATACGAACATTCCACTGGATGGAAGACTGTGGGACACCAGCACAAAAGGGTTTCAGGCATTCGCAAACCTTGTTTTAGTCATATTTTGTGAGTGAGGTGTCCAGACGTAGTGGGCGATGGGAAATAAGTCATTAAAAACCCACATACAATCTCACAACCCTTCAATCGCAGCACGTACCATTCTCTACATTAGCGAGTCGGTGCATGAGAGGTAGCCATACAAGGTACTGCGGGGGTGGATCTGCCATCAACACATCCAAAAACGTATTCAGCAAGATCTTCTTCTGGCAAAGCACAGATAAGACACTCTCAGCGAAAGCCTCTAAGTCTTCCAGACAGGTTGAATGAGATCCCGATCGTTTTAAAGGGACTCTAGCTGTTATTTGAAGCAGATTAGTGTACTCACCTGCTGAGGGAAGCATGTTCTCACAGAGTGCTCGGTGTAGCCAAACGAAGGCCCCTCGAACACTGCCGTGGGGAGCTTCAGCACTTCCCTCAGGAACTGGTCAAATTTGGCATAGACCATCACCCCATTGGAGTCTGATATTTGGGAAAATATATCTGAAAGAGAAAGAAGTGATTTTAAGTTATGCTATGTTGTGGATAAATATTTATAACCATTAATAAAAATAAAAAAATCCCAAAAGTCTTGTGTGGGGAAAAATGCATTATTATTTCACACTAAAAATGTCCAAGATAATATAAAATGATGAAACAGCACTTTTGTACTGGTGTGATTTCATCAAACAATGCACACCATTATGAACAGAACTGCATATACAGCTAAAATAACTGGTGGGATGAAAATAAATCTTTTTTTATTTTAAATTAGTGATAAGATGCCTTTTAATAACTTTAATGAGTATTCAGCAAACATTTAAGGGGATAGTTCACCCAAAAATCATCATTTAAGTTGTTCCAAACCTGTATGAGTTTCTTTCTTCTGCTTAAAACAAAAAATATATATTTTGAAGAATGTCAGTAATCAAACAGTTGATGGGCCCATTTGACTTCCATAGTATTTTTTTTCTTCCATACTATGAAAGTCAATGGGGCCAATCAACTGTTTGGTTAACCATATTCTTCAAAATATCAGCAGAAGAAAGAAATTCATACATGTTTTGGAACAACTTGAGGGTGAGTAAATGATGACAAAATTTTCATTTTAGGGTGAACTATCCCTAGATTCTTTTGGGAATTTAATTTTAGGTTCAGTACACATCATGTACAAAAGAGGGAGCCAAACTCTCAGTGAAACGTCTTTCATAAAAGCCCTTGTGTATAATTTTAAATTAAATGTTTGTGCATATGCCCCAAAAATAGACTTATTTTATATCAAATCACATTTCATGAGCTTAGTCTATAAAATGGAGTAATACTGACAGTTTAGTAGAAAGAAATGTAGCAATTTAGCAATTTAACTACCTGAATACATTCAATGCTAATCAATAACATTATGTACAGCATATGAACTCCAGAAAATATCCATAGAGTCTTTGTAAAATTATTACTGTTGAATGGCTGTATAAAAGGCATGATACTCACAACGTAATTTGTCCAGTATTTTACCGCCACACATTGTAGCTAGCATTGCCTTCATAGCAAACACTGTGAGTTTCCCATGGCCTTCACTGAAACACAAACAACACATTATCAGAAGACATTCTGTTATAACAATTCAAAGCCATGGGGTCCTTTAAATTCCAGTCAATGTTTGGACTACACCAATCTTCATACTCTTTATATACAATCTTTTGGAAAAATGTGTGCAAACAGATCATGTTTGACTACATGTTAATAGTGTTAGAACAGGCCCACAACCCCACGGCCAAACACTTTTCAGTCCAGTGTTGGGAAGTAAGTAGCCTAACTGAAAGTAGCAATGCTATAAACTTAACTACATTTTTCTGTAGCTTAACAGCAGCTCTTTTTGTTTATTGTGTAGCTTTTTCAGTTGCTAGCTATTTTTTTTCAACAGCATGACAAAAAGCGCCATCGCCCTTTTTGTCACATCACGCGCACACAGCTTTATAACCAAGCAAGCTAAAATGTCCTCTAGCTGATTTGTAGTGTTGAAAAGTCTGATTCAGTGAATTGGTTCGTTTGAATGATTCATGTAAATGAACCGGTTCAAAACCGACTCACTAATTCATTTGAGTCCATGCAGCAGCACTTTTTTTGTCATTTAAAAAAACAAACAAAAAAACCTTACTGTTTGTCAGTTTTTAACTTTAGTTGTGCTTAGTGTAAATTTTAAAATGTATTTAAAATGTAATACTGTCAACCCTGATTGAGATAATTTAATAACACTGTTAAATGTAATCTTGCAAATGTGAAAATGATTATCCAAATATCCACTTTTCATACTGTACATTATAATGTTGCACCATTAACAATGATTGATTTTTGATTTTAGTGTTTTATTTTTATTTATAGTAGAAAGCCCCTCACATGACATGAAGAGGAAATAAAAACAAGATATTGTGCTGAACAAAAGTAAATGTGACCAGATCTTTAAAATTTTACCATAATGAGGTGCAATATCTTAGTAAGTAACATAATTAAGCTATCTACCTTTTGGAGAAGCCTTCACGTCGGAAGCGTGTTAACGGTGCCTTAAAATGCTGCCTCCGTAGGCGGCTCACTATGTTTTGGAAAAGAGCATATGCCTTCCAAACATTCACTCTTGTCACGATGCATATGACTCACAGTCCATCAGGTTTGGAGGGACATACTGCCACAAGGGACCCCCTGAGAGAAAAACAAATCTCCCTCACTGACAACACACCTGTCGTAAGTGGCCACGATGAAGTTTAGCAGCAGGCCGATGGACTGCTCCACGTTTATCTGGTGGGTGGTGGGCAGCCGCTTGTTGAGCTGGTAGAAGATGGAGGACAAAATGGTCTCCAGACGTGACACATTAATCTCTGCGTTGTGGTCTAATGTGCTCAACCCATTGTCACGGAAAGCTTCGATCATGTTCCACACGTCCACCAAGTGAACTACGACAGGAAAAGTATACAAATGAGATGATCAAAAACAAGATTTTTTTTTTTTTTTTTACATAGTAGAACAAATGTACTTGATATACAACCAAAGTGACTTCATACATCACAAAATACATGTAAATACAAGTAAAGAGAACTTGTAAAAGGGACTTACGGTTGCATCGTTTCTGAACAAATCGTAGCTTACATGCCGTCCTATATGTTGAGAGGCGAATTACATCAAAGTTTTGTGCTCCTGGGGAAAATTACATGCATCAGTATTGTCACTTTCAGAAGTCCCTTGTTCAAATTATAAATCTGACATTATTTACTCATCCTCTTGTTGTTCCAAACTGTATGACTTTCTTTCTTCCATGGAACATAACAATAAAGTAAACAAGGATCCAGGCTGTCAAGCTCCAAAATGACAAAAATCCACCACCTGTCACATTAGCCAATTCTTGGCAAAATTTTGTCGGCAAACAAAGAGCCAATAGCTTCATGGGCAGTGCTCTGACATAAATAGCACAGCTGTGACTCTGGCGACCCACATTCAATTCCCGACTCGAGGTCCTTTGCCGATCCCTTACCCTTCTCTCTACCCCGTACTTTCCTGTCTGATCTCTACACTGTCCTATCCATTAAAGGCATAAAAAAGGCCAAAGGGATAGTTCACCCAAAAGTGAAAATTCATTCATTACTGAATTACTTATGTCGTTTCAAACCCGTAAGACTTTCGTTCATCTTCAGAACACAAATTAAAATCTTTTAGATGAAATCTGAGAGCTTTCTGTCCCTCCATTGACAGCTACGCAACTACCACTTTGACACTTCAAAAAGTTTATAAAGAGATCGTAAAACAAATCTATATGAGTTGAACGGTTTGGTCAAAATTTTCTGAAGAGACACGATCGCTTTATATGATGAACAGATTGAATATAGGCTTTTATTCACATTTAAACATTCATCAACTCACATATCAGTTGTGGTAAACGGAAGCTCAAGCATGTTTGCTTGATGTGTGAGAACCAATGAGGTTCATTCTCGTGTTACGCAGTGCGTTTGAGCTTCAGCAAGAACCAATGAGGTTCATTCTCGTGTTACGCAGTGCGTTTGAGCTTCAGCAAGAACCAATGAGGTTCATTCTTGTGTTACGCAGCACGTTTGAGCTTCAGCAAGAACCAATGAGGTTAATTGTCTGTGTAATACTGGCTGGTGATTGGGGGGCTAGTTTCAGGGAGCATTGTTGGAGTGTGTGTGGGTATGTGAGTGTGTGTGTGTCTTTGTGCTTATGTGTTTGGAATTATCTTTAATACTTACTCTTTATTATCTTGTATTGTTCGTTATTATTGTAAGGACCCCCTCGAAAATGAGATGGTACATCTCAAGGGGCTATCCTTGAAATAAAGAATAAAGAATAAAGAATTCTCGTTACGCAACACGTTTGAGCTTCCGCAAGAACCAATGAGGTTCAGTCTCGTGTTACGCAGCGCATTTGAGCTTTCGCAAGAACCAATGAGGTTCATTCTCGTGTTACGCAGCACGTTTGAGCTTCAGCAAGAACCAATGAGGTTCATTCTTGTGTTACGCAGTACGTTTGAACTTCCGCAAGAACCAAGGAGGTTCATTCTCGTGTTACGCAGCACGTTTGAGCTTCCGCAAGAACCAAGGAGGTTCATTCTCGTGTTACACAGCGCGTTTGAGCTTCCGCAAGAACCAATGAGGTTCAGTCTCGTGTTACGCAGCGCATTTGAGCTTTCGCAAGAACCAATGAGGTTCAGTCTCGTGTTACGCAGCAAGTTTGAGCTTCCGCAAGAACCAATGTTGTTCATTCTCGTGTTACGCAGCACGTTTGAGCTTCCGCAAGAACCAATGAGGTTCATTCTCGTGTTACGCAGTGCGTTTGAGCTTCCGCAAGAACCAATGAGGTTCAGTCTCGTGTTACGCAGCGCATTTGAGCTTTCGCAAGAACCAATGAGGTTCATTCTCGTGTTACGCAGCAAGTTTGAGCTTCCGCAAGAACCAATGAGGTTCATTCTCGTGTTACGCAGTGCGTTTGAGCTTCCGCAAGAACCAATGAGGTTCATTCTCGTGTTACGCAGTGCGTTTGAGCTTCCGCAAGAACCAATGAGGTTCAGTCTCGTGTTACGCAGCGCATTTGAGCTTTCGCAAGAACCAATGAGGTTCAGTCTCGTGTTACGCAGCAAGTTTGAGCTTCCGCAAGAACCAATGAGGTTCATTCTCGTGTTACGCAGTGCGTTTGAGCTTCCGCAAGAACCAATGAGGTTCAGTCTCGTGTTACGCAGCGCATTTGAGCTTTCGCAAGAACCAATGAGGTTCAGTCTCGTGTTACGCAGCAAGTTTGAGCTTCCGCAAGAACCAATGTTGTTCATTCTCGTGTTACGCAGCACGTTTGAGCTTCCGCAAGAACCAATGAGGTTCATTCTCGTGTTACGCAGTGCGTTTGAGCTTCCGCAAGAACCAATGAGGTTCAGTCTCGTGTTACGCAGCGCATTTGAGCTTTCGCAAGAACCAATGAGGTTCATTCTCGTGTTACGCAGCAAGTTTGAGCTTCCGCAAGAACCAATGAGGTTCATTCTCGTGTTACGCAGTGCGTTTGAGCTTCCGCAAGAACCAATGAGGTTCAGTCTCGTGTTACGCAGCGCATTTGAGCTTTCGCAAGAACCAATGAGGTTCAGTCTCGTGTTACGCAGCGCATTTGAGCTTTCGCAAGAACCAATGAGGTTCATTCTTGTGTTATGCAGCACAAGGTTCATTCTTGTGTTACGCAGCACGTTTGAGCATCCGCAAGAACCAATGAGGTTCATTCTTGTGTTATGCAGCGCATTTGAGCATCCGCAAGAACCAATGAGGTTCATTCTTGTGTTATGCAGCACGTTTGAGCATCCGCAAGAACCAATGAGGTTCAGTCTCGTGTTACGCAGCGCATTTGAGCTTTCGCAAGAACCAATGAGGTTCATTCTTGTGTTATGCAGCACAAGGTTCATTCTTGTGTTACGCAGCACGGTTGAGCCTCCAAAAGAATCTATGAGGTTCATTGTCGTGTAACGCAGCACATTTGAGCTTCAGCAAGAGGTTTGTTCTCGCACGTCAAGCAGGTTCGGTTGAGCTTCTGTTTATGTTCACCGATCAATGTTTAAATGTGAATAAAAGCCTTAATTAAATCTGTTCATAACATAAAGTGATCGAGTTTCTTCAGAAAATATGGACTAAGCCTCTTTTTAAAGTGTCAAAGTCTTAGTTGCCTAGAGACTGTCTGGAGAGTTCAATGGAGGGACAGAAAGCTCTCAGATTTAATAAAAAACATCTTCATTTGTGTTTCGAAGATGTTACTGGTGCGATTGCTCTGTTAGTGCGGTTAATTTGAATAAGCGTGAACACTGCCATCAAAAACCTGGTGAGCACCAAACAAGCGGACCGAGCCCCCTGAAAACATGGGTCTCAGTCATCTTGCAAACGAACTCTGGTGCGGTTCGACTAAATGATAGAATTTTATTTTTGGGAGATCTATCTTTTCAGAAATGTGTATTCTATGATATGCACAAAAATGCTCTCGTACTTTGTGAATATATACAGTAAAGCAGCTATGTAATATTTGTACTGCATAGTTTTAATTTGTCCATCAACCTGGTTCTGGTGTTTTCTCAAAATCAGTTTTGCCTTCCAACCAGAGACGAAGATTGTGCCAGTCTATTGCCCTGTGGCAGTGAAGGGTAAATAGGATTCGACAAGGCCTCTGTGTATGCGTGTGTGGTGAATTGTGCAGGAAATGTTGTTAACTCTGAAAGCAACTCACTCATCTCCATGAAGAGCTGTCTCTTCTCCACCATGGACTTGCTGCTTTTACTTCCCTCTTCAATCATTCTACACAACACAAACAGTCCATTTAATACCACAGCTTAACCACGGCCTCATTACGAACACGCAACTCACACTAACAACAAAAATCACAAGATAGCATTTGAATATGTGTCTGCAAATATTTTAAATGTATTTCATAAATAATTTATAAAGAAATGTCAATGTAGCAATTAGCAATGTACAGCTAAAAAGAAACAACAGCAATACAGCTATTAAATTAATAGTTTTAATCAAGGCTTTAAGCAAGACTCAATCTATATTCCACATTCACATTCCTGGATCAACATTCCAATCAACCAATCAGCTCAAATTCTATGGCTTTTTCCTTTTTACAGTTTGCATATGAATTAAGTGTTATTTGTATTTAATGTTGAGCTAAGTATTAATTTAACCAACGTTTAAGTCGTTAACTTTACTGCTTCGAAATACATGCTGTTAATTAAAACACTTAGAATTATTTAGTTACTGTAAGAATAAAAACAACATTATAGCTATAACACAAAATAATTTCATAACCACAGTGAAGCCTACATGACGAATTAAGTTGTGTGCACATGCCTTACAAAGCATAAATCTGTATCCAGATTTCCGAAGAATTATTTTGACATTTGTAATACAAAATGTTGAGGTGTCTCGTCCGTCAGCTGATATTCGCTACTGTAATGAAGATGAACGTAACTTTTAATAAGCAGGGGAAAGTCCCGGCTTTAAACAAATAACCATTTAAATGTTTAGGACGTTTGCGTTGTAAGAATATACAGAGAGATCACAGATATAAAAACGCTGACTCTTTAGGTAAGGTTTTCTCATTAAAATCAGATGATTTCCTATTAATTCAATAGAATGTGAGGGAACACAGTGGCTTCACTTTTTTATGACGCCATGAGCAACCCAGCTCTCTATATAGATCAGTGGTTAGCACTAAGTTTTCTGATAGGAATGTTGTTCGGACAGGAACATGTTTTAACTTGGCAAAATCACGGTGTCTGACTGGCTTTAGCAAACTCATGCATTTCTTCAGTACATGGAAACTCCTGAACACTCTATTACTCACCTGTCTGGTTGGCTGGGACTCAGAGAAGGTGATGCAAAAGGAACCAGGAAGCTCCTACATAAGGAAAAACATTTTGATGTTGACATCTGGGGAAATACCCCTCCCCCAATCCAACCCACAGAAAGATACAAAAATAAACCCTGGAATAAATCCCCAGTTCACAAAAGGGCATTTGAGTTCTCTTGCTCTATGCAAGTGCTGATTATGTATGACAATAGTGTCTGTGCAGGCTGCATCCTGTGAGCTAATGAAACAAGTGCCGCTAAGCAGCCACTTTAGAGACAGGCAGAGAACACATCAGCAATGAAGGAAGAATTCTTACTATAATGACTGTGAAAAGGATTACTATAATATATAATAGATTAGCATTTGCGGTAAATAAAAGTAATGTGCAGAGACAAGAACAACTTAATGACAGTGTGTGTATACAGTATATAATGCATATAATATTTAAGTAATATGCAGTTATCATTGCTCTCAAGTAACTAGTACTTACATCATCAACAAAGCATTACATCAGCTGTCAAGTCACATTTACTTACTTTTTCCATAAGTGGAAGGGATTTTTTTTTTTAATTCAACTGACTCAACTTGTGAATCGTTTCAACAAAAACATTTGTTCTCATTAATTTACTAATTCAGTGACCATTTCTGCAGGTTACAAGTTGTGTGAGTGATACATTAATCATTCACTCACCCATTCACAACAAGACTTTTTATCATTAAAAAATGTGTATAATCTACAAAGAGAGTGTTTAAATATAAGCGTTTCTAAAAGTTACAAAAATGCAGATTTATTATAATCATGCGATATATTCAGTTCATCCACGATCAAGTTGATTCATAACAAAATGTTTTGTCCTGTTCAGCTGTGAGTCTTCAAAACAGCGACTGAATTAAGAATAGCATATTTCTATTTTTTATTTTAGGTCTACTATTTCTGCCAAATCTTTATCTATATTATATTTATATACAGAGCTTTTTCAAAGTAATTAGCCACTCAGCATTTTCACATCGATACCATGGGGAAAAACTGCCATTTTAGGTAGGCTATATTAGGCTGCGACGCACAGATCCATTATACTGTTACACATGCGTTTTCTTTTTCAACTATTTATGCTCATGTAAAACATAACTGACCGTGTTTATGTGAATACTTGCCAAGACCGGCATTTTGACATTATTTTGTGTGTGTATTTGACCGTTTAAGTGCATTAAGCAGCGAAAAAGAACTCTTTGGGTGTGAGCACAAAATCTGCAGGAATGACTAAAATTATGTGCAATACGCACAATCTTACGACGAAATTCAAGCCCTGCAACAGCAACGATATTCATGCGGAGTAAATGAAACGAGTGAGTGAGTGGAGGCGGGTTTGTGTGCCAACTCGCTGTCGGAGAGATGAGAGCGCGATAAAGCGCAGATGGTATCGTGTTTATTCTGCATAAAATGAGTTCATTTCATATATTTAGTATCGATATGTATCGAAAAATCTATTTTTTGACAACACTACATTTGCTATTGCTGTGATCCCATGTGAGTGACAGCCTGGGTGTCCCGCCCTCACACCAGTAAACACATCATAAGAGAAGAGAAGAGACGAAAGAAAGTTATTTTTGATTAAAGATAATGAGGGCATATGAATAAGAATATGCACAGATAAATCATTTATAATATTGCAATATTCCATTTTTTTTTAAAAAGAATTGTCCATTTTGATTTCATGTTGACTTTAGTGACAGGAAGGCAGTGGGAGAAACTTCAGTGAACCAAAAATATATGAGTCAGTGCATGGAAGTGAACAAGATTCGTTCACATAAAAGATTCGCTCAAAGGTACCGATTCGTTCAAAAACACCACTAGAAAGCATTATGTCATTCCTGACCGTAAAAGACACTGCTGACGTTATGACTTCTGGCTTCAAATCATCCCGTTCGTTTTGCTAGTCTAATCGCATCTTGCAGTGCTACTACTGAGTGAGTGAATGTAAGGCCCACTGTAGAAGATAGAAGTAATACACCGCACCTCTACAATGACTCGCGATTTGACGTGACTCAACGTGAGGATTTTGATTAACCATCGGAAATACACTCTGTACAAACACTCATAGCCTATTTAAAATAGCAATACACCCACAATGACAACGTCTAAGCATAATGCATACTGCCTTATTAAAAAATGTAACTATATATGTATTGAATGTTAAATAAATAAGATGCTATCAGGTGCATAAATACATACAGATCCACAAGATGATATTCTGAGGACGCGTTTGGTCGTGTGCCCTGTTTGTATTTGCATCTGAATGTGAAAGAATCATAAGCGGATGATCTTACCAGCGAGAGGAAATCACGCAGGTCGCGCGACCATCATCAGCATCTGATGAGAGCGATCAACGGTCTCGCACTCGATTCCTGGCGTATCATCATCATCTTCATCATAGCTGTCTTTAGTTCCACTTTTTTTTTCTTTTTTTTTAATATAGACTTACAATCACCGACCTAATAATACGCAATTTAGTAGCGCTGCGCTTCCCCATCGTCACATTTGTGCCGTGGTTACCGTTCGTTCCGTTTGATTCGGTCTTGTAGGAACTGCAGCACAGGCTGCGCGAGCGCTTCTCTGAGCATCAGCCAACAGCAGAGGACAGCAGAGCACTCCTGCCTTTCCCATTACTGGTGCATCACTATTGCTCTTCATATGCCCGATTATTATAGAGCCATTAGCCGACCGTTAGTTTTATGCAATGCTGGGCAATGTGCTTGCTCAAATATTGAGCAGCTGTATTCTGCATTTATGCTTATTATGTCTACGTCAGACACATAAAGAAGATGTTTAGATATCTAAAGGGCCTTAATATAGTGCTAAACAAAACAGAATAAAAGTCCTCTAACCTAGGCATAAAAATGATGCTATTTTGGTGGAAAATATGGTACATTGTTAAAATCATAACAGTGTAGAAACTGATCAGTTGACTTAACTTAAATAAATTGAGGAAACCCGTTGCCTTAAAATTACTTGAAAATTCCACATAACTTTTTTTATTTCTTTTTTTTAATTACGCATTAAGTTTATTTACTACTTAATTTTAAGGCAACAGATTTCCTCACTTTTTTAAGTTAAGTCAACTGATCATTTTTACATTCAATTTAGCCTATTATTAATGGCGTATTCTTTAAACTGCATGTGAAGCTTTTATGTAAATGTCATTTTTTGATGACATGCAATTTTGATGACATTTTGGATGTCACCATTTCACCTGGCACTTAATTAATTTGCTAATCAAAATTCAATTTTAGTGAAAATTTGTGCTCTTAATATTTTCAATAATTACAAGTAAAAGCAATAAAAGCCATACCATATTGAAAATCAGCTGAATTACATCAAAAATACCCCATCACTGCATTTGTTTTACAGCATTTTATTCATATTGTTTCTTGATAAAATACACTTTGCTTACAAGTGCTGAATACAATTACTATCTTACATTCACCTTTATTTTACATAAAATATTTGACTTTTAAAACATAAAATAACACACATTGTGTTCTGGAATACCAACACCTCCTGCACTAAGAATCACAATCGTATTATTTCACGGTTCCGCAGGGGAAAACATTGACTCATTAATTAAAAATCAGAGTGTTTTGTAAAATGTCACAGGCATATAAGGTTGGGGACAGAGGCAGTGGTAAGTCATGCATTGCAACTCTATCAAATGAAACGAAAGCAGTAAATAAACAACGACAGTCAACCACTGGTGTTTTCAGGTCTGACAAATTAAAATATTTCCAAAGACCCAAATATCAGTTTTTAAAGATTCAAATCAGTTCTAAGGCCTAATATAAATGGAAGTATCACAGTTATGTTCAATGAGTCTCTTGAATGTTTATATGCTGCATATGTATATATATGTAAATGAAAGCGATAATTTACCCATTGAAAACCAGTTACCCGAAAAACAATCTCACACCCAAAGACATTCAGCACAACCCCACCACCACGCTAGTAAATGTTATTCATACAACACAAACACTATAACCTGATGGATTTTTTTCTTTCTGTAATAAGCTAGACTTCGAGTAATCAATAAAGTGAGCCGTAAGTGTCACACAGATATTATTAGTCAATTAAAAATCCACTGTGAGGGAACATCAATTCATTGCAGGCAAAACTAGCCACACAAAAAGACTATCACAAGGGCCCTGGTACAAAAAAATGTGTAAAAAGTTTGTACACTTAGTTCAGACAAAGGTATACCAAAATGGGACAGCCAATATAAAGATATAGTAAATACCCTGTTTCTGAAATGTTTCGTAAAATGATTTGTATATAGACTTCTTTTTATTAAAATATATTACTTAAAATATATTACTTTGCTTAACTAGACAGACATTAAAAACAAAAATTGATTATCTAGTTACCATAAATTGACTTTGGTATATTACCAAGCAAATCTTATCTAAAATTCGTTTACTTTTCTATTGCCTGGAAGGCAGACGATAAAAAAAAAAAAAAAAACCTAACTCAAAGATGCACCAAGACTTTTTTTAAGACACAGTACATAGACCTATTGGTATCAAAATGTATCTGTTTAGCAGAATTGTTTCAGGACAGATATTGAACATTATTTCATTTTGCACCATGATTGAAATTATGATTTGTGTTGGACAGTATTTCTCAAACAAAAACCCAATCAGACAACGGATATGTGTAGGCAAGATACAAGAATGCTTAGTAGAAAATGTTTGTACATCTCAAAGAAAGTCAGTATTTACAATATAAAAAACAAACAAAAAACTTCATATAACCTCCCTTCTGAGTGTTTAACTTCATTGCTCATATAGTTTATCCCTAAAAACTAAGGTTACTGGGAATACCTACTATTCCAATTAGAGGCAATGTCATTCATGTGACGTAAACAACTCAAATGATTAGACACAGGCTATTGAAATGATTAAGACCTGTTTTTTTCTTTTTTTCTCCTGAGAGGGTACAATAGATTACTTGATTAAGAAGTGCTTTAATTCTCTTTATCCTTACAAGTCATTTTTTGAAGGTATAGCAAAGGTAAAGTCATTTTCTGAACATAAAAAAGTGCAACCCTAATAAATCCTATTTTTTTCTGAAGAAAATGATGTAAGGGGCTAATGCTCTTAATTTTATAAATGTTGTAAATATACAAATTATTGCCATTATCAGCATAAACCTGTTCTCACATTCTTCTCTAAAGTGAAACCCACCAATGTAAGAGAAGTGCAAGCCTGTTAACGTATTTGACAAAACTCCCTTCTCTCCCATAAATAACTTTTAACAGTACCATATAAACCTAGTAACAAGGCAGGTTAATATATTAGGTTTACATATTCACAGTAATTCTGGAAAGCAATTGGTATTTCAGTTGTGTGGTTCACAAAGGCTAAAACCAACCGAAAAAAATTGTTTTGCAGGAGAAGCAAACACTAAATATTGATGTTATATGTTTCTAATCCAGCAAAATAGTGTGAATTGTGTCTAAAAGATTCATAATCTGAGGGGTAGGGGCGGTGGGGGCATAATTTTTAACATCTACAAAAATAGTAGTATATTGATTTCCATTTCTGAAATTGTTACAAAAATATTAAAGAAAAGAAACAAGCCTTAAATATTGCCACTATTCAGTATTGAGTCTTGAGTCTAAAGAAAGGTGCTCAATGAATGAGAGGAAGAATTATTCGTGTTACATGCCTCATATTCTACTATTCTAATTGTCTTTCTGCTGTAAAGAAATGGGGCACAATGGGGCAAATTCACTAAACAGTTGCACCACTTTTGAGTGCTGCATTTCAGCGCAAAAACCTGCATCTTTTTCACTAGCCATTCGCAATCCAGTTCAACCAGGCGCTTAAAGCACTGGAACGGGTGTCTGGACAGTAGTGCAGCCATACTGAACAGTCCAAGTAAAGCTTGCCATATCACGGAAGTCTGCTGCATTCTCCACAACTAAGTACTCAGAACTAGAGGTCTTCTCGGGTCCACTTGGATCCAAAAAACTGAGGTCCAAAACTTTGACGGACACGGATCGGGTTCGGTATTAGTGGCCTCGGGTCTTGGGCAATTTAAAATAAATATGCTTTTTCAGAATGGACCCGAGAAGACCTGAATTCTTTTAAACTAAGTCGGGTATTTAACTAAATTGTATTATTTAAACCAATTCTATGACAAGACTCACTTTTTCTAAGATCTCTCTGAATCCACGCTTCTATGTGCAATGGACTCTATGCACAGTTGCTCCAAATTTTTGCCTACCGTTTCAACGAGCACCGTCAGCATGGATTTTAGACTCACTGCTTGCAAGATCTTCCATGGATTATGGCGAGCAATGTCAACTGAAGTGCCATCTCTCACACCCTCTAGTAACAAGGAGAAAGGCTTTAAATTGGAAGTTTGAGGGCAAGTATTCTCAAGCTAACAAGCTAGCTAGCTTCATTTGTAACAGTTTATATTATTATACGTTTAGTCTTCTGTTTAACCAATAATATAAAGTAGCCTAGTAATAAATAAGTAAATAAATAAATTAAAGTAATGGAGCAGCGGCCAAATCAGTCAGCAGGACACCATTTTTCCTGACTGACTGCGGGGCTGCAGGCATCAATGCCGTTTACATTCGGGTCCAGTCAGGTTTGAAAATAAATGCCGTAGGGTTGGACTCGGGTCGGGTTTTTCTTTTAAACAAATTAATTCATGCACGTCGGGTTCGGGTAAGAAGTGATTCGGTTCGGGTGCAGATTTTAGGACCCGAGAAGACCTCTACTCAGAACTGACTTACAAGAACAGCACTTGTAGCTGGCCATGTTTACAAGCAACATTACCTGATATGCATAATTCCTTTCTTGAATCGGCCACTAAAATAAAGCAGAATGTACGTGCAAGTAAGCAGCACTATTAGCAGGTGCAATTCATTCTTAGTGAATTCCCCCCAAAGAAAAACAGCACAACAGTCTTTCTCAAATGACAATGGGCACATGAATAGGTTACCACAGCGAGAGCGTCACTGCTGTACTGTTGTAACATTTCTGCTACCCTCACTGCAGTGATTGTTTTTTTGAATTAATGAACGTGTTGCAGTTTATCCTCATGACCATTATCGTACCACCAAACATGCGACACATAGTTTGGATGGACCAATGCAATCATCATGACAGAATGCGCCACATCCCTTGCACATAATCATGGCCTTCAGCCGACAGTAGCACTTTGATTGGACGTCCTCCATCCCAGAGGTTTCTATGTAGGCTTGCTCAGGTGAGGTCTCACCCTGACTGCTCTGATCCAGTAGGTGACCTGCAGGTATGGCAGTGACAGTGACTGAAAAAGACATCATACCTCCACTAGCCGTTTCACCATCACCACTGCAAGACACAGTAGGAGAAGTTGGAGTGTCAGCCATGCTGTGGTTCAGTGCATTAGGGACAGACATGCTGATAGTGCCACCATACTGAGGTCCATTATGGGCTTTCTGAGACAAAAACGTGCGTTGGTGACAGTCACTTAACTGATATCGCTCTGTTTTATCCTGTATACTGCTGCACATATCAAGCTGTGTTCTTGAGCATATTTCTTTGGTTCTAGTAGAAGTGCTGCCTCCTTCTTTGCTGGATAAACAGCTCACTGATGGAGATTCAGACTTTATGTCAGAACAGGGTTGGGATGCCAAACCATCATCTGGTTTATTGATGAAACAACCCTGCTGTTCCACTTTGATCCTTGGGAAATTCAGGTGCCCTTGAGAGGTGGTGTGAAACCCTGCAAGTGATTCTGTCTTCCCTTTCACACTCTCCTCTGCTTCAATTTTCTCTTTCTTCAGGTTAGCAAGGGCAGAGCTGGTATTACAAGCTAGGTGCGGCCGTTTGCTGCTCTCGGATACTCTACCGTATGTGGAGACATTGAGGAGGTAGTGTCCTGTCATAGCTGGCTTAGATAACCTCTTCCGTCCAAAGATTCCTAGATGGACACTCTGGTCTAGGCTGCTCTCAAGGTGACCTAACTGACAGGATTGAAACTGAGAGGGTTGACAGTCTGAATTGGTGTGCTTCTGCTCACATTTGAGCCTTAGTGGATGGAGAATCTGGTCCTGAGTGCCAACTTTGACCAACTTGTCCATACTTCCGACTTGCATCACAGATGAACAAAAAGGAATTTGGTTCCCCAATTTACTGACATCTTCTTGGTTTGTTGGGCTATCATTTTTAAACCCAGCAGTGGTGGTACCAAGGTTCTCTTTATCTTTGGCAGATATGGCCATAGACTGAACCTCCACCTTGGCTAGTGGCTTTGGGAGGATCTTTTCTAATGGAACCTCTTTACCTTGAAGAAGCTGGGTGACCAGAGGATTGTTTGCTGGGATTGAAGAGCTAGGTTTGGTCACTAACGCTGCTGAAAAAGGTGTCTGCTGTGGTCTCTGGTTTTGTGCAATTGTGTTTGACATAGTTAAGTTTCCTGCCTGACTTGAAGGTGCTGGTGTCCCTCCAGGACTGAGGAGGTTGTGTTGATCCTTGCCCGTTGGGTTCAATGCGCACTGAGTGGTTTGCGACCCCGTCAAAGAGCGATTTTCTTTTAAAAAACCCTGTGCAGTGAAGTCTAGTACAAAACCGGGGTCTGTGTGTCCAGTAAAACCTGAGGAAGGAGAGGTTTGTGAGAGAGTCACTGTGCCTTCAGGGGCCGGAGATTCAGAGCTTAGCTTTATAGGCGACACAGATTGACTTCTGCTGCTTGCTGGTGAAAAATCTTCAGACAGGGACCGAGCTGGAGAGGGTGTTGAGGTACCTCCAACTGAGCCGGTTCCTCTCGAGGAAGATAACCCGGCTGCTGCAGCAGCACGCTGTGCACGTGCCAACTGGGCTTTTGCCTTGATGTCAGCTAGAGTGCGCGCACCGGTGCGACCAGGCCGAATGCTAGGTGGCGTCAAGGGAACAGGAGTCCTTGGAGATACCTGCTCAATACCGGCAGGGGCAGAGAGAATTCTTGACACTGGGATCTGCAAAGAGAGAGTTTAAGTGTTACTATCAGAGCCAAAATTCCACTGAAGTTAACATTTAATGTCAAAAAAGTTCTTTCTGTAGAAAAACTTTATACCACGATAAGAGGGTGTTTGTGGGTAGTTGCCAGGAGATTGCTATTGTGGTTACTAAAGGGTTCTGAGGCGGTTTTAGCATGCTGTTATGATTGCTAGAGTGTTCTCGATAGATGCTAGTGCATTCCAAGGTGGCTGCAAGAGTGTTGCTTTGAAAATCTCTCCTCAACAAGTCACACAATATGAGTTGCAAATAAAGTAGCACAAATGACACTTATGAATACACTGGGCGTGACCCTTGTCAACTGCTTAAAACTGGCAGTAACTCATCAAATTGCACCTTATAGTGTAGACAGTATCAATGATTATAATGGGCTCTACTGGCTTTTGATGCATTGCATCATCACTCTCATCTGGTGTAATCAGGGTGTAACACTGCAGTTTAATACTTAGGGTGAATTTAGGGGTTTTTTTTGTTTCAAAAGAAATAAACCTAAAACTTACTTTGAGAGGAGGTACTCTCTGTTCTACTTTTTCTTTATCTGTCACAGTGGATGACGTTTCTGATGAAGAGACACGGGGCTTCTTCTCTGTTCTTAGCTCTGTATCCAGTTCAGTAGAGAATTTTCTCTTCAGAGGCTCAGATGTGACAGCGGTTATTGGAGATCCAGCCTTATTGCTCTCCGTTATCTGTTCAGCGTTACCTACAGGACTTTCCTCTTTAGTGGTCTGTGTCTCCATTCCTTTCGAACAGGGGACTACCGCTTCCAAAGGAGATGCTGGGGGCTTACATGTGATCTCATTCTCCAGCGTTTTCTCACTGCAAGGTTTGGGATCCACTGCTTTTTGAACAGAGGACTCTGAAATAAATTCTTCCTGTGTATCCTTCCTTATGTCTAAAGATAAACGTGATTGCTCTGAAGCAGGAGGTTTGACTGGCTCTTCAGGGAAGGCATGTGTTACTGTTGATTTCACATCTCTGGATCTCAACTCCATGTGGATGACCTCTGTCTGGTTTATCTTCTGAGACTCTTTGACAATCTCTGGCTTTCCTGATAGGACTGAGCTTTTAGCTGGTTCAGGAATGTCCATGGATTCTGTCAGCTCTTTGGATTCCTCTATACTCAGTCCAGAACTGAAAGGCAAGAAAAGACTGAAGATTAGCAAAAAGAATATCAAAAACAAAACATCACCTACGATACAGCAAACTAATGACCCACTACTAAATTTTCCGGCCTCACATTGATTGGATACCAAAATAAGGCATAGAACTTCATGACAGGAATCACACTGTAAAGAATGATCGTGATTTTAACGGTAAAACACTGTAAAAACACTGGTCTTCCTTTTAATATACAGTGAATAACTGTAATATATCTAACCTGTAAAATACTGTTAAATTTACAGTTTTTGGAAGTGAATAAGAACAAGTCATTGTATAATTTACAGTGAAAAAACGTAAATTTACATTTCCAGGATTCCCTGCGTGACACTTCACATATTATGTATTTTTGTTGAAATAACTAATTTATGCAATTATGTCTTAGGTTTTTCTAATCAGTTATGTATATTAGGGTTTTAAGTTATATCTAACGTTGTTGAATTAATGTTTATTGCATTACTTTAGTGTCCTGTGTTACTATGATGGTGTTTTGTGCTTATGTGAACGACACTGTGCACCTTTTATATATTAGTATTTACCTTCTCAGCTTGTGGAAAAGCTGCTTGTGATGAGCTTTGATTCATCATGTGACATTCTCATCACCACCTGTTTTTGGTGGTTGTCAGTGTATTACAAAGGTACAAAACAGATATTAGTACTTCAATAGGTTGGTATATTAACATTATATCAGTTAATTTTTTTTTTTTTTTTTTTAACTGTAAATTTAAGTTAAATCTGTAAAACCTAAAATGTTGCTACCGGATTTTTTTTACACTAAATTTCTGGCACCCACAGCTGCCGGGTTTTTTTTTTTAAGTGCACGATATATGTCAGAGGCACTTCATTCAGTGAGTGTGACAGACCCACAAGTAACAAGTGGCAATATTTCAGTAACAGAACTGTACACCCCCTGACCTTCACAATTTTCAGATTTTCTTTTTTCAGTATTTCCATAAGGTGTGGTGGCTGACTCACTGTTCACCATAGTAGCTCTCAAAGAAATGCTCTTTCCAAAGTTCCACCTTCTTTTCCTTCTCAATTTCTTGCCGCATTCTCAGTCTCAGCTCTGGGGTAAACTCACCTGAGAACACAGTCATGCATAAGCCACACAAAAATATTGCAGATAAATCTGCTTATTACAAGTTACCAAGTACCTTTTTTTTGTGTAACTAGCACCAAGTAACTTTTTCTTCGGTAAAAAGGTTTACTCCTAAATAGTTTTACTTTTTTTTTTATATGTCTTTTGAAAAATGCTTAAGAATAAGTACATTCACGTTAAATGAAGTCTCCTTTGATATTGCCTCCTTATGGGGGCTGCCATGTTGAGATCACATGACCTGTTAAATACTACTTATTTTATCTTGATAACCACTCATTTGCTGGACACTTTCGGTTGTGGTGTGGAATAAATTAAATGGGAGTGCAAAGAATACCTCCAAATAGGGTATTTCTATAATTGTGTGATGCTGTATCCACACTGAGAGTAAAAAAATGTCAAGACCAATGATGTATCAGGCAGTGAAATTGTAACAAAAATTTACTTAGTTCACATTTAAGACACAAGGACAATAACTGACCCTCTGACAACCTCTCCTTCCAAGATTGTGCTGCTGATGTGAAGAATTCATTGTTCAAGGCAGAGCTGGTCACCTTCAATGCTCCATCTATACTAGCCTGCAACAAAGAGAGACCACTCAGCACCACAATTGGTTCATCAATAACAATCAGTGATTCATGATCCACAAAAACATACTGTATGTTGAACACAGCAGGGTTCTTCTGCATTTCACTACCTGCTGGTCAACATCTGGGAGCATCTTAAGAAGCTTCTGTTGACACTCTGTAGGCAACAGTGAGAATGTGTGCTTGTTGATAAGTGCTCGCAAGTTGGTGTTGACAAGGATGGAATCTGGTGTCTCAACATCTATCTCACACTTGGTACGCCTCAGTTGTCCTGAAAAGCCAAAGCGGTGGGATCAGTTACACAATCTCATGTGCTGACACAAATGGCATCAATCTGTGATGATACTCACTGGCACTGAGCCGACTGGAACGCTGAGACACCTTTCGGGCACCAGTCGCGTGGCACACATCTGCTTTGACAGAGGAGGACGAGCTGGAGGTAGAGTTCTGTGGACTGGCAGGGCGGCGCTCTGTCTGTTTCAGCTCCCAGGCTACAGCAAACAGACATACGGTTTTATATTTCTTTTGTATTTACATAAACCAACAAAAGTTTGGACACACCTTTTATTTCTTACATCACAGTCAGAAAGGTAAAATTCACAATGAAAAATAGTGCCTAGTGAAACTGTAAAAATGCTGTAGTAACAAAAACAGTATGTACAGGATTTGGAGGAGTCACGAGCCATGTCTTTGACGGTCTTGAGGAGCAGCCGTGGGCTTGAGGCGTTGGGGATTCCACATTGCCGGCGCTGATTCCTCTGCTGCTGCTGTTTCAGTGCCTATAAATGAAGAAATGGAGAATGTCCATAAACCCACAGATTACCTAACATAAGTTATTTCTGTGTTGCCAACAAAGAGCACAGAGGCTCTCTCAACATCATAAGGTTTAAACCAGTCAGCAGTGGTTAATATCATAGTGGGTTTATATAGTTTACCTTTTAATGAATTTTCTTAGGTTTTCCAACAATTAAGTTGTAATAAAAAAAATAATAAAAAAAAAAAATATATTATTCTTTTCACTCCTCTATCAGAAATCTTGCGAGGAGCACTGGTCGAGGCAAATTTATGGTGAAATTATTGTCTTTCCACTTCCGTATTATGGCCCCAAAAGTGCTCACTGGACCATTCAGAAGCTTAGAATGGCGCCTATAACCAATGCCATCATTATGGTTTGCAACAATTAGGTTGCGAAGGTCTTGAGACAGCTCTTCGCTTTTACCCATCATGAGATGTGTCTTGTGTGACACCTTGGCAATGAGACCTTTTTGTAGGCCATCATTTGGGACTGAACCAGCTGTTATTAATTTCCACTTAAAGGGGGGGCTGGATTGCTTTTTAATTACTGTAAGTTTTCAGCAGTTGTCTTGGCTTTCCATGCCTTTTTGCGCCTCCCTTTCTTCATGTGTTCAATACTTTTTCCCTGTGTCATTTCACATTATTACACATAACTTAATTTCTGAACTTATTTTTGTTTGTTTCTTTGTATGTATGGCTTACTTGGGTTGTTACCAACATCTGGTGAAAATTTCATGTCAATAGCACCTTTGGAAATATATTTACTGAGAGAAATGATGACGTGTTCAATACTTATTTCCCCCGCTGTATATATAGGCTATATCATTGAATTAATTATCCAAATAGGCATTACCACATGGTTATTCAATATATAAAGCATTTTTATGTTGAATTTCAAGCAAAAACGAACATAATGTGATATGCCGTTATCGTAACAAAAAATACCATGAAAATAAGACCCCCAATGTTATTTTCAGCAATTATTATTTATAACTTGAGAGATAACCATTAATAAGAGGTGTAAATGGCAGCACCTGTTTGAGGGCCTTCTTGCTGTGTTTCTGTGATGGGGACATGAGTTTGCTGCTGGAGACTGACGGAGACGAACAGCGAGACTGTGGGGAGGACGGCTGAGACTGCAGTTTTGTTGGCACTGCAAATGATTGGAAAGCAATACAGTGGGTATATTTGGACATCTGTACCACAAACACAAGTAAACAGGCATATGCAAAAACTTAATTTCACTCTGTGACAAGTCATTCAAGGTCAATTTAATACAAATACACAAGTTTGCAAATACATCGAAAAGTACACTATAATTAAATTATTACTTATTAATTTATAAGTTGAGTTGTTATCTTGCAGTAAACACTGCTTTTCCATGACCGCTATAAATTCATAAATACACTTTTGCTGGAAAACAAATACATACTGTGTGATGATTTGTTTATAAATGCCAACTGCAATCCTTTCTTCCTAATTTTTACAAGACTATCACAAGCTAGATAACTTGATCTTGTGACACATTTAAATAAGCAGAATTCTCAACAACATTATTCAGTACATCACAAAAAAAACTAATGTTTAAGTCGGCAAGGCATAAAAATATTTTCAGCAAAGTAAGATGTAGTGGCAACAAAGTACTGGTCCAAAATAATGTACTAAAAGTCAGAATCTAACCCCCCCCCCCCCCCCAATATATATATATATATATATTTCACTGTAATATAACAAATGGTGCAATATAAATAAACTTTCACTTTGACTAATAGATCCATTCAGTCAAACTAAAGCACATTTATAAAAAGGAGTGTTTAAAAAAAATGCTTGATCAAACTAACTCTCATGAATTATATGCTACTGCTGCAGTAATTATTTCCTGGTCTTTGCTGAGTTAGTTTCTCTTTCTGACACAACAATCCTCATCTTCTCAATTCACTTCTTCAAAGTTTCATCAGCATATTAAGACAAGGTGTTACTTACAGTACTTGGTTCTGCAGGAATTCGCTCTATTAGAGTGCATTATTCTCAAATACTTAGTTAAAAAGTTTCTACAAGACAGCTTGAGGTAAAGCCTGTATTTGTCTTGATAACTTCGTACTGCTCTCAAATATATGAGGAAGTGGTATCTATCTTGCAACAAAAAAAAAAAAGTCGAATTTCCTGTTTTAAGGGTGTTCTGCATTCAAAGAATATTTTGACTTGAAAGGAGCAAACCTACAATGTAACGTCATTTATACACATATCAGAATCAGCGTATGAGTTATACATTCATGGTTCAGAATGTCATCTACATGTTCATCTACATCCCATAACACGAGTCTTGATATCTAACAGTGATCATGGGACCATAGGTTACTGATACATTTACATGCAGTAAACCCTTTATACATACACAGATTTACTGTACAAATTTTTTGTATTTCTTCAAATCTTTAAATATAAGTGACAGACCGATATATTTTAGCAACCTGGTGTCAGTTTCAAAATCTACTGACAGGTTTTTTGTTGAGTGCAAATTCTGTTTAAAATTATTGTTATTTTATAATTGTTATTTAAAAAGACATTCTGTGATCAACTTATTTTCTCTTGTTAAATTGCATTACAGTATATGTTGTTTCACAATCATGCCCTGTTATATAGATCATCTGCACTGCTCTTTGCTCTTTAAAAATCATAACAGTCGACTTCTAATTAATATAATATATCAAGCGACTGAATATATTTAAAGGGATACTCCACTTTAAAATGAAAATTCTGTCATCATATACTCACTCTCATGTTGTTTCAATCCTTTATGAATTTCTTTCTTCTGCTGAACAGAAAGGAAGATATTTAGAAGAATGTCAGTAACCAGACAGTTTCTGGTCTCATTGACTTCCATAGTAGGAAAAAAAAGATATACTATGGAAGTCAATGAGACCAGAAACTGTCTGGTTACTGATATTTTTCTAAATATCTTCCTTTCTGTTCAGCAGAAGAAAGAAATTCATAAAGGATTGAAACAACATGAGGGTGAGTACATGATTCATTTTAAAGTGGAGTATCCCTTTAAACAAAATATAAGTAGAAATGCTTTTACTTTGTGTGAATGTTACAGACTGTCATGACACAATATACTTCACCATATAAAATGATGGCAACCTTAGGACAAAACCCAAAAAAATTATATCAAATAATTATGAGATATTTCAAGAGGCACAACCATAACAATCAGCCACAATTTATGGCTGTTTATTTATTAAAGGAAATGGCCTTTTCCCTGCTTTTGTTTAACAATAATTTCTGACCTGATCATCCTGTACAGTATGTTAGCAGTAGAGCATTAATATTTGAATATATTTGTAAATAAATATTTAACCATTAAAAAGTTTGGGATCAGTAAACAAAAAAAAAAAAAGGGTTGCATTAAAGGATTAAAGCAAGGACATAAGATTGATTTTTCAAATAAATGATGTTCTTTTGAACTTTATATTTATCAAAGAATTCAGAAAAAATGTTTCACGGTTTCCGCAAAAATATAATGCAGAACCGTCATCAACATTGATAATAATAGGAAATGTTCCTGTGCAACAAATCAGCATATTAGAATGATTTCTGAAGGATCACGCTGAAGACTGGAGTAATGATGCTGAAAATTCAGCTTTGTCATCAATATTATATTCTAAATTACATCGTAAAATATTAATAATTTGCAAATTGCAATGATGTTTCACAATATTACTGTTTGATCAAATAGCCAAAGTGAGTATAAGAGACTTCTTTCAAAAACATTTTTAAAAATCTTAGCAAACCCAAACTTTTGAACAGTAGTGTATGTTGCATTTAAAGTATGTAAATTTATGTTAAATGTTAAAATACTTTGTCCTATTCCAGTTTAATATACAAGAACAAGCCTTTTGTATGGTATTTCATAAAAGTGGAAGTGCTACAAATGCAAATATAGTGATCCAAGACAGGCCTATCCAGTGGCATGATTTTGGAAATCTGACCAATGACAGACAGGAATGTTCGGGTGTGGAAATGACACACTTCAGCTCTAAGTTTGGCTATTCAGAGCTCATAAAAATGTGGTACCTCTCCTCTTCCACCTTTCTCTGCGTCCATCTTTGCTGTAGGTAGTGGTGCTGGTATTTTCTGAGCATCGGGTATCAGACATGTTATCACTGCTGTCCTCTGAATCCTCTTCTGACAGTTCCTTCATCACATCTCCAATGTCCTTCTGCTCACATACAAATACAAACCATACTCAACAGATGCCAAACACTAATGTTCATAAAACAGCTCACTTGAATCTGATCAAACAGTTCATGTTAATTTATACATTTAATAAATCATTAGGAATGTGTAGAGCATAAATATATAGAAATTTGCTAGTTTTTATATAAAAAAAAAACACATCATTGATAAGTGTGGCTTGTTATACTAACGTTAACGGAGAATTAATTAATTATAACAGCAAATTGTAGAGTAAATATTCATGCCATTCAACAGAGCCGTAGTAACTTCCGAAAACAGACAAGAAATAGGAAACCGGCATTTATATTTACTTTTATTCATCATTTGGCAGGCACTTTTAGCAAATGCAACTTACTCAAGATATACATGTTATTAATATATACCTATATTGTATGTAAACCGTATGTAGTACATATGAAAGCGCTATATAAGTGCCTCATTCATTCATTCATTCATTCATTCATTCATTCATATTACCTTCAGTGTATAGACTCCCATTCGACCGGGGACCTTGTAGAAGATCCCTTCATCTCCACGTGAGTTTGTATGGAGCATGGCATTGAGACAGGCAAGAGGGGAAGTCCCACTAAAAATAAAAAAATTAAAATTCAGTTAACTAAATCAGTCACCATCTTTACACAACTGAAAAGCTGCAACAAAGATCACAGTTCAGTGGTTGGTTTCCAGATATTTGTGCATGAATGTGAATATACATTTAGATTTAAGGGGGCCATATTATTGCCCTTTTACAAAGTCTTGATTTTTTTTTTTTTTGTGGGTAGGGTGGGGGGTGGGGGGGTCTACTAGGATAGGTTTTTATGCTTGAATATTCAAACACATTATTTTTCACATTTTACATTGTTGCAGCACCTCTTTTCCTAGCCTGTCAGTAACGCTCTATTTAGTTCCTGTCTCTATGAAGCCCCTCCTTCTGAAAAGTGCAATGTCCTCTGATTGGTCGGCTGGACCAGTGTGTTGTAATTAGTCAAATGCTTTGTGTGTTTTGGAAATGGCACACACCTTACCATAACAGTGAGTTTCAACCATAGACAGTATATAAACTGGACACAGCGACCCCATAGGTTTCAACGGAGAGAAGTGAAGCAAATTAGAAGCCCTCACTTCCTGATGGCTGAGCGTACTGCGCAGACTCAAACTGAGCTTGACGACGTGGATGTGACGTGTGCAGCCTGCCTGACAGTTGTAAGTTTTCTAGTAGCTGTGCCAAACGAAATCTGAACCATTCCCTTTCGAATCTCGCAGAGACGGAGAGCGTGAGTAGGAGCTGTCCATGAGCTAGGAGCAGGAGCAACGTCATGACTCTCTATGGGCTTCTCCCTTGACTTTATCGGACTTTATGCCTCCACGCCCCCCCGATTGACTGCGAGCTTCTCTTCCTGTCTCTACGGTAATTTCCAGAGAGTCGCGTGGTTATGACGCAATCGTTAGCCTACTTTTACAAAAACTGCTTCTACGGGGCCATAACGTAAGATACAAGGTAATGGAGCCTTTTATACATTGTCGTGTTTCTTTAGAAATAAACAATGGACAAATGGAGTCTTTAAACGCCTCAGATGTAAAGTTATTCGCTGTCAAAGTGACGCCAAAATGAATGGGAGTCAATGGGATGCTAACAGCAGGTGAAGGCTTGTTAGCCAATGGCGACTCCCGGGGGTGGTACGGAAATCGAGCGCTCGATTACCCCCCTGGTTTCAACACTACTAACACAACTCAACCAGGCCTCAGCCCTTTATTTGCATGTGCCTTTGGCGGGAATTATTTAAATGAGGAATATTGTGATGTGTATGTTAACGAAAAAAAACCTCAAGACTGCAATGGAGGCGTTTCAGGGAAATGCCGCTCACTGAAATGGTATTGAAAGGGGGTGATTTCTGTAGTATTTACAGTATATACTATTATAGTTTATTAATATTTTGAATTAGCTTTTATTTTTATATTTTCCGTTTTCCTTTTAATATTAGTTTAATTATTAGTCATTTCTTTATATGCTTTTGTCAATTTTATTATATTACTTTTTAGGTTTCATTTATTTTTATTTCAGTTTTGGTCTTAGTTGAGTTTTTGTTTATTTCTAGTTAGTATTTTAGTGCTTAATTAATGTAACCAAAGCAACATTTCTAATTTTATTATTTTAATATTTTATTTCAGCTTTATTCCAATAAACAAAAATGCTTTAATAGTTCTGTCTTGTAGACAGTTTTGTTTTGTATAATTTGTCTTTCTTAGAAAGCAATTTTTTAAATAATGAATCGTAATGATAGGCTTAAGGAGGCTAAACAAGCATTCAGTACATAATGAAACATCTTCAAACAGAGCAAAACTGCCAGAAGCACAAGCCACTAGCCATTTCAGAGGACAAGCACTATGGTCAAAGCCATTAGGTCCTCGCTCTTGGGGTTTACAGAGACCCTTTGCATGCTGTCAACTGGGGACATGTTAATAACATGCATAGGGATTGGCTAATGGATTTAAGTTATTTGGGGGGGGGGGGGGGGGGGGGGGGTGCACTACTGTATTATCTTACCTTCTGGAAGACAACAGAGAAAAAAAAAAGAAAAAAAAAAAGAAATGTGATAATTAGATACTTTGCCACATTAAATTTTGCTTTGGAAAAATAAAACAAAAGACAGTAAATAAAACATAAAAGGTATATGACCTGGTACAGTTCAGGGGAAACCTGCACAATCTGAACTAGAATGTGTGTTTGATAAAGAAATTGCTATTTTAATAAAGAAATACTCAAGAAACATCTGGAGAATGACCTCACCTTATCTCCTTGAGCCTTTCTCTCTGAATTACTTGCAGGATCTCTTTATGACTCATCGGTGTGTTGGGGTACTTCTCGAGCACCTGCGAACAGTATTACAGGAACAAGTGAACAATTCAGCAATGACTCACTGTAGCAGTAACCGCAGAGAAAGGATGAAGTAGACGGAACTGATGGTCAGTCTAAAAGGAGGTTTGTTAGACAGTAATGCCTTTGAATTCTATCATTAATTGACCTCAGTGAAGCAGACAATCCCGTTCTGTGAAACTAACCTAGTTCTTATTATTGGGTCAGAGAAACATGTTAGTTTGGGCGAGATACTTTGAACTACATTCAAAAGTGGTTGTATTTTGAGAGTATGGGACACGCAAACAGACCATCTAATGCGGTACTCCATACTGAACTTGTGTCATATCGATCACAAGTTCAGTATGGAGAACCGCAAGGCTCAGTATTAGGACCGTTGCTTTTATTCCTGTACATGCTACCCTTGTGAGATATCATTAGGGAGCATGGCGTTAGTTTTCACCGTTACGCTGATGATACTCAGCTCTATATTTCTTTGCGCCCTGACGAAACATATACCAATTCACTAAATTAACGGAATGCATCACTGATATAAAAAAATTGGATGACTACTAGTAATTTCCTACCACTTAATTCTGAAGAAAAGAGATTCTAATTATTGGACCAAAAACCTCTGCAAGCAATAACCTAGAATACTGTCTAACACGTGATGGCTGCTCTGTCAGGTCTTCGTCGTCAATTAGGAACCTGGGTGTGCTCGTTCATACCAATATTTCATTTGAAAGCCACATTTCTAGCATCTGTAAAACCGCATTTTTCCATCTTAAAAATATCTAAATTACGACATATTCTCTCAATGACAATGCGGAAAAGTTAGTTCATGCATTCATGACCTCAAGGCTAGATTATTGTAATGCTCTTATGGGTGTTTGCCCTGCACGCTTAATAAACTCCAGCTGGTTCAAAACGCAGCAGCTAGAGTTCTTATTAGAACCAGGAAGTTTGACCATATTAGCCCGGTTCTGTCAACACTGCATTGGCTCCCTATTAAACATCCCATACATTTTAAAATCTTGCTAATTACTTGCAAAGCACTAAATGGCTTAGCCCCTCAGTACTTGAGCGAGCTCTTGGCGCATTATAGTCCTTCATTCATCTAAAAGTTTTGGCCAGCTGAAAATTCTTTTCTATTCTTTATTTTATTTTAAAGGGGACAATGCACATTAATTAACATGAGCAATCAAGTCCATCATGTAAATGTGCCAGATTTAGCCATACAGGCTAATTTACATCTGTAGTCCCTGGCAGGTTGATGGTAAAACAAAGAGAATACCTAGAATATCAAAATCAACTGCAGGCGGTAGATCCTTTTCTTACTTAGCACCCAAACTCTGGAATAGTCTTCCTAACCTTGTTCAGAAAACAGACACACTCAGTCAGTTTAAATCTAGACTAAAAACACATCTCTTTAACCTGGCATACACATAACACATTATCAAATTCTATTATTCAAATCAGTTAAATGATTGTTAGGCTGCATACATTAGGTCAACCGGCACCGGGAACACTTCCTATAACACCCGATGTACTTGTTACATCGTAAGAAGAATGGCATCTGCGCTAATACTAGTCTGTCTGTCTTATCCTTATCCTGAGGTTACCGTAGTCAGCCGGATCCGGTCCATATCCAGATCAGATGGTGGACCTGCACCTAGACACGACCAAAACGCAGCCCTGAATGTCAGCACAGACCGTATCTACAAGACAATCCCATGTGAAGGCCTCGTCGACATGACAGCCATCGGCACAGATCCTCAGCAAAGACCACAAGAACCAGACAGGTCCTCGGCACAGACCCTATGGCCAGCTTCGGCTCCATACCGGCGTGATGAATCTAATCTTCAAGCAAAAGGAACTAGATGAATATTTGAATGCTACCGATCCTGATCTGAAATTCTGACTTGTGATGCAGCCTGAATCATAAACACACCGTTTAGGGCCAGACAATATGTCATAGAATAATAATTTGTCACATAAATAATTATTATGTCACAGAATAATTATAATGATGAATAATAAGATTTATAACATGCATTTAGAAAATAGAAAGGGTGAATTTTCATTTCATGTTTTTATGTTTTATTAATGGGTTTTATTGTAATTGCATGTGTCCCAGTTCATTGTACTTTAAACCAGGGGGTATTCCAGAAAGCAAGGTTATCTTACCGTCAAACATTTTTCAATCTTTTCGTTTAATAGGCTAATCTTTACTAACTGTGAATAAGAAAAATATTGTTTGTTTGTTTGTAAAAAAAATGTATTCCGTTACAGTTACAAATTACTTTTTAAAAAAGTATTCAGTAACGTAATCCAAGCACCACAATATTAAAGTAATGTAATCTTTTGGATCCACATATCACTACGGTCAGTAAATATAGCGTTATTATGTCAAAATACTAATTTAATTAGTTTTACGTGAAACAAACCATTGAAATCCTGATAGTATTCCCACTTTTTACAAAATGTAACTATAATCTGATTACTTTGTTTTTTGACGTAACTGTAACGAATTAGTCACAAGGTTTTTGTATCCTGATTATAATGTTATTTCATGTACAGTATTCCATTACTTCCCAAACCTATCATATATAAATATATTAGAATAAAATAAAATAAACATCGCCTTGTTTTAATAGTGCTTTACATACTGATATAACTATATAATATTGTGCGCAATCTGTCACATTTAGTCATAAGCATTTACACTACTTTTTATTTTTATTATTATTATTTCTGCTGTAACTTGCTTTTCACTTATTACGAATTGGACGGTTTTTATTGTAATAACATGTGTCCAAGTTCATTGTACTGTAAACCTGTTATACAGTCATGACATAGGCCTAAGCTTTTTCAGTTTTATTTGCATTTCTGCTGTAACTCCTTTCGATCAGCATTACGATTTGGACAAAGAGACAGTTATTGGTCAAATGTGTGGTTGAGCTGTTGACCCGGACACTGCGAGTTGGAGATGTAACTTTACAAATCCACTCGTTCGAGAACCCCTGACTGATTCAGATTAACAAATAGTTAATTCAGATTCGTTAACCGATTCATCGAAAATATCCGACTGAAGACAAACAGGTGCATGATCAAAAGCTGTGAATATGTGTGAAACTTCAGTTTGAAGTCCTGAAGGGACACTTGTATCTCAGAAGACAAGTTCAGTTTCAGTGTCTCGCATATATTACAATCTGGGTCTGAAGTTAAATGCAACAGCAATGCGGAAAGTTCGTCTGAAATCAAAATAGCATTTCAAAACAAAAATTTTAACGACGTCAAAAAGTAAACAACAAGCTCTGTTTGACAAACTCGCGGTCTCTAAAGACGGTGATTCTAACCGTTTACAGCAGAAAACACTGCAGATTTCATAAACAAAAAGTAATATTACAGTGTCCTTGATAGGTTAATGAAAATACTGGGTTATTTTTGTGGGTTAGGTGAGCTGAGCTAAGCTAACTGGCTAACCAGCGAAGTGTCACTAGTCTACATAAGCGCGCTAAGCTGCCGCGCGCTTGCTAGCAACTGACAAGAACGTCATGCTAGTACAGACGTTTCATCAAATCACTTCCCGGATCAAAAAAGTTCCCAAATGTTACGTAAATATGGAGGAAACCAATTCATGCAAGCGTTATGTCATGCTTTATAGTGTATGGATCTAAATGCACTTTGGCAACACCAACCGAAACCAGGCCCCGAAATGCATACGCAATACTTCGTCTACACCAGCGGGTCATGAACTCATAAACACAGTTGTACAAGTGGGAGAACAAGGCGTAAACAAGCTCTCAAGAAGTCCTCTGTTTTACCGTTTTGGCGGCCTCTGCCCACGTCCTCCCCTTTTTCTTCTTCTGTCTCTCCCTCATGTCGGCGGACGGTCGCGAAAAATCGACCAGGGTGCTGTAGAAAGTGTTGATGTTGCTTTAGTTACCGTGCAAGACCTGCCATCTCTGCCATATTGGGTTTTTACTGTAAGAGACAAATCATGTGACCCTCTGGGAAACGTCATCTTACTGTACGATGACAGTTCAGGGGAAACCACCTACCTTAGGCTAGTACTCGCTCTCCATTGTTTTCATTTGTATAAACCTTTCAAACTCCAAGCAAACACACACGCTTGCACATAGTAGTGTGCCGATTAGCCTTAGTTTATACCGATTAAATTACATTCAAGGCATTTAGCAGATGCTATATCATCATGCGTTTATACAACATAAGCTTTATTTTCACATGTTAGATTACAGTGGTCAACAGAAGGTTTAATTTAATTTAAAAGTTAGCCTATGTATTTATAAAATGTATCTTAGACTTAACTTTATAATGCATTTAGGCTGTAATTTCACTAAATAACAAAATACAAAGCAAGTAGCAGTTATTAACAAAATTATTATTGATTATTATTATGTAACAAAAACATCACAAGCATACGTTTTAAGCAAACCTTTCACAAAAACTAGTTTGTGAGGGTACAAATTATAAAACAACAAATGCACTGCAATAGATAAGAAAAAAAATATTTGGACACTTTCTTGTAGTGATGTTTAAAATTAAAGCCAATGTGCACTTTTTGCGAGCAAATATGTTTTACACATTAAATAGCATTTTTTAGTAAGTATGAGTAAAATGATATTAGCAAACATCAAGAGATATGAATACTCAACTCATATTAGTCTTTAAAAAAATTCTACAAATTAAAAAAAAATACATTGGTGCAGGTCGCCCCCTGATGGGTGGTGCCATGTTGACACCACATGACCTGCCATGTTACGCGTTTTCATAAAGCAGAAACTTGCTGCAGTTCTGATATTGTGTTTTCTGGCCTGGCTCTGTGTACTTCTTTGATGTCAGCTGAAGTGCATTCGACTTATAGCTGATAACATGTTAATAATTTGAGTTATTAGATAAATTATGTTTATCAGATTTTAAAAGCATCTGAATGTAATATACCTAATTGCCTAAATCTACCCAAATGATTCAAAATTAATGGACAAATTAACATATATTTCAGGCAAATTGCCGGAAATTCTAAATTTGAGATTAATTGAGACCATTTATTATAATATATTGACAGTGAATTAAGAATTGTACAGTTGTTTTCACACAAACACTAACCTGAGAGTTAAAATGAACTCTTAATCTGAAATCATCTTTATTGATGATTGTATTTAGGCTTACACCTACCACATTAATAGACCTTTTAAAAGCCTTAAACAAATTAGAAAACACCACTGTGCAAGCTGGAGAACATAAATTAACTTATATTGAATACATACACTTCCATTCCTGTCTTTTGAGTATATGGTCCTCAAATCATGAAACATAAACACAAACATATAATGAACACCTTTAATGTAATAAACTGCACCTGTGGTTATTATATAGTGACATCATGTGAACTTGAGGGTAACTGACTAAAAAAATCCCAGGACCAGTTGGTAATCATAAATGTGCAAATATAAATATATAAATAGCTATGAAAAGTGAAATTAGTTTTAGGTTTAGCATTTGTTTAGAGTTGTCATTTGGTTTGATATTTTGTTATAATGCAATTCAATTCTTAAACGTTTAAGTGTACGATTGCCAAGCTAACCTTATTTTTTTCTGTTTCATCACTATAAGAACATGAACATGTATTAATAAAGTAAACAAGGTCAGTTTTGATTTCATGTTCACCTTAAGTGTACAAATAAAACATAAGCATGCGTGAAAAAGGTTAACACTGGCTCTTTTGCCTATAGTCTAAACTTGTGTTTAACCTCCCAGAGCTGTAATATACAGTCATATGAGCTATGGTATAATGGTCTTATTAAACCTTTTTTTTTTTTGTTCATATGGAAATATGTTTTTCAAACATCATATGGAGTCATGATTTGATATTCAGGTTTGTACAGTTCAGGATTTTAGTTATACTTATTTCAGCATGTCTTCGTGCTATAAGACCTCAGCTACTTCGAAGCGATACTTGTTATGTGATAAATATTGAGAGATCCGTTGTTTATGATACATTTATTGTTTGCATTTCTGTTCAAGAATGACATCACAAGCTTAAAAAGGATACACTAGCTTTTTTTCAAGTATACAGGAGACAATTGTGCTTAAAATAACTAAGCTTTGATGCTAACAAATTAAAGGGTTAGTGTACCCTAAAATGAAAATTCCGTCATCATTTACTCGCCCTCGTGTCGTTTCAAACCCGTTAGACTTTCGTTCATCTTCGGAACACAAATTAAGATCTTTTTGATGAAATCTGAGAGCGTTCTGTCCCTCCATTGACAGCTACGCAACTACCACTTTGACCCCTCAAAAAGTTCATAAAGAGATCGTAAAACGAATCCATATGAATTAAGCAATTTTATGAAGAGACGTGAATGCTTTGTGCAAAAAAACGTAATTTACCATTATTATACAAATATTAATCTCCAACACACGTTCACACAACGTCTGCTCTCGCGTCAACACAACACATATGCGTCTTAGTGCTCTCGTGAATGCGTGTTGGAGATTCATATTTTGTAAATAAAGTGGTAAATTTACCACTTCATAAACATCGCTTCATAAACATTTGCGTAGCTGTCAATGGAGGGACAGAAAGCTCTCAGATTTCATTCAGAAGATCTTCATTTGTGTTCCGAAGATGAAAGAAAGTCTTACGGGTTTGGAACGGCATGAGGGTGAATAAATGATTTTTGGGTGAACTAACCCTGTAAGATGACGAAACAGACAAATATCATTGCTTAAAGCTCATTAAAACAGTGCAAAGAATAATTAAGTGTGCTTTCTATGCTTGCAGGCGTAATACACTGTACAGGCTCATGGTTGGTAGGTTGCTGCACAAGCTCCCATTGCTGAGGCTGGGCATTGGGGCCCTGAGGCCCCAGAGCTGGCTGATGAAGAAGCAGACCGACTTGGCCCTTGGTACCTTGAGGAGGAAGAAAAGAGCAAGGTTTAAATGTGGACAATTCATTTTAGCTTTCTGTGTAGCAGCTGAATTATGTACGATATGCAGGGTACTCACCACGATCTAGCTTTCATGACCCGTGATGCAGTCGACTTCTTCCTATAATGGACAAAGTCACGAATCAAGTCTTGGGTTCTTATATCTGATCTCTGAAGATCCAAGGGCACCATGGTGGGTGGAGAAATGTCCAGCTCCAGAAGCATGATGTTCTCAGCCTGTGCCAACAAAAGATTTTTTTTTGTCAAAATAATATACACTACAGTTCAAAAGTTTGGGGTCAGTAATTTTTTTTTATTTTTTTTTTATTGATGAACAGTGACAGTAAAGACATTTATCATGTTACAAAAGAGTTCTATTGAACTTTCTATCCATCAAAGAATCCTGACTTTTTTTTTTGCATGGTTTCCATTATATTAAGAAATGTTTTGAGCACCAAATCAGCTATTTTAAATTGTATTAATACCTCACAATATTACTGTTTGTTTTGATCAAGTTTAAGTAGCCTCGATGAGCATAAGAAAAACATTAAAAACTCTTACTGACTCCAAACTTTTGATTGGTAATGTCTTTTTAAAATTCACAAAAATATTATTATTATCATAAAATGCTAATATTTTATTTCGTAATGATTGAACATTTAAAAAATGATTCATCTCTGTACAATACCAACCCTGTATCTAGAAGGAGACCCGGTTGCCACGGCAACTTGAGCATACTGACTAATTGGTCTCTTGTATCCCACTACAGAAGTTGGCCTTCGTCGAACAAGAGGGGAGTTACTGGAATATAAGAGAAAACAAAACATCATAAGAATATCATCCTCGTGGTCCTGTAATGTTTGGAACAATGTTGTTCTTTCACATACTTTTCTGAAGGGAGAAGAGGTAAGACTTTCCACTGGTCTTCCTCGCTATCAAAGTTGAGACGATTTATGATCTTATTCTTTTCCTCTGGAGGAATGAAGTTCTCAATTATCAGATTTCTGGGAAAAATGTGACAAAATCGAAACCATTCAGAGAGGAGCTTTGTCTTTTTGTAGTTTATTTCAGGACAAAACTGTGAGGGATAGGCGGGACGTACTTGAATTTCATCTCTCTTGTCAGCTCATTCATTGTCTGCTCCAGTTCCTGCCTCATTGTGACATGTTCATTGATGATATCGCCAATCTCAGACCTCACCAACTGCAGCTTACTGTAAAACTGAGAGGAGCAAGAGGAGGTCTTATATTTCACTAAAATATAAGACATACAGTAGCTGCTGTAATACATTAAACATGATTTATACAATGTACAGAACTGCAAATGTAACCATGTTACAAACGTAATTTAAAAAAGTGCATTCAAAGAACAAAAACTGACTGATAAAACACAAGCTAAACAAGCAATCTAAAGGAAGTATGTCATGTCCATGTTGGGTTCCAGAATTAAACAACTCCAATCATTTTCTCCATGAGGAATTGGATTTTTAATGATAACTTATAAACCTTTAGAGACAGACCTACTGTGAGCTATGAGGTTGTTAATCCATGGTATTTGCTTCTGCTAAAGCCATCAGCCCGCATTATTTCAGCTCATTTTTAAATTATCAGTGGAATTCCTGGTGAAAAACTACATAACCCATGATTCTCTACAGAAAATTATACCAATCAGAGAGTCGGAAAAGCAACATGTGCCAAAATAGCTCTTTAGCTCCGCCCACTGAAGCCCACTGAATGATGTAATCGTGTTGTTCTCTCTACACTCTCAAAATACTTAAATGTTTGTCTATATATATATTTT
The DNA here is from genome assembly GCF_951802725.1 of Rutilus rutilus. Classification (NCBI taxonomy): domain Eukaryota; kingdom Metazoa; phylum Chordata; class Actinopteri; order Cypriniformes; family Leuciscidae; genus Rutilus; species Rutilus rutilus. Next base: position 27,398,238 of record NC_140226.1, read on the forward strand.
GCAATAAACTTAAAATATAGTTTTTATTTATATAATCAACATTTGTAAATGAGTAGTGTGTAAATGAGTAATTCCCCACTTGTGAAAGAAAGGTGATTAGGATGATGCAAGGTGATGAAGGCGGTTGCAAGCAAGTGGATAAATGGGAATACAGAAGTTGTCAGGGACTTTAAACGTCTTCACGGCGAACAGGAAAACTCATTGACTTTTACAGTCTACTGAAAAGAACTATTCTTTTCAACTTCCAGATTTTAAATAAAGACTGAAAGGGCTGTAGGAACATTAGTGATGGTGACATTGAAGTCATAGATGGTGTAGTTCATTCATAGCATTACTTTAGCTTTTCACTAAATTTGATTGTATTTAGGCTTCAAAATTCATAAAAGTTGTGTTAATTTGTGAAGATTATCTCGATGAACAAAACGTCTAAGAATCATAAACTTTTGTTGGTCACGGACCTTATTTTCTGCAATAATCCAAAAGCCAATAGAAACATCCTATTGGCTTTTTGTTGAGGGAACCAGGGTTATGCAATTATTGTACATTATCCAACTTGTTACATGAATAAAATGAATACCTGGGTATAAAATGATTTGAGCCAAAATGATTGAATTATGTGAGAAAACAAGAGACTATGAAGTGATAAGAAAGACATTAGCACAGTCTAAGAGATGTTTGTCTGTTTACAGTTTAGCAGTCATTTTAGAAAGATATGTGACTGCAGATTGCCATGACTGCCTAATCAGGATTGAGTATTCATTACAAGTCAGAATTGCGAGATATAAACTCGCAATTCTGACTATTTTCTGACTTCCCAATTGCAAGCTTATATCACGCAATTGTGAGAAAAAAAGTCCCAATTTTTTTTCTTCTGTGCCGGAAACGAGCTTCCATGGTGTGGAGATGAATTGTGACCTTACGCACCTTTCTAAGTTTCTTCGTCTTAAATTCCACCTCTTGCTGTAGAGTGGAGAACGTCTCTTTCAGTTCAATCGTCTCTTCATCTTGATCAAACATCAGCTGCTGCATCTCTCTTTCCTGTCTATCCTAGAAGGATTTATCACACACATATGAGATTCTAATCCTTAAAGGATATTTATGTTATCTAGATAGGCATATGTCTAATTTTGTACTACAGTTACCTGTTCAGCAATCTCCTGCCTCGTCAGTTCCAGCATTTTCTGCTGTTCATTGGTGTGGTCAATGATGTTTTTCCCTCCAACAAGAAGCTTACTTTCCATAGCCTACAAAAAACCATGGCACACAGTAATGATATGATTTATGAATGATATGGTGTATAATTTTCATGAGAAGTCATGTGGAAATAACTGACCTTGTATTTTTCAATAATAATTTCCATAGCTTGTTGCTCCTTCAGCAACTCTTCCACAGTCTTTGCTTTCATGTCTACCGTTCCAAGTTTCCTGCTAATATCTGGCTTGAAATTGGCTGAGGTCTTGGCCATCTGCTGCTTCCACCAATATTCCTCCACACTCTCCTCCCGAACCGTCTCAACGACCCCCACCTCTCCATCTCTCTGAGTTTCCACCTCTCCGCTACTCATACTTCTCGTAATCCTCATACTGTTTCTCCTCTTTCTCCTCCTTTCTTTTGCCAGCATCCCTCGTTCCTCGAGCTGTGCCTTTAGGCGGGCTATTTCCTCTTGGAACTCGCGGAGCAGGGCGTCTTTGGGGTCCTCGTTGATCTTTGGCTTGTTCCTGATGTTCTTTGCTCTGTTGGCGTACCTCAGTGTGGTGAGAGTCTCTTCGTAGTGGCATGAAGCTGGTCCAATGGTGGCCACCATAACAGTTTTAGCGTTGCCTCCGAGGGAGTCCTGTAACAGCCGGGTGAGTTTGGAATCCCGATAAGGAACATGGGTACTCTTCTCATCCACCAAAGCCGAAATAACATTTCCAAGAGCGGAGAGAGACAAGTTTATCTTCGTAGCCTCTTTAAGCCTTTGTCCCTGCACACCCGTTTTGCTTTGCCGCTCACTGCCGGCAAGGTCCACCATGTTTAACTTTCCGACACGAATGTGGTCCTTACCATCAATCCCCATTTCGCTGCATTCAATGGTTATGACAAAAATCGCATGAGATCTGGAGCTACGCTCGTTCATTTTGGTGAATCCGACAGATCTTGATTGGTTCCCCAAGTTCATGACATGTTCAATCTCCTTTATGTTCTTAGTCACCACACACGAGAGATCTTTGACATAGACGCCCAAGTCTGGATTTTCCTTGATCTCCATTTTTTTATTGTTGTCCTTGCAGAGGAGGTCTCGTATCTCTTCTTGGTATATTTCGAAGTAAGACACTCTCACGAGATACTGTTGGTTCTGAGATCTAGATATGTGAGTGAAAATATGCTGAAATGAATTTGGGATGACTCCCCTCGTCTCAGGGTTTGTGGGCACACCTTCCATTGTATATGTTTTGCCAGTGCCAGTTTGCCCATAAGCAAATATAGTTCCGTTGAACCCGTGCAAAACAGAGTCAATAAGAGGTTTACATGCATAGTCATACAAGTCGTATTGTTTTGAACCCACGTCATAGACGGCATCAAACGTGAATGATTTTACGAGGCTTCCGGATGATTTGGGATTACGCACGCTCACCTGTCCCAGTCTGACATCTACTTCAACAATTCTTTCTCGATTCATCGCCTCTTCCTTCTTGTTTAAAGGGCGGCACCGCACCACCACCTTAACCGCCTCAGATTTTTTGCCAATCGACATGGAGCGTGGTCGCAATAGGCTATTTCTCTTCATCGTTTTTATGATAAAGCCTTTACGTCTTTAATATTCTGCAGTGTTATGGACGCAAGGAACGGTTAAATAAAATACGCACATTCATATGCAGGCTACAAATGCGCGTTTGAATGCAGCAAAATGTATGTCCGTCACATGAAAAAGTGATCGCAGATCATCTTGGTCCAACGCCATCATAACAGTCCGCCCATGCATCGTGTCTCGCGCATCTCCTCTCAGTCTCCAGATCTGGCTGCACAGTGCACACGCCCTGCTCCTCACAGACAATAGGCAGAGCGCGCTCACAGGCGGCGTGATGCTGATAGGTAGATCGCGTGTTTTCTCTCTGCGTGAGGTGTGACGCATTCGGTGTGGGTTATAATTATTCAATGATAAGATTACTGGTGATTACGTTATTAGAAGTCAAGTCAGTATAATAGAGCACAATCATTGTATATGGCTTAACAGTTTAGGCCTATCAATAATTAGGTTATTTGACTAATAACCTTCATGATTGTTTGGTTTGAGACGTCAAGCCCTTTAATAGCTTAAAACATAATTGAGGTTAAGACTGATATAGGCCTACTTAAATTTACAATGGAAAAATGGCAACTATGAATTTTACCATGATGATGATACATTCCAAGCCTTATCTTATGTTTTTTATTTTTTATTTTTTTATTTTTATGAGTGCATACAGTGGCCATCTGTATAATGCATAATGTAACTGTAGGCACTAGTCTAATGTTAATATGTTAATATGGGCCTTCAGTGGCTACCAGTACCACCATATTTGACCTATTAAATCAGGACATCTTGTGTGTGTGTGTGTGTGTGTGTGTGTGTGTGTGTGTGTGTGTGTTTGTTTGTTTGTGTGTGTGTGTGTGTGTGTGTGTGTGTGTGTGTGTGTGTGTGTGTGTGTGTGTGTGTGTGTGTGTGTGTGGGTAGGTGGGTGGCCTGGTAAACCCTACATTATGGGGACAAAATGTCCCCCCAAAGATGGCAATATCCAAAATCCTTGTCCTTGTGGGGATATATTTTGATCCCCATGAGGAAAACATTTTATAAATCAGACTAAGTGACAAAAAAAAACATGTAATGTAAAAATACAGAAAGTTTTCTGTGATGGGTAGGTTTAGGGTTAGGGGATAGAATATACAGTTTGTACAGTATAAAATCATTATGTCTGTGGAAAGTCCCCATAAAACATGAAAACACATTCATGTTTTACACACTGTTTCACCCTTTACCAATTCAATTCTGTCAGATGTCCTGATTTGTATACATCTGAGAGAAATGTATATATAATGTGTGTGTGTGTGTGTGTGTGTGTGTGTGTGTGTGTGTGTGTGTGTGTAGGAGGAGGAACATGTTAAAAGAAAAGAATACAAAATGATTAAAAATTGCAATTGTAATTAATTTTTTACTAATGTATATTTTTATTATTTTCTTACAGCACCAGTGTCCGTGTCCCCCAAAATAAAATAAATAAAATAAAATAAAATAAATTAAAATATAGTCAATCCGAACAGATAGGCTATTAAATGTTATTGCAAAGTAGGCCTACTGGTTCAGAATTACAATAATTAAGTTTATAGGTAATGATGATCTTTCTTTATTGGCCTACTTTATTTCTTTTGTGTATAATGTATGCACACCTTGGAGTAATTTTCATTCATTTGCACTGATTGCTATGATTTGCATTGTTTTAACCGACAGCAGAATGTGTTCTCACACTGACCATGTGACTCCGACTCCAGCACACAGTTATATTCGGCCAATGGGGACGCATGGGACTGCGCGTCCCCGCTCAGACCGTGTGGAGAAGTTTACCGGTCCGGGTGCAAAGTCTCAAGTTTCGTTTAACTTCTCCTGGAGATTCACGAGCGTCTTTTATTCCATCCCCAGTCTATGGCGGCCGGTGTCTCTCTCTAATAAGTATGAATGAATGTTTCGCTGAGCTGAATTCTTTAGTGCGTGCGTCGCGCAACGGGTAATTCGCAAGTTGCCATTAGCAACAGAATTTACGCGTTTATTTTTAACATTAATCTCTTGTTTATGATAAACGTTCATGCCATAGACATCTAAACCTGTTTTTGTATGTTATTTTAAAAGACTATTCGCGAAACTAAATATAATTTTATTTGCCTTTAAAGACAAAAATGGGTTTGGGACAGAACCGTGTGCGTTTGCTGTGCATGCTGTCTTTAACGCTTTGTTGAAGTTGTGGTAAGCAGGATAACAGCATCTCTCGCAATGCTGTCAGACTCTTTTCATATGCTGTCGGATGTAATAGCCTTGATAGTGGCTTTGATTGCCGTGAGTTTTGCGGAGACAACTCAAACCACAAGTAAAAACACGTTTGGATGGGTCCGCGCAGAAGTGATGGGAGCTTTAGTGAACGCCGTGTTCTTGACGGCCCTCTGCTTCACTATTCTGTTGGAAGCCGTCGAGCGCTGCACACTGCCTCATGAGATTGAGAACCCACGCGTGGTCATTTGGGTCGGCGTTGCTGGTCTTCTGGTCAACGTACTTGGTCTTTTTCTGTTCCACGGACACGCGGGGTTTGGAGGGCACGGGCACTCTCATGGTGGTCACTCTCATCAGGGACACGGGCACTCTCACGGTGGTCACTCTCATCGGGGACACGGACACTCTCATGGTCACAACACAAAAAGCAGACATTATGAAAAACCAATAAAGGCGCATAAAGAGGAACACAATCTTATGATAAACAGCAACAGTTCTCAAGGAGATCAAACTTCTGATCTGAAATCAGGTATGTGTTAAAATTAACTTTTGTAAAAAAAAAAAAATTAAGTATAGCCTATGCTTTTTCATTATAATTGTATTTAGGCTACACTGCCCAGGCAAAAAAAGAAAGAAAAAAGTCACTGTTTGGATTTAAATAGGCAAATGCTTAATTGTGTATGCTTTTCATTTCTTAATCAACCATGTAGGACAGACACATCATGGCAAATCACCTCTTGATGGAAATAACATCACAAGTGTATTTCCATTGGAGGTGCATACATTTTTGGTCAAGATCTTGTATTGACTATGCAAGAGTTTAGGTTTAGTTAGAGTTTAATTCTTTCACAAATGAATCTTGGCTTTGTCATCCTGGAATATGGCCATGATGTGTCTTCCTACATGGTTGTTTAATAAATGAAAAGCTACACACTTCATCAATTAATGTTAAAAAACTGTTGCCAAACATATAAAATGCTAACATAATAATCACTCCAATAATTATCTAATCATAAGAATTCGATAATTTAAATCCAAACAGCGACTTTTTTTTCTTTCTTTTTTTTTTTTGCCCGCACAGTGTAATATAACACATCCATGTAAAATTAAGGGTTCTCACAGTCTTGAAAAACCTGGAAATATTGGGGAATTTTACATTTTTTATTGTCATAAAAAAAAAAAAAAAAAAAACATGGGAATTAATAAAAACCTAAACAGGATTTCACAGTCCTGGAAAATCTTTAAATATCAAAAGTATGATTTCAAGGCCTGGAAGAGTCATCAAAATGTACAATATCTTAAAAGCTTATTGAAATAAATTTGTGTAGCTATTTTGTAGTTAAATCTGTATCCAGACATCACACACGACTGGAAAAGTAATGGGAAAAAGTGTGGTGCTGTGAGTGCAATTTCTATAAATTTTCTGTTTTCCACTTTGTCTTTATTTTTATGATCACTTTGTGGTCTTCCTTTTTTAGACAGCCTGAACATCAGAATCACGACCAACGGCTCATTGGAGGACCTGGATCGCAGTTCTGAGTCGCAGCTGAACATGCGTGGAGTGTTTCTGCACGTGCTCGGCGATGCATTAGGTTCCGTCATTGTGGTAGTCAACGCCTTGATTTTCACTTTTGTGTGGACGCCGTGCCAAAGCGACGAAATCTGTTTCAACCCCTGCCGTAGCACCCACTTGACTGACCATCAACATGTTAATACCTCAGTCCTGCTGAGCATATCCAAACCGCACGACAGGACCCCAAGAACCGTGTCTGTAGCCGGACCATGTTGGGTGCTTTATCTGGACCCAATGCTGTGTCTAATAATGGTGTGTATTTTGCTCTACACAACTTTCCCTCTCCTGAAGGAGTCGGCTCTGATCCTCCTACAAACGGTACCCAAACAGATCGATATGCACAAGCTGAATGGGAAACTACGGAGCCTGGACGGTGTTATAGCCGTTCATGAACTGCACATCTGGCAGCTGGCTGGGTCTCGCATTATTGCAACCGCTCACATCAAATGCGCAGATCCAGCTACTTACATGGACATAGCCAAACGCATTAAAGACATTTTCCATGATGAAGACATCCATGCTACTACTGTTCAGCCAGAGTTTTCTTCCATTTCTGAAGGACCTGGTGATTCCCGGTGTGAGCTTTCCTGTCAAAGTCAATGCAAACCCAAACTATGTTGTAATCCGACTAAAAGGGCTAAACCAGAGTCGGAGCTGGCCAAGATTAAAGAAAAGACCTGCAGGCATGCTGTCGGATGGGCTGATCAGAAGGAAGTGGAGGAAACTGTACGTAGTACAGAGATGGAATCAACAGTTTAGGTCAAGAAGGACATTATATTGCGTGAGCTGCACATGACCACTTGCTCACAGTAGCAGGGAATGTGAGAGATTAGGGCAATTGTCTGGATTATTTCAAATCTTCTTATTGCACAAGTATGTCTCAGAGTGTTGGTTTTGTTGAACCCAAAAACATTAGATTCCATGCTGTGTTCTGCATATAAACATGATATATAAAAAACAGAATGCAATTTTTTCATATTACGTTTGTTGGTTCTTATTGCTGGCTATAGATAGATATTAAAGGGTACGTGATGTATTTGCAAGTAAAGACATATTGATGCATATTAATAGCAGATATTTTCCATATGTATTACACTATAATCTATTAATTATAATGATCATGCACTTTTGCCAACCAATAGAGGCGTATAGTAGTGGCCAAAAGTGATGTCCGGAGGGGATTGGTTTGGGGATTTATTTTTAATGACTCTACAAGTTTGATTAAACCATCAAAATATGATGAAAATATTTTATATTTTAACTATAAGGGTAGAACTAAATACTAAACTTGATTAATATTAAGACTAAATTATTTGACCAAAAAGTTGTAAACTACAACTAGCGTTTTTTTATTAGCCTATATATGCATAGAAAAGCAAAAAGCTCACAGGAAAAAGCATCCATTAACTACAACATAATCAGTTATTAATATTTCGTTGGTTCTCTCTTGTTTTTGCATGTGTTCATAATCATAATTGCTTTATATGACAGCCTGGACAAAAATAATGCACAGATAACACAAATGACTTCAAGCACAACTAATCTTAAGCACATTTTTTATAAATTAAGCAAAAAGTGAAGGTCAATTTTTCATCACTTTTGGCCACTACTGTACATGCTAAAATGACAATAAAAAATACAAGTTAGATTTTAAGCTGTCTATTGTGGCATCGTAATCATTTTGAAACATATTTGTGGATTATTTTAAAAATAAATATATAATGCTGTATTATATTTTTAAACTTATTTTATTTTCTGCTTTTATCTTCTCAAGAAAATTATTAAATTCCTCAAGACTATTAAACTCCTCAAGATTATTATTAAAATATACATGAATATTATAGGGTAATAGTGTTTTTTTTTTTTTTTTTATGCTGCAAAAGGACCTAATATTCTATTATTTGGTTGATGAGTCATGCATGTTAATGTGTCTGATGTAAAGTCGTCATTAAACGGAAGTTGCGTAATTTCTTCCCTATGTGACGTGCATATACATATATATCCAAATGAAATGGCTTTTCGCACAAGAAAAAATGTTGCAAAAAAGACCAATTGATTGGATGGTTGGATCGTTGTGGTTTCGTTGTCCTATTGGTCGATCTCATGTGAGTGACAGGTTGCCACGCCCTCACACCAGTAAACACATCATCAGACAAGAGATTTTGCTGCAAGAGGGAGGGGAGGTTATTTTGATAAAAAATTAAAAAAAACATTTTGATGTTCATAGATAAATCATTTATTATAAATTATAATGCAATATTGCATTAAGTCAAAGTCAATTTTGATTTCATGGTGACTTTAAACAGATGCAGCAGTCAGCGTTGTCCTCTCACACAAAATGGCAGCTTGTTCCTTGCACAGCTGTACAAACAGATCATGTCTTGAATGGACCTTGGAGCTACACTCACACATGAGCACACAATCACTGTGATAAGTATTTAGTGACTATGTTGAATTCTTTAAATAGATTTCTACTCTTGTATGGCCATATGATGGATCAGGGGATGTTTGTTGTGAAACAACAGTATTGGGATAAGGGTGGGGAGCTCTTAATGAGGACAGTGTGATGCAATCAGTAAAGCAGTGTGTGGGGCCCTGTTTCAAAACAATGGAGAATGGTTCTTATTCAGTCATTGCACAGTCTTCAAATCAATTCTCTATAGGATAAGAGACCTGATGCGTGTCTACTATTGTAACAATTAATAATTGATTGACCGTTATTGACAGCAATCACAAATTTAGCAGTCTTGTGCTGTTTGTGTTACTGTAAATCCGTAAGGAGTTTTTTGCTTTTTAAAAAGGTTAAAAGTGGAAAAGTTCAGTTGAACTGCTGAACTGAGAGTATGATGAAGGGGCTGGGGATGACAGAGCTTATCATGTGAGAATGGTCCCGAGTTCAGAAGGAAAGTACAAGTCTTACAATGAGACCACTATAACGCACAAAAACTATATTAAGATAAAAATCTGCCAGAACATAGTTAAGTAATGTATCATTATTTATATTTCTTCCCAGTTAAAACACACACAACATACAAGCATGGTCATATTTTGGTTATATGAACTTGTCAACATACTGAAACACTTGGTTTTAGACCACAATAATTTATTAGTATGGTGTAGGTGCAGAATTCGTCTTGGGAATGACAGATACAATCCCTCACAGATCCCTCACAGTGTTCAGAGGGACTTTGAGCCATACCTTCCAGAACAATAATGGCCAGGTCACAAAGTGCTGGTGGAGGATTTGCTCCTCCAAAATGCCATAAAGTGGCTCAAAAATATCTAGATCTGTTGAATGTGCAGGCCATGGGAGATGTTCAACTTCACTTTCATGTTCATCAAACCATTCTGTCACAAGTTTTGCTGTGTATATTGCTACATTCAGGGTACAATGTTTGAACCATTGGTGCACATGGTCCTCCAGAATGGTTCGGTAGTCCCTACAGTCCCTATACGGTGGGGAATGCCATGATATTGCAGCCCAAACCATTATTGATCCACCTTGTGCTTCACTCTGGACAGCAACAGTCCAGGTGTTAAGCCTCTTTGGGGCTTCACCACGCCGTAACTCCCATGGATGTGGGAAAGATAGTGAAGGTGGACTCATCACTGTGATCAGTGAACAATACATGTTTCACATGTTTCCACAGCTCAAGATTTGCACAGTTGGCGCCAATGAAACTGACATTTGGCATTGGCATGAGTGACCAAAGGTTTGGCTATAGCAGCCCGACCATGAATATTGACTTGTGGAAACAGGAGCGCATTTAATTCTGCAGTGAGTTTTTGTGTGTGTGTAGATACAGTCTGTGAATTGAGTGGTAAAAGCCTAAATTAAATATCTTCATCATAAGCGATCGAGTCTCTTTAGAAAATGTGGACTAAACCGCTCATAAATTATATGAACGCTCATTGATTAGGATTCGTTTTACGATCTCTTTATGAACTTTTTGAAGCGTCAAAGTGGTAATTGCGTAGTTGTCAATGGAGGGACAGAAAGCTCTCAGATTTTATCAAAAAGATCTTCATTTGTGTTCCGAAGATGATTAAAAGTCTATCAGAACGACATGAGGGTGAGTAATTAATGACAGAATCTTCATTTTTGGGTGAACTATCCCTTTAATGCAAAAACGATTTTGTTGCGTGTTTGCCATCTTGTGGATGCATGTCACATTGCAGGTTTGCAAACAACTATGGTGATGTTTATAGAATTGCAACTGATTGCATATCATGGTTAATTTATTTGACTTCAAATAAAAGAAAAGTTTGGCTAACTGAAATAAAAATAAGATATAAAAAACTTTAACTTATTTTAGTTCATTTTTAGTTATTTTATTTCTTATTTTCATATTTTAACTTGAAAAATAAACGAAAAAAAAATGAATTAACATATAAGCATTTTAAAAACAATAACTAATAAAAAATGCAGTGCAACCAACTGGTTGGCTGTACATAATGTACTGTATGTAAACATGTAAAGGGGTCCAAAATGCTTGTGTTGCCGAGTTTGTCTAATTTGATGCAACATTATATTTTTAGCATAACAAATTCAGTAAAAAAAGTTCAATAAAAAATGTACACACTTCTGAATATGTCTCTATTTTGCCGTTATCCAGCATGATTTGAGATACTTGATATATATAGGCAATTTTAGAGAAATATATACATTTTAGAAATATATCCAACCATTCCCAAACCACTCATCCTTCTATAAATAGCCTATATAATTTATGTAATTAATACAAGTGCATTTAATTCGTCTGCTTATTTCTAGGTTTAACTGAGAAACAATACAACAGAGATTCAAGGTTTATCAATGATTTTTTATTTTTTTATTTAAACCCACAACAACAACAAAACCCATAATATAATGATTTACTATCTGACGCGGTCATGAGATAGAGTCGGTGGATTGGATGTGTTCAGCAGGTCTCTGGAAGTATAGAAGTGAAACACTGAAACACTCCTCCTCCAGTCTTCCGCCTGCTGTCTGTCATTACACACATTGACCTCCAAACATGGCCGGCGTACGAGCCCTCGGTTCCCTCTCCAGACTCACAACCAGAAGATATACCCTGTTTCCAGGTACTTCACACCGCTACAATCTTTCCTTAAATGACTATACATCCCTATTGCATTTCGCTTTAACACTTGCGTAAATAAACTACTGTGGAGAGTCATCAGTCACACTTCACTGAAGTAGCTTAGCTCACCTGCTAATTAACTCAAGGTCCAGTGATCAATGTTTTGTGACTGTTTTAAGTTTCACGCGCGTGCAGTTTCCTTTACTGCGCGTGCAACGAAACACGTACGTCAATAAATGTTGTTTTAATTTAATTTAATTTATTAGCATTAGAGTTAACGCAGTGACATGTTGTTCCCATTCAAAAAAGATTGCTAATGCTGGTCATTATCTTATAATGCATGAAGAATATTTTTTTTAATGAACATTTAGTTTATAGACGAATTTAACGTTTTTAATAATCGCTAACGCCAGAGTTGTTGCCTCTGCCGTTGAAAACTGGTTTAATCGAGGTTGGTTTAATGATGATATCTGCTAATACATCTCTGCATCTATAAGTATTATAGTTCAATTATGGCTAATATGTCAGATTTGTTTACATAGAGCCTTTGTATTCATTTCATTATGTTTTCATCATCACTGAGAGGTGTATGACATTATCACTATGGTTGTAGTGTAGGTTAAGAGGAAACTAGGTTAAAGTTCATCTGTGGCTGTACTACTGGAGTTATGTCCTCTACAGGCCTGTCTACATTCTGCTGTGTGTAATATATCTTCACTGTCTTCCAACTTAGCCCGATATGACCCTCACTGCTTAGAGATCGTTTTATATTAGGTATTAGCCTATGATTTCTGAGTCCATTTCTGTGATTTTACCTTCACATCACTATTAACTTTTTTTTTCACCCAATAAAGGTGTCAGCAGGCGGACCTTTAAAGTTGCTGCTTGTATGATGGGTAAAATATTTCAGTTCATAAAGTATATATATATGTGTGTGTGTTTTATGATATCAATTATTTCATGTATTGCATGCTTTTTCATTTTCATGTCTTTTCGATATTTCCTCAGCTCGTACACACGTAAACTATGAGGTCAAGGGAGATGTAGCTGTGATCCGTGTGAATGATCCCAATGCAAAGGTAATAGTTGTCTTTGCAACCACGTTAATACATTCAAATGATATCGTAATATTTCATAATGTGTTTTTTTGCAATGTCTAGGTCAACACACTGTCTATTCAAATGCAAAGGGAGATGACAGAAGTCATGGATGAGATTTTGGGAAACAATGCTGTCCAGGGTGTTGTTCTCATCTCATCCAAACCCGGCAGCTTCATCGCAGGGGCAGACATTAAGTCAGTATCAGAATTCGGGAACACTTTATTTTAGGGTCCAATTCTCACTATTAACTAGTTGCTTGTTAGCGTGCCATGCATATTACTAGGATACTGGCAGTGTATTAGTACTAAATAAAGCACATATTAATGCATTATTCTGCATGACCATATTATATATCCCTTAATCCACCCAATACCTAAACTTAACAACTACCCTACTAACTATTAAAAAGCAGTAATTAGGAGTTTGAGGCAAAAGTCATAGTTAATAATTAGTGAAAAGTGAGAATTTGACCCTAAACTAAAGTGTGACCCAGAATTCGTAACGTGTTTATTATTGGTGGTTATGGTGATCATTATCAAATACAGTGCTGATATCTTACCTGTTATTTTTCTGTACCATGTATTTAGCATGATTCAGGCCTGTAAGACTGCAGAGGAGGTCACCGGGCTTTCTCAGGAGGGCCAGAGGATGTTTGAGAAGATTGAGAAATCTCCTAAGCCCATTGTCGCTGCCATTAATGGATCGTGTCTTGGTGGAGGCTTAGAGGTACTGCATTCATGTTCATATGTCACAATTTTTATCCACCCACAGGGCGAGCATAGGATTACTGTAACATATCTGATGTGATTTTAAAGTGCCCCTATTATGCTAATTTTGTTTTGAAGGTCTCCTGCAATAGGTTTACATATATCCAAGGTCAAAAATCACTTTAATTTTCTCATAATATTAATTTGCAGCATTACTTTTTTTCTCACAGTGTCTGAAACGACATGATAAAAGCATTTTTTTAAACAACACTACTCTGCTCTGATTGGTCAGACGGCCCAGTCTGTTTTGATTGGTCGACCGCTTACAGCGTGTGTCAGAAACCAAACGGCCATTACCATATCTAAATTTCGGCTCTGGAAGCTTCCTCAGCTCTTGATAAACAATACGAACAGTAACGATGGCGTCGGTTTTTACCATACCAATTCAAGCCAAAGTGGATTTGCTTTTGCAGCACAGAAAAATTGTGCATTTAGTTTTACAGACAATACAAAATTGATATTGTGTTTAATGTGTTTGTAGTTTGCCATTGCCTGTCAGTACAGAATAGCCACCAAGAGTAAGAAGACGGTCCTGGGCGTCCCTGAGGTCATGCTCGGCCTTCTGCCTGGAGCTGGAGGAACACAGAGACTGCCCAAAATGGTCCGTAATATGCCACAGACACGTTTAATAATTATTATTTTAATTGAATCTTCACAACTCAAGCGTGGTTGTTTTTACACCTTTGCTTTTATGTAGCTTGGTCTTCCCAGTGCTTTTGATATGATGCTAACAGGAAGGAACATCCGTCCAGATAAAGCCAAGAAAATGGGCCTGGTTGACCAGCTGGTGGATACTCTTGGTAAAACATTTTCTTTGTATTGCATTTGTGTGTGTATATATGTAAAAGAGAGAGACACAAGTGTTCAATAGAACAGAATTAAACAGTTTATTTCATCCTTGCTGAATAAAAGTATTAATTTCTTAAAAATAACAATACTGAACAGGACCTGGACTGAAGAGTCCAGAGGAGAGGACTATTGAATACTTGGAGGAAGTAGCTGTGGAGGCAGCCAGAGGCCTTGCTAACAAGAAAATCTCACTTACCAAAGAAAAGGGCTTGATGCAGAGTGAGTATTTGCAATGGTCGACTACTAGACGGTTGTAGATTCAAAATTATTTAGACATAAGTTATTTAGGCTTTTGCAAGATTAATATTTATCATCTTAATCAGTGTTGCATATATATATAGCATACTTTTGCTTTATTGCTTTAATTAGTATATACAATTTTTTCCTTGCAGAAGTTCAAGACTACATCATGAGTTATCCATTTGTGAGACAACAGATCTACAACACAGTTGAGAAGAAGGTCATGAAACAGACCAAGGGACTGTACCCTGCACCACTGAAAATAATTGAGGTTTGATTCTGTGCTCAATGGAGTTATCATAAATCATAGTAGAAATAGCTTATATTGAGCTGATACCTGTTTGTTTTCTCTTTCAGAGTGTGAAGGCTGGTGTTGAACAGGGTCTGACTGCAGGTTACCTGGCTGAGTCACAGGTGCTTTGAAAATGTGTAAACTGTATTATCGTACAATAAGACCGAAGATGCAGTTGACTCGTAGTCGATCATTTGACCCATTAGTCAACTAGTTGCGCGCTTATGATATTAATTTAATCACTTAAATATACACTTTTAACGTTTCCTCAGAGATTTTGCTCCATATTGACATTATAACATTACGCAGATGTCAGATTCTGTACGTTTTCTGTTATGTAAACGGCCCCCAAGGCTCTTCTCATCGACTAACGTTTGGTCGACTTTTAGGGGGCAGCCTTTGAACACTCAATATAATTCTGAATTATTCCACTTGGCTACACTTGGAATCTGTTGTTGAATCAAATCCTCACTTGCATCTCTGATCTGGTGAATTTTTGCAGGGGAATTAGAATTTAAACTTTTTTAATTTATCTGCTAATATTCATTTAATAATATTATTTGGTAACTGCGAAAGATAATGTTATGCATTTAGCATAATAATCTAATTATGCACTTTTTATTTCCTTTACAGAATTTTGGCAAGTTAGCCATGAGCTCTGAGAGTAAAGCACTTATCGGCCTTTACTACGGTCAGGTCACATGCAAAAAGAATCGATTCGGAACCCCTGAAAAGGAAGTAAAGTATGTATTTTCTTTGTCTATTACTATATGTAAGTTTGAGGGAAATTTACAGTTACTGCAATTTATAAGCAGCAACTTAAGTGTTACATCTATTTCCTGTTGAATAGTAAATCATTTGTCTTGCATATTGATTTTCTATTTTTAGAACACTTGCTGTCTTGGGAGCAGGTTTGATGGGTGCTGGCATTGTTCAAGTGTCTGTAGATAAAGGCGGTCACATTATTCTTAAGGACACCACACTGGAGGGACTCAGTCGTGGAGAGCAGCAGGTCTATAAAGGGTGAGCATTAAATATACTGGAACTAGAGCTGTGTGACGATTCGGTAGCGATCAAAATAGAGTAAATCACCTTTTAAAAGTAAATTGATTCTTCAAATAAAGATTGTATCAATTACACCAGTAGGTGGCGACAAGTGACTGTTAAAAAATATTTGTAATTGAATCATTCATTCAAGAGATTTGTTCAAAAATACTGATTCATCTTGTAATAATGCAAGTGTATTCTTTGTGAGTCATTGAATCATTCAGTCAAACAGTTTTATTTATGTTTTATTTATTCAGATAAATAGACTGCAGCAATTAACATTTTGTCTGAACCTCTAGTAAAATAAATTACACGATATTTTGTTTAGTTGTCTATTCAGAATTGTGGGAGAATCGTGATCTCTATTTTAAACAGAAACATTGTGATTCTCAATTTATCCAGAATCATGCAGCTCTATCTGAGGGACCGTTTACACGACACTGTTTTCAACTAAAATTGGGAAACTTTTTATGCGTTTTGGCCGTTCATTTATACAACAATGGCGTTTTGAGGGCCTGAAGACGCAAACTTCAGAAAACAGGTTTCAAAGTGCAAGTTTTCAAAAACGAGACCGTTATTGTCTCTGTGTAAACTATAAAAACGCAAATTTTGTGGAAATGGTGACGTCATGCAAATGCGAATTACATGTTCAGTCTATAGGCGCGTAGTGTTTCTTTACAAAGTGACATCGATACAGAATACAGCGTTTTTGTGGATCCGTGTGAACGGGGATCATTTTGACAATGTTGTCATCTGTACGCAAAAAACGCAAAGGAAAAACGTTTCCATTTTTAGTACATCGTTGTCATGTAAATGTAGCCTGAAATAATAGATTCAAAATGACAAATAGATCAAACCCGTAACCAAAGTTAAAGCTGCTTTGATGGTTTTCCCCATATTATTTATTTTTATGTATTGTATTTGAATTTTTTATTTATTTTTCTATTTTAATTCCAAAAAATGTTTTCAGGCTAAATGACAAAACTAAGAAGAAGAGCATAACATCATTCGAAAGGGACAGTTTTCTTTCCAACCTAACGGGACAGCTAGACTACAATGGCTTTAATAAAGCCGACATGGTCATTGAAGCCGTTTTTGAGGATCTGAGCATCAAACACAAAGTCCTAAAAGAAGTTGAAGCAGTAAGTTAATATTAAACAAGATCAAGATTTCAAACTCTCTTAAATAAATAAAAAACTTTTGATGACAACATATTTTGTCATTGCAGGTGATTCCTCCACATTGTATATTTGCTACCAACACATCTGCTTTACCAATCAAAGATATTGCCGCTGTGAGCAAGCGACCTGATAAGGTAAGAAACTTTGAATGACTTCTTGACCAGCATTGTGAGAGAGTTTGAGCTTATCTCAAATTTGTGATTGTGTTTTGTTTCAGGTAATTGGAATGCACTACTTTTCTCCAGTTGACAAGATGCAGCTACTGGAAATCATCACCACTGATAAAACCTCCAAGGACACAACAGCCTCAGCGGTGGCGGTCGGCCTGAAGCAAGGCAAAGTTATTATTGTCGTTGGGGTGAGACACTGCATATTCTTCCATCAGTCCAGAATACACGTTTTACAGATCTACAATCCATTAAAAGAAATGGGATGGAATGGCTAAGTGGAATGTTTGTCTTCAGGACGGACCAGGCTTCTACACAACCAGATGTTTAGCTCCCATGTTAGCTGAGGCAGTGCGTGTATTGCAGGTTTGTGTGTTTCTGTTTGAATTATTAATTTATTCCCATCTGTTGTAAAAGTGTTATGTGCAAAAATCAGGCTTCTTCATAGAAACACACCTGTTCTCTACATACAGGAAGGTGTTGACCCCAAGAAGCTGGACTCCCTGACCACAGGTTTTGGCTTCCCTGTGGGTGCTGCTACCCTGGCTGATGAAGTGGGCATTGATGTGGCAGCTCATGTGGCCGAAGACCTCGGCAAGGCCTTCGGCTCCAGATTTGGAGGGGGAAATGTTGAGGTCTTGAAGACCATGGTGGAAAAAGGATTCAAAGGTACATTCTTTAGCTTAAGCAAAAGCACACTTCATTTTTGACGCGTATGTGTACAGCCGAATGCATAGCCTTTCAAAGTAAGACCCTGTTTGATAGCATGCATGAAAAGTTTCATTCTTGACCTGTAAGTGTGCTTTCACACTGGCAGTTTAGTTAGAACCAGGGCATGGGTTGCATTAAAAATTGGCAATGTGAAAGCTGGGGAATGAACCCGAGGTGGTCTGAGATCAGCTGCACTGGAACTGTGGTGTAATTCATGTGAATGAGAAAGCAACTTAGACTATTTAGACTAAAATACAAATATTTAATGACTGTCCTATATAGTATATACAGATGACTGTACTATAGACCAAATATAATGCTGAAATGAATGTTGTATGAACCATTTACGTTAAATATGGTCAGAAAAATCTACAAAATCTATTTTGAAATGGAAAATGTCCAGGAACCCTGCACCTCAGCTGACAAAACCATCTTTCAGTAGACAAAAAAATGACATGATCTCTGACAATTCAGTATGGCGTCTACCCTGATTAATTCTGTTCTTTGGGTTTATTGACATAAACATGTTCAGTACAATTGCCATAAAATATTTCTTCTCAATTCACAATTTAGGCCGGAAGTCGGGCAAGGGCTGCTACATCTACCAGCCAGGACTTAAAACCAGAGATGTGAACCCAGAAGTTCTGGAGATTTTGGAAACATTCAAGCTGGCGCAAAATGCTGCAGTGTAAGTTGCTCAGACTGTTGTTAAGGTTAGATGTATTTTAATTCGTAAAATGACTTCTCATCAGGACAAATGCAGTGTTATTGTTTTGTAGTAGGATAATGCATAGTTGATCATCCAGCAAACAGTATCATCACTGCTTCTTTCTGTCGCTCCACCCAGATCTTCAGACTCAGATATACAGTACAGGCTGGTGTCTCGTTTTGTGAATGAGGCTGTTCTATGTCTACAAGAGGGCATCCTTGCCAGTCCAGTGGAGGGTGACATTGGGGCAGTGTTCGGTCTCGGCTTTCCACCCTGCCTTGGAGGTGAGATTCTAATATCTTGATTTACTCTTTGGATTTTTTCTTTAACTTTTCCTTTAAAAACTGTCCTTTTCCGATTAAAGGTGCTATTGTATTTGTTTTGACTGTACTAAAGCATAAACTGCATGATAAAAGCATAATATGTTTGCAGATATTTAGGAAACATTCTGAGTTCACATACTTGTTTCTATGAAAAAGCTACAGCTACATCCAGTTATTTTGTGTGTTGGAATGTCTGTTTTTGTTTTGGACCGTGATCCCGCCCACCGCCAATTTACCCAATAGAGTGCAACAGTGCCCGCCCCCTTTTGCAGAGGTGCTGTTTCCAAAAGTTTTTTTTTTTATTCGTTTTTCCCAAGGGATTTTAAAATAGTCTTCGTTAGAGAGTTATAAGCCATGAGCCAAGTCAATCAGCTACGAGGTGAATCCCAACATTACAAACTTTGATTTAAAGCAAAAAAGTTTTTGAAAATCTGACAAGGTACAAGAATGTGAACTTAACGGCTTTAGTAAGGGAAATAACTACAATCCCATTGAGCATTGCGAACAGAATAATTTAATTAAAAATGACAAAAAAAATAAAATCTTCTCATTTACGAACATTGATTATATGTATGAAAACAGTATGAATATGCATATTTATATATAAGTATTTTGAGCATATGGAGATCAAATCGATTACTTCATTCGCAGTGTGCTTCATGGGAGTAGGTTGAGTGTTGCTTTTTTCGACTCTCTGATTGGAGTAATTTTCTGTACAGCATCACGGGTTCGGATGCCACTGTTAAACACGATTATTTAAAAAAGTAAGCTGAAATAATGTGGGCTGACGGCTTCAGCAGAAGCAAATACCATGGATTAACAACCGCACAGTAGGCCTGTCTCTAAATGTTTATAAGTTATCGTTCAAAATCGATTTCACTATAGAGAAAATTAATAGAGTTTTAACTTCCGGAACCCAACTGTTGCACTCTATAGTACTTCGACACCCCGGGTTGCCAGTTGGTGTAAAACACAGCGTATTTCTGCCATGGAAGCCAGCAAACGAACTTGGTCAGAGATCATAGATTCTGCCCAACCTAAAAAGCCTCGGCATCCATCTAAAAAGCTCTATGACCAGAGGCATATTAAAACTCGTATAAATCAACTCATTAACTCGTTGCCTTCCATTGCCAATTGCGCTCGTTCCTGTTGCGTTTCCTCAATCTGGCAACAGACTGTCGAGTCTGAGGAGGAGATGGCGGGGAAAATGACTCTCTCCAACCCATTTTAAGCACTAGCTGTCAATATTACATACTGCACCTTTAAGGTTTATCAGCATTCGGTCCTTTCATTATGTGAATTGTCATTGCAGGGCCCTTCAGGTTTGTGGACTGCTTTGGTGCAGACAAACTTGTGGAAAAGATGAGAAGGTTTGAGGAGGTCTATGGGAACCAGTTTACTCCTTGTCAGCTGCTGCTTGATCACGCCAAGGATCCAAGCAAGAAATTTCACAAGTGACTTCAGCCGTCATGTGCCATTATGACTTCATAGAAGTTTCAGAGATTTACGTGAAAAACAAGCAATCGATTGTGCACTTAAAGCAAGAGTTCAGAATGTCAGAATGGCCTTTTTGTTCCTTGTCAAGGAAATAACAATCCCCCCCCCCCCCCCCCCCCCCCAATGAGATGCCATGTACATGACTAATATTCAGGTAGACTTTGGCCTGGTGATAGCCTTCAACTAAATGAAACTATTTAGTTTTTGGGTTGTGTTTGTATATTAATGAACTCTTTAGGTGAAATTGTTTTCTAATGGTTGTGTACAAATAAAATGTACAGGCAGAGACATCAGGCACGTTCCATTGCAGCCCGAGTGTCAAAAGAAAAACCCTAATGTATAGTCCAAAAGCACTTGTCTGTAAAATAATTTTTCATTTCAGCAAGCTTCGGTACTTATACTCAATCTCTCTCTCTGGACATAGAAAGTGGCCTCAGAAAAAAAAAAAAAATCAATGAATTAAATGAAATGTTAAAGTCTTCTGTGATATATGCTGTTTTTATTGACTGGGTCTGGAGACGGGTACATCAACGTCTCCCCTAACTGTTATTGTTCGTTTCTAGTTTACCCCTAGACTGTGAATTAGGAACGTAACAATTGGGGGCTCGTCCGGGATCAGCAGCACAAACAACGGAGAGAAAAATAAACAAACCAACCAAACAAACACCAGAACGCAGAAACACATTAAAGAAAAACGCACTTCACAAGACGTAATGGGTGTTTACAAGTGGGACTATTGTTATGATGCGTTTCAAACAGGGTCATAATATGTACTACCTACTGTACCAAAACGTGTATGAAACGTATAGTCATTTTATAATGACAAAGCTACAAGCTTGATGCAATTATATTAAAATATACATTTTGAGATTGTTAAATTTAGCTCTACAGCTTCTTTATAGTGACTTGAATATTGCAACAAAAACAGTATGAGAACATTTAATTTAGTCCATTATTGTAGCTTAAACTGTCTCTGTCTTTCCTACAGACTTTCCTAAATGCAATAAGCTAAATTGAGTAGAAAGGCCATTGTTATTGATGGCCTATTATTAGCTTTTTCTTATGGAGAGAAAACTGAATCTCCTACTGGAAGCGCTCGGTGGATCAATTCTAAATAATACATATCTGAAAAATACACCCAATCTGGAAATAATCGCTAATTAAAATAAGTAATCAACTTGAAGTTGTTTATTTTGTGATAATTACCAGCTGACTGTACAATATTCCACTTATTACACTGCTACTTACCA
Source organism: Rutilus rutilus (assembly GCF_951802725.1). Classification (NCBI taxonomy): domain Eukaryota; kingdom Metazoa; phylum Chordata; class Actinopteri; order Cypriniformes; family Leuciscidae; genus Rutilus; species Rutilus rutilus. The sequence goes on from NC_140226.1 coordinate 27,420,027, forward strand.
AATATATATATTTATTGGCCAGTGTTATTTTAGTTATCGATATACTATTATAGTTTTTATTAATATTTTTATATTAGTTTTTAGTTATAAATTTTAGATTTAGTAATTCTAGTAGTTATAATTATTTTATTTCGATTATTTGCCAAGGCAACATTTCTAATTTTCATATTTTAAAACTCAAATATTCATACTTTCATCTTTATTTCAATTAACTTTTTTTTTTTTACACTATAGTTTTAGTTAACAGTAACAACACTGTCATGAATATCGATTTTATTTGAAATGTAAAAATGTTTTGACGTTATTTTAAAGCTTTCGCTAAGTATATAATGTACAAGAGGCTATTACTACAATATTCATACTTATATTACCTACATTGACCTCCAATGCTGTTTTGACTTCTATGAAGGTGCTCATATAAAAAGAGAGAAACAAGGATTGATTTATGAAAGAAATGAAAATAGCACTTGTAATTTGGTTCTTGTCAGGTTAGACAAAATTTTGTAGCAATAAAATATTTTACATTTTCTATATTAATTTAAATGTATTTATTTAGTTTAATCAAGCTTTTGATGTAGTAAACTTTAATTCATTATTCATATGTAACTCTTCTTATTTTTAATAAAATATAATATTTAAACTGACAATCAACTGTGAACGGCTTAGAAGCAACTTCCGGGCCGAGAAGTATCTTAGCTCCGCCCCCCCTCAGCCATGATCTCTCTTCCATCAGTTTAATTTCTACGGACAGAATTCTTCCACCCGGAAGTTTCCCATTGATGATGTTGGCGATTACAGCGCGCTGATTTGCTCGTCCATTGCGCTTCTGTCGAGCGTTCAGTGAACCGAGTGACCGAGAATGTGAGGCTGTCTGAATTCCCCATTCGCCTCCTTCAGCATGAAGAAGAGAAGCGCGTGACTGTGAAGTGAAGGTGAGAGGAGTGTGATTTCATCAGGATGCTCAGGCTGTTCGCGGCGCTGATGATTGTTGGGCTTCTGCTCGCCTGCTTCACTACCTGGCTGTTTGACAGTTATGACACCGCCTGGCACCCGAAGCGCAGTTTGCACCAGTCCAAGAAGAGCAGCCCACCGTTTCCAAGCGGGCAGCGGGACAATATATTTTGGTTTGTGCAGGTAAGCAGCACCAAGCAGTGAATGAGAGAGGCCATGATAACGTGTCACACTGTCATTAGGCTGTCAATGAGCTGATCATGTGATCGATGGGGGATGGCTTTTATTTTGTGTTCTGTCATAATAATTTATTCTTCGTTCAGGATATTTGTGCGTAAAATTTACATTAATAGGTGATACAGTTTACAGTTATAGGTGTTACAAAAATGAAATGAACAATTAGGCTATTTGTAAAGGACACATATCGCACAATTCCAGTGTAATCAATTAGTATACTGATTTAATATTAATATTAACTTTTCTATTGTCATAAGAAATATTGGGTAGGCCTACAACTCTAGTCTTAAAATTTTCCTCTAATGAAAATTTAGAGGATTTAAAAAATAAATAAATAAATTAGTCTTTGGGATGTGCTGGAGTAGTCTTTACAGAGTGCTGGACTCTTGCATTGTCAATGCAAGATCTTGACCAAAAATTGATGCACCTCTTGATGGAAATAAACGTTGTGATCCCAACCGAGCCTGATGAATCTTGACATTGACATCCTGGAATTATTCAGTGGAATATGACCATGATGTGTCTTACTACATTGTTGTTTAAGAAATGAAAAGCTACACACTAGGGTTAGGGTTAGAAGAACTCTTGCCAAACATATAACATGCTAGAAACATAATAATCACAGCAATAATGATCCAATCATATACTCTTCAAGTCCCCCTGTAGTCAATAATTGTTTCCCTTAAAACGCATCTTTGATCAGCAAAATTACATATTTAAAGGATGTTTCCTTGAATTTTTTGTTGTGTATATTACATTCAGTATTTTTATTGTAATAGAATTACACAATTTCAGTAAAAACAATATGTTAATGCTGGGACACAACTTCAGCGAAAGGCATTTTATAATATTTAATTTATTTTAGAGTAAATTTGTTATATATTTCTTAAGAATAACTGTATTATTCCTCTGTTAACAAACGGTTAGAGCTACAATTTTAGTTTATGTGTCTTTCACATATAAATCACTTGGGGGGGTCCTTTTGGCCCGTTGTCATAGAAAATAGTTCATAATTGGTTCTTCAAAGATGAGTAAGATATGACTCTTTTTATAGGAACAATTTAATAAAATGAAATAGAAGGCTTAATTACTGTGTGTGTCCTCCACACTCCACAACACAGTACTCTAACTCTACCACTTTGTTGGTGTGTATTTTGATTAAACTAAATTTTAAAACATTTCTTTGAGTGTAGACTTTCATAATTTGTTAATGGTCACATCAATTTGTGTCATTGTTTTGTGTTATAAAATAGTATATTTATTTATATGAGATAAAGAGAAAGAGAGAGACCATTTAGCATTATTTTTTTTTTTATCTACTATATGACATCCTGGAAACAAAAAGCATGTCACTCTGATGTGTACAGTGTGGATAAAGCCCTGATGTTATAGTTTGTATGGTTAAACATGAAACCTTCAGCTGTGTACTAACTCACACATAAGAGATGCCTCCTCTAATATGCCAGTGACACTTGTTCTATAAATAGGCAAGTAAGTTTTATGCGTGAGATTTCCAACACCCACTGTTAACTACACACAGGCCTGCATGAAACTCATTATGAACTGTTTTCCAACCCTGCTGATTTCTCTTGTGTAGGTGTCCGACATCCATATCAGTCGTTTCCACGATCCGAGGCGCATTCCAGACTTCGAGAGGTTCTGTACTGACACTATTGATGTGATAAAACCTGATCTTGTGCTGGCCACAGGTGAGCTAAAATAGGTTATTTATACATAGAATTAGATTTTATATGCAACATAACACACATAAACACGCATGTGTCTTTTACTTCGACTATTTAACAGGTGACTTAACAGATGCGAAGACTGAGAGTAAAATGGGCTCTCTTCAACATGAAGTGGAGTGGCAGGCCTACCACAACGTCCTTAAAAGATCACGAGTGCTGGAACGCACAAAATGGATTGACATTCGAGGAAACCATGGTGATTATTTTTTTATTATTTATGATTAAGGATGAAGTTTTGAAAATATCAAGGTTTACCCTAACACTCCAACCTGATCTATTGGACCTGAACCTGAACAACATAACTATTTTACAAGGCGGCGATTTTGTATGAATTCGTACGGTTCATTTCACATCATACGGTTTTTAGAAGAAAAGTAAGCATGAAAGTCCCCTAAACACAACCCTCTCTGGGGTGTAAGCCGATCTTACAAAAAACAATTAATTTGAATTAGCTACCAATTCGACAAAATGTAAAATAGTTACGAATTGCCATGAGATTGTGTTGAATATGCCTGTCTGCCATAGGTTAGTAAAACTGAGAGTTTTGCCCCAAAATCACAGCTGGAGCCACAGTAACAAAGGCCTTGTCCACACTGATACATTCTCGATTGAAAACGCATCTTTTTCTCTCCGTTTTGGCCTTCTGTCCACACTGAGGGTCCGTTTACACGACACTGATTTCAACTAAAAATGGAAAACTTATTATGCGACCGACATTTTGGCGGCCTGAAAACGTAAGCTTTTGAAAACGGGTTTCAAAGTGCATGTTTTTGAAAACGATACCGTTATCGTCTCCATGCAAACTATAAAAACGCAAATTTGTGAGTACGGTGACATCATGCGCATGCAAATTACGTGTTCAGCAAAACACGTCGCAAACTTATTATGCGACAACGCCATTTTGGCGGCCTGAAAACGTAAGTTTTTGAAAACGGGTTTCAAAGTGCATGTTTTTGAAAACGATACCGTTATCGTCTCCATGCAAACTATAAAAATGCTAATTTTTGAGTACGGTGACATCATGCGCATGCAAATTACGTGTTCAGCAAAACACGTCGCAAACTTATTATGCGACAACGCCATTTTGGCGGCCTGAAAACGTAAGCTTTTGAAAACGGGTTTCAAAGTGCATGTTTTTGAAAACGATACCGTTATTGTCTCCGTGCAAACTATAAAAACGCAAATTTGTGAGTACGGTGACATCATGCGCATGCAAATTACGTGTTCAGTCTTTAGGCGCGTAGTGTTTCTTAACAAGCTGACATCGCCAACTACTGGCCTGGCAGCAGAATACAGCGTTTTTAGTCATTTTCGCGGATCCGTGTGAACTGGTTCGTTTTAAAATCGTTTTATCATTGTTGTCGTCTGTTTTAGACTGTACGTGTAATGGCCATTTTGAGTGCGACCTGGACTCAACAGAGAGTGGGGTGGGACATTTTACTAATAAAATGATCGTGCCAGTAGAATAACGTGAGAACTTTATTATGTCTGCTCTCTCAGTATCACCTAGTGAGCTTTTATGCATGCACAGTAATGTGATTTAATTGTTTTCAGATGTTTCAGTGTGGATGTGAAACTTTTGAAAAACGCTAGTGTGGATGGAGAGCATTTTGAATTTTCAAACGTATCCAGAATAAAGGGATAGTTCACCCAAAAATGTTTGTCATCATTTACTCACCCTCATGTTGTTCCAATACTGTATTTTCCATCAACTGTCTGGTTACCAACATTCTTTAAAATATCTTGTTTTGTGTTCAGCAGGACAAAGAAATTCATACACGTTTGGAACAACTTGAGGGTTAGAAATAAAAAAAAGGGGGGGTTGGGGGGGGGTTGGGGGGGTAAACTATCCCTTTAATATAGACGTAGCCGAATGGAGCTTACATACAATCTCAGTGGGATAGGAAAAATATTTTAACATTGCAAAAATGACCCACTTTAGCTTTGCTTTCTATTGTCAGTTGTGTCCAGATTTCATCTTCGACATGTCTGAAGGTTTGGGTGGGAGATCTAAATAAAGATCAGAATTAAGTTTCCTCTTCGCACGTCACTGTTTGTCAGGGACAGTAATTGTACATCTTTGTCCCAGTGTCTGTTGGCAATAAAACAATTAAAGCAAAGACAGCTGGACACTATTATGTCACACTAATGACTTGAAATGAAGCCCAGCTCTATTAAACAGGATATTGCCTGCTTGTTGTGACACAAGAACAAACTTCAGTGGATTAATGACAACTTTGCCATCATGAGGCTGCTTATCATCTTATTACTCTAGTTATCTTGATTTAAAGGGATAGTTTAGCCAAAAATGGAAATTCTGTCATCATTCAGACAGCCTTGTTTTAGTATATATGAATATTTTGGGTTCACTTTTGTTTTTATATTTTTAATTTTAATGTTAAAGTTTTAATCATTTAAAAAAAAAAAAAAAAAGTTTATCTCATTTTATTTGAGCTTTATTTAAATTATCGAAAATGATTTTTTTGGGGGGTTTATAGGTTTAGTTTTAATGAACAATAACAACACTGTTACCCAGCTACTCTTCAAACCCATATGATATTTTATTTGTGTCTGTCATACACAAAAGGAGACAGTATTTAGATGAATGTTCATTCTGCACTTTTCCATAAAACTGATTGCGATAATATACGATAAAATACTCATACACTGCTGAAACTGACTGAAATTTAAGTCTAAATTATACTGTAAGAATTATATTTCGCCATAGTGCTACTGACATATATCCCTTTAAGCTTCTTTTTACAACCAACCAGATGTGACACTTTTAAGTTTGCAAAGACAAGTCAATACTAAAACAGAAAATGCTATGCAGCACAGCAGAATCACAGCCAATCAAAATACATGTTTAATATACAGTATCTGGTATAAGTATATAAATATTAAGGTACAAAAAAGGCATCAGCATCTCTAATGAACTCGCATAGCTCACATATCATTTTTCCCCTATTCACATTATCCCATTTCCCCACAGGTCGTGTAACTGGTATTACATTACGAAAGCTGCCAGACATGTAATAAGAGCTCCATTATCAGTTATTTTGTCCCCACTCTTCTTACATTTCCAGGAAATCTTGACTAACATTCTCTTCTTGTCTCCTCAGATGCCTTTAATATTATTTCTCTGGAGAGCGTGAACAATTATTACAGGTCTGTACAAACATGACAGATGCATAACATAATGGCTATAAAGCTACACAAAGGTTCAGATATTAAAGTCGACATAAAAAAATCCCTTTACTTTTTTAATGCACGTTTAATAGTCATGTGAAATGGCTTTTCCAGTCAGACCAGTTATACAAGATTTACACTGACTTGTCAACCGTTTTATTATATCCTTTCCTGAATACTTAGGAAGTACTCTGCCAATCAGAAAGTTGGATCCTTCCACTACATACACAGAACCCCCTTTGGGAACTACTCGTTCATTTGTGCCGATGCCACTCTGACCCCTGGACCCAAACGGCCCTATAACTTCTTTGGGATTATCAATCAAGTAAGAGATATGTTCATTTTAGCTTTGCTTATGTAAATGTAGAGCTGCACGATTAATCGTTAACAGTTTGTGATCCCGATTCAAACACCCACGCAATCTTATTCCTAAATGACAGCGATTCGGCTATGTCTATTAAACGTTTGACAAGTATGATCACAGCAAACATCTGCCTTTGAGCCAGAGAGAGCAGTTGTCATGTATTGGTATGAACCCGCTCCACAAACAGTCTTTTAACCACACAGTATCATTATTTCTGTTACAAATATCCATATTATCACAGAATTACTGGGATTAAAGTTTATAGTTCTGATATAAACACTGATGTCTATGGAAGTGATCAAAATAGAGCACTCTTTGAAAGTAACATGGCGCTTCAACGACTGTATCAATTACATTGTTACGCCAGTAGGTGGCGACAAGTGACTGTTAAAAATATATTAGTCATTGAATCATTAATTCAAGAGGTTCGTTCAAAAATGCGTAATGAAATGAGTGAGTAATTAATGTTTGAGTGAGTCATTGAATCATTCACCCCGTTTTCTTTTTTATAATTCATACAGATTAATTAAACATTTTAAATAAACTGCAGTAATTAAAATTTTGTCGGAAACTCTAGTACATTACATTATTTTGTTCAGTTGTCTGCTCAGAATCGGCAAAAAAACTCGTGATTATCAATTTTTCCAGAATCGTGCAGCTCTATGTAAACATGGTGACAACTTTCTCTTTGGACTGAAATATGAATGTTCCCCATAGACTCAGATGGACATGTTGGCGACCTTTAGAGAGGAGAGCTTGAGCAGTAACAAGTCCATCTGGTTTGGACATTATACCACATCTACTGTCATCTCCCCCTTCCCAGGAATCCGAGAGCTCATGAGGTTTGGAGAAATCTCACAGTAACTCTGTCATCCAATTCGATTTTTTTTTTTTTTCACTGATATCTGGCACAAATCATATATACTTATGTTGCAGTATGCTTATAAATAGTAAAAATGTTTGAGATATATTTTTTGTTTTATATGATTTGGGTATTTTTGCTTAGCCAAAACTTTGACTAAACAGCATAAGGTTGTCAAATATGATTACAGTTTACAGTTAAACGTTAAATATATTAAAGATGCAGTCCGTAACTCCCCCCCCCCCCCAGAATTTAAATAATATAAGCGACATCATGAATCCATTTTCCAAACCGTGTTTTTGTCTTATCCTGAATCACTACGGTACGCACGCCTATAATAAGTGTTTATATTCAGACTGTTTTAGACTGGTTCAGGTCATACCAGTGTGGAGTAGCCCAGTACCTGCATGACTCGTCATAGACATAAACAGAGAGAAGTAGCTCTGGTTACACTGTTCTTCCGCAAGACACATGCAGTTATGTTTATTAACCGCTAGAGTGCCAAAAGTTACGGACTGCAGCTTTAAATGAAATTTATTCCTGTGATGGTAAAGCTGAATTTTCAGCAGCCACAGTCTTGGCAGGACATTATTGTGTACACAGTACATCGTGTCTTTAGTAAATGCAAGCAAATGGGTAATTGCAGCCTATAAATCCATTCTTTTCAGTGCAAACACATCGTATTCTGTTAAACCTTGGAATTTCATCCGTTGTGTTTTTTACAGTACAGCCGTAGCGTATTTGTGTGGGCACCTACACACACTAGGAGGCTTCATGCCAGTACTGCACAGTCGACATCAAGGAGGCACGATGGAGTTAGAGCTGGGAGACTGGATGGAGAACCGCAGGTAAGTTCACAAAGAACGAGGCCCACACTCAAGGGAATGCCACACGATGTAAATATAGCTGACTGTGTGAACAAGTACAAGAACAACAGCTGATATATGAGGAAGATATTTTGTTGTGCCCTAACTCTTATATAAATAATAAAGGAGTCACATGCAATTCTCCCTTGGTTCAGGTACAGGATATTGGCTTTCGACCATGACCTGCTTAGTTTCTCTGATTTGAGGTTTGAGGACTGGCCAGCTGTGCTGATCACCAATCCCAAAGACGCACAGTACCTTCACCCAGGAGTGGAGCCTCTGGGTCGTATCCACAGTTCCACGCACATCAGGTGTCTCTGTGTGTGTCCTCTTGAACCTTCAAGAACCTTCACCAAATGTTGATTAGAGCTGCACGATAAAATGAGAAGTTTCAAATTGCGATCACGATTCTCCCATGTTTAATGTTAAATGTTAAAGGGTCAGTTAACCCCAAAATTAAAATTTAGTCATTAATTACTCTCATGTTGTTTCAAACCCGTAAGACTTTCGTTCATCTTCAGAACACAAATGAAGATCGTCTTGATGAAATCTGAGAGCTTTCTGTCCCTCCATTGACAGCTACGCAACTACCACTTTGACTCTTCAAAAAGGTCATAAAGAGATAAAGTAAAAGTAATCCATATAAATCGAGCGGTTTAGTCCAATGATCGCTTTAAATGATGAACAGATTGAATTTAGGCTTTTATTCTTATATAAACATTCAACAACCAATGAGGTTCTTTCACGTGTTACTCAGCATGTTTGAGCTTCAGCAAGAACCAATGAGGTTCATTATCATGTGTTACGCAGAACGCTTGAGCTTCTGTTTATGTTTGATTATCAATGTTTATATGTGAATAAAAGCCTAAAATAAATATGTTTATCATATAAAGCAATTGATTATCTTCAAAAAATGTTTTACTAAACCGATCAATTCATATGGATTAGTTTTACTATCTCTTTATGAACCTTTTGAACCGTCAAAGTGGTAGTTGCGAAACTGGAGGGACCGAAATCTCTCAGATTTCATCAAAAAGATGAACGAAATTTTTTCATTAATGAACGAAAGACTTACAGTACGGGTTTGGAGCGACATGTGGGTGAGTAAATGATGACAGATTTGGGTTAATGATTCAATGACTCACTCTTAAAGACTTCACTTGTTTCATTTCTGGATGAATCAACGTTTTTTAACTAATCTCATGAATTTTTTAATGTCACTTGTCGCCACCTACTGGCGTAACGATGTAATTGATACAATTGCTATTTGAATCGCCAAGTTACTTTCAGGTTACTTACTCTTGAATGTTGCAGTGTGATTTGGTCATAGGTTTATTAGACACAGGCGAATTGTTGTTATTATGAGATTGCGCATGTGTTTCGAATCAAGATTACGATCTTTTAACGATTAATCATGCAGCTCTAAACTTATGAAGCATTATTGTCTCTCATCTAAACCTCACACTGTCTTGTCCCATCATACTAAAGATGCCACATTTTGAAGATGCACTTCTTGTTGCTGAATGTGCCATGTGTCGGGTTCTGTAGGGTCCTGGCTTTTTCTGAATCTCCGATCACAGCTGTGTATGTGAGTGTGGATGGAGTTTCACTGGGAAAAGCGGTCAGCGCTGGGGGTCCTTTATATGTGCTGCTCTGGGATCCAACTCTCTACGCTACTGGACTGCACACTATCAGAGTAAAAGTGGAGGTAGGTAATGATTAGGTAATCAACCCTAAGAATGAAACTTTAGGGTGCAACCATTCCCTCAAACCACGCGACTTGAGGAAAGTTTTTATTTTTCTTAACAACTGGACAATCAAATTCTGTCTGGTTGATGATAAATTGAACAAAAATCTGGAGACAATATTATACAGATAGACTTAAGCAACCACTTAGAAAACACAGAATAGCAACAAGCTTAACACCACACAGAAAACCTTAGCAACTGCATAGTAACACCCTGGCAACCACCCAGAACGTCGTAGCAACCTCAAAACAACATGCTTAAACCACTCAGAAACTTCAATCACATAGTAACGCTCTGGTAACCACCCAAAATATCCCAAGCAACTGCAAAGCAACATGCTTAAACCACTTAAAACCTTAGCAACCGCATAGCAACGCTGTGGCAACCACCCAAAATATCCCAGCAACTGCAAAGCAATATGCTTAAACCATTCCAACCTTAGCAACCACATAGCAGTGCTCTGGCAACAACCCTGAACACCCCAGCAACTGCAAAGCAACATGCTTAAACCACTTAAAACCTTAGCAACCGCATAGAAATACCCTGGCAATCAACAAGAACACCCTAGCAACCTAAAGCAACATGCTTAAACCACTCAGAACCTTAGCAACCATATAGCAGTGCCCCGGCAACAACCCAGTACACTTTAGCAACATGCTTAAACCATTCAGAATCAGAACCTTAGCAACCCCCCTAGCAACAAAACTCATGCTGGGGGGTCAGCTAGAATGTTTAAAACTTGCGTGTGAAAGGGTTAAATGTGGAACTGCTGGTATTTTAAGAGAATGGCCCAGTGGGAGCTTTTCTCACCTCTTCTCTGTCTCCCTGTTCCAGGACTCGGCAGGTCGCTCAAAAGTGCGAGAGCAGCACTTCACCCTGGAGGAGGACCTCACCCCCAGCTTTGGCTTCATGCAGTCCTTCATCCTCCTCACAGACCACTACATACTGGTAGGAAAATGCAACAAAATCATGGTGTGGTACTGAAAAATTAATCACATCATACACAAATGAGTCACTCATTCTTTAAATGATCAAAGCTTTAAAAGTGTCATAATTCACATTTTTGGAGATGGATTTTCATAGATTAAGTTTGAAAGTCTGGATCTGGGACAAGAGTACAACAATAAAGGTACTGTTAATGAATATTAAATGCATCTCTGTGTTCCCACAGGCACGGATTGCCTTTGTGGCAATAGTATTACTAAACCTTGGTGGACTTGTACTCTTCAGATATATGCCTGTATCTTCAACAAGAGGTATTTCAGTTGCTTTAGCGTATAACAAATCTTCTGTCCTGTCTTCATAGTGCCAAAGCATAACTGAAATTTCACGCTATAAACTCTTCTAATTTATCAGGGCTGTTTTCTCAAGCCTGGATCTCCCTGCATCTTGTCAGTAAGAGCAACGTGTTCTTCTACTCTCTGCTGCTGTTCAACCTGTGTACAGCATTAGGTAAGTCATTGCCTGGCACCACTTTTACAGTTTTGCACATTGATGGAACATAATGACTTAAACTACCACTGTAGAATGTCTGTGATCATTATTATACAGAAAGAGAGAAGTATTTTTTTTCCATTCAACCATTCAGAAGAGAGAATGAATTATAGATAATGGCATAATTGTTATATTATAGATAACTGCCTCTTAGATTTATAAATGCCTCTAACTAACCCTTGACCTACATAATTCATTTAATTAACTCAAAATAAAAATCTAATAAAATTGTGAAAGTGCCAATTACACTTACACTTGTTTTTTCAAGTGGTTGAGCATCGTAAGCAACAACAGATATATTTTCTTCCACATTATCTTTATTGATTTTAGAAATAAAAAATAAAAAAAAGATATAAATGCATTTCAAAACATTGGTACAATAATATCATGACGTGATGGATGTTAAACCAGGTTACACAGAAAATAGACTATTTGGATCGGGTTCCATACTTTGAAAAACGTGTCCTTGCAATTTCTGTGAAGAAGGAACATTGTGCTTTGTCTGCTGGTTTTTCAGGTCCATGGTTCATTGGGGAAGTCATAGATGGACACAATGGAGCCTGCTTTGCCTTTGGCGTGTTTGTGGATGGGCATTTCCTTGAAGGCAGTCTGACATATGTCGTGGGAGTCATGCAGGTAATTCAGGATTTAGGGTTGGGAAATGAGAACCTGTTCTTTTCAGAAATAACCGGAACCGTACAAAATTAGAAATTGACTGTATGACGCTGAATGTCACAGAATGGGACTGTATAATTAATATATGAAAAAAATATATACTAAAAGACTGCTACTTCAATGTGATGCCTGCATTTTCTGTAATAAATAAATAAATAATGTACTGTACATACTCAAGTTTGTTGTGTTTTCAGCATCTGCTGTCTCACTATACAAGGACATGAAAACATAAACTTATGTTTACATAAACATAAACTTAACTAGCTTTTCACCATTTTATTTGATAAAATGAATGAGAGGCCTTGCTGTATTGTGAACACAATCACAGCTGAAGGGCATTGTTAGGCACAACGCAAAGTACCTTATTGCTTTTTTTTTTAAAGTTTTCGGTTACCGAAAATATATGTATTAATATGTTGCTCTTTTTGAAGCAAAATCATTAAATTCCATCCTTCAACCCGAAAAATAGTCCCTGACAATGACAGTAAACGGCAAGAGAATGTTCCTAGATGTAATGCCTCATCTAATAGACCTCAAGTAAAAACTTTATTTTTTAACACAATATATATTTCCACACACATACATATGCTTAAACCAAAAAATGAAAATGATGTCATTAATTACTCTCATGTCGTTCCGAACCCAATAAGACTTTCGTTCATCTTCGGAACACAAATGAAGATCTTTTTGATGAAATCTGAGAGCTTTCTGTCCCTTCATTGACAGCTACGCAACTACCACTTTGACACTTCAAAAAGTTCATAAAGAGATCGTAAAAATAATATTTTAATGAGACAAGATCACTTCATATGATGAACAGATTTGATTTATGCTTTTATTCTCATATAAAAATTGATCAGATAACATAAACAGAAGCTCAACCGAACCTGCTTGACGCGTGAGAACAAACCTCTTGCAGAAGCTCAAACATGCTGCGGAACACGAGAATGAACCTCATTGGTTCTTGCGGAAGCTCAAACGTGCTGCGTAACACAAGAATGAACCTCATTGGTTCTTGCTGAAGCTCAAACGCGCTGCGTAACACGAGAATGAACCTCATTGGTTCTTGCTGAAGCTCAAACGCGCTGCGTAACACAAGAATGAACCTCATTGGTTCTTGGTGAAGCTCAAACGTGCTGCGTAACACAAGAATGAACCTCATTGGTTCTTGCTGAAGCTCAAACGCACTGCATAACACGAGAATGAACCTCATTGGTTCTTGCTGAAGCTCAAACGCGCTGCGTAACACAAGAATGAACCTCATTGGTTCTTGCTGAAGCTCAAACGCACTGCATAACACGAGAATGAACCTCATTGGTTCTTGCTGAAGCTCAAACGCGCTGTGTAACACGAGAATGAACCTCATTGGTTCTTGCTGAAGCTCAAACACGCTGCGTAACACGAGAATGAACCTCATTGGTTCTCGCACGTCAAGCGAACATGCTTAAGCTTCTGTTTACCACAACTGATGTGTGAGTTGATCTATGTTTATATGCGAGTAAAAAACCTAAATTCAATCTGTTGTTCATCATATAAAGCGATCGTGTCTCTTCAGAAAATCTGGACTAAACCGCTCAATTCATATGGATTAGTTTTACGATCTCTTTATGAACTTTTTGAGGAGTCAAAGTGGTAGTTGCGTAGCTGTCAATGGAGGGACAGAAAGCTCTCAGATTTCATTAAAAAGATCTTCATTTGTGTTTTGAAGATGAACGAAAGTCTTACAGGTTTGGAACGACATAAGGGTGAGTAATTAATGACAGAATTAACTTTTTTGGGTAAACTAACCCTTCAACTCTCAGCATGAGAAAAAGTTTGTTTTCCTAACTCCAACCAGAAACTTTCTTCCAATTCCCGACCCTAACTATAACGGGCGAGTCATAACATGCCGTCTGTCATCCACAGGTGCTTTTCTTCAATATGCCTCTCACTTATTACCTCTGCTGGAGTCTTCACCACAGGTGTCGTGGCACCAACTTCCGCTCACAAATCTGCCGGCCGGGCTGCCGCTGGAGGACTCTGGCCATGCACTTCGGCATGCTGGTCCTCATGATCTGGCAAGCCTATTCTTGCTACTTCCTGCTGGAGACCTACGGGCCACTGGCCTTCTTCCTGTCTCCCGTACGTACCTGGGCCTTTCTCATGGGCCTGCTGTTGGTGTACAAAGCATGGTGGGGAACTCCTCCTCGTTTCAAGACCAACCGGCCATTGTGACGCTGCCAGTTGAAGAGGGGCCTTCACCTGTATCATTGTGACATTGTTTTGTGCCAAGCTCTTCCCTCCTTTCACCACTGTCTTCACGGTCATCAAATTGCCAATCGTTCCCATTACATGTTAGGATAGAGAAAATAGCCTTTAGTTAATATACAAATCCGTTGTGTGGAGCGATGATGTCATCACACATGGATGATGGAGCCACTCAGACACGTTGGTAGTTGTCGTAGCCAGTTCCCACCATTGTGAACCCAAGCAGTGTTGACGTCCTGACAGACGTGTGTGGTTAAGCATACCTATTACTTTGATAATCTGCACATTATGTTCTTGTCAAATTATGTTTGTTTTTATGTGTGAGGAGCAATCAAGAAAGGAATAAGCCTGCCTGATATTCTTAATGATTCTGCACGAAACTGCCACTACACAGAGAGGTCATTTAATATGGATCTTCTCAAACGTTTTTAAAAGCATATATCACACTGTAAAGAGGGGAAGATATCTCTTTCTCAATTTTCTTACACCTGTACACAGTAATATGTAACGGTTAATTCACGTGACGAAGCTGGCCATTATCGCAAATTGTTTCAGACAGAATTGTTTCATACACCACTCCCACCAATGAAAATAATTTCAAGCTTAGCATGTCACCAAGCAACAAACAGATTGGAACTGTGTATGTGAGCATAATGGGATGCTGTTCAGCCAATCAGAACTATAATGACCAGCATTATCCCCACTTATTACATGGCTACTTACCAAAATACCCACATTTTATTATGCTAGGAAAAACTGTACCGTCACACGAGGGGCATGAAATTGCCTGAAATAATGTTAAATTGTGTAGTTTAGTGGTCATTATACAAAAATATTTGACGTAGAATGCCAACATTGACCAGAAGATGTCAGAATTATAGGGTTAGTTCACCAAAAATGAACATTTTATCAATTTCTCCCCCCTTATATTGTTCCAAACCTGTAAGACCTTTGTTTATCTTCGAAACACTAATGAAGATGTTTTTACAGAAGCTCAAGTACAAGAGCAAACCTCATTGGTTTTGAGCTTCCATTGTACATATTTGATGTACGTTGATCGATGTTTATATGTGAATACAAGCCTAAATTACATCTGTTCATATAAAGCGATGGTGATTCATATGGATTTCTTTTAAAATGTCCTTTTTGAGGTTTTTGTGGAATGGCCTTTGAATGGAGGGACAGAAATCATTACAAATATCTTCGTGTTTCAGTGATAAACAAAAGTCTTGTGGGTTCGGAGCGACGTGAGGGCGAGGAATTGATGACAGAATTTAAATTTCTGAGTATGTTTTTGGTATGTAACTCAAAGTAAGCCTCTTCACTGCCAAAATATAATCCACCATCTGCAGTGGAAGATCTTGATTGTTATCTACAATTTACTCAAACCTATTAAACATTCAAATGCATATTCCTAAAAAAGGACTGTTCTCTTAAAAGGAAGAAACCACTATATTTATATAGATGAGCATGAATGTAGAACTTTTTCGCACAATGGTTCGTAGTCACAGTTAATGATTAATACACTAATGGCCACTTAATAATACACATGCCAGACATTTTGGCCTGCTAAAGGGCACGTGCCCATGTAGCACAGAGAATAAAACACTGAACACATGGAAACAATCAAATGTGCACAATTCTGTTACATGTTTATTAGAGAAATGTTAAGCAGCTCTTTTATAGTTGGGTTTTGCGCAGTTGCAAACCACACAAACAACCTAAAGACAATGGCCATTTTGCCCCCATAATCCACTTGACAAGTGACAGAAAGAGCTGTGACAAGAGTTTCTGGTGGATTCACTGTTTTGTCAGGTCACTCAAGGTCTCTTGTTCTCTCTCAGGAAAGTAAAGACTTGAACAATAGGCTGCTCTAGTTTTGTCTTTCAATGACCTGAATGTTATTTTGAAAGAGTTTTGTTGCAGTTTTAAGGCACATTATAGTGAGAATGAACATTTTTGTAGAAGATTCAACATTTACTCAGTACATGTACATCTAGATTTGTGGTGAACCAATAGGACTTTGAATGTCTGATGATGAAATATCTGCTTATATGTGATTTGGTTTTAATTACTGTATTGAATTTTTTACTTATTTTAATGTATGCATCCATTGATATTGTAATGTATATTCCTTCCAGTTGTTCTGCACTGTTTTTATGGGCATTCTCCATTTCTGTGATCATGTGATTTTTGTAGTGTCACTGATGTTGGAAAGTGCTGTTCACAAATATACAAAAACATATATTTTCAGTGAAAGATTAATTCATATTTAATTGTACACATTTTCTTTATTCAGATTTACAGCTGACATGGTTGTTTTTCCACATGAAAATGACCTCAATTTATATGTGTCATATTTCTGCAATCATCTTGCATTGGAATTGATTTATCTGGCTGTATTCATGTACTGTACAACAAAGTAAAGAGGTTTCATATTGTGATTTTCATATTTTGTGGCGTCTTTTTCATGTAAAGGTATCAAAGAGTTTGTAATCTTATTGTCTTAAAAAATATATATATATATTTAATACAATTAATGTACTTGTAAGAGATAAAGCTAACCATTTTCAAACTAGCCATCATCTTGATATCTGGCACATATTCTGTTAAAAAGTTTGTGGTCAGTAAGAATAAAAAAAATAATACTTTTACTCAGCAAGGATGCATTCATTTGATCGAAAGTAACAGTAATTAGTCTTCCAAAAAAATACTGAAACAATTGTATCACAGTTTCCACATTAATATTAAGCAGCACGACTGTTTTCCATATTAAAAATAATAAATATTTCTTGAGCACCAAATCATATTAGAATTATTTCTGAAGACTGGAGTAATGATGCTGAAAATTCTGCTTTGTCATCACAGAAATAAATTACATTTTAAAATATATAAAAGCAGAAAATGGTTACTGTAAATTGTAATAATATTTTACAATATTGCTGTTTTTACTGTATTTTTGATCAAATAAATGCAGCCTTGGTGAGACTGAGACATTGTTACATTTATTTTATGAACAAATTATATACATTTTCAGTGGCAAACCTCAAGCAATCTTTTAATCAAACTTTTGTTAAACAAAACAAAAATCAACTTTAATCAAACAAAATGTTAAACTTTTGATATGTTACTAAAATTAGTTTAAAATGGAAATTTAGAACAAGGCCAATTTTAATTTAAATTAATTTTATTTTAAACTTGTCATTTATCTGAAGCCTTAATCTATAGTGACTTCCAGCACACTTGAAGGGGCAGCCCCACTAAAGCAACATCAAATGTCTTTTCAATAGGGTGCTTCTTAGTAACCTTTGAGTTACCAGTCCAGATTCATAACAACTACACCGCAAAACTCCCACAAGGCCTCCAGATGCAGATGTTTGTGTCAGTCTGAAATTTTGACAACTTGTTTACCTACGTTGCCTCCGGTCATCATGGAGCAGAACGCCTCTGAAATATGCAAGTACAGTATTAATATAATAAAAAAGGACAGCTCATACAATATGTATGCAGAGTACATGAGAAATGAATGACAATAATACACTCTCACCTCCCATGTTTTCTATACCAGTTACAACAGTTTCCAACACCTGTAAAATGAAAAGGAGGAATATGGTGAACAAAAGGTTTGTTATGTTTTGGAAACATGACTGTGGTAGATTTACCTTTATCTGGCCCATCTTTACCCAGTGACTGAGCTGCATAAGACCTTCTTCATGTTTCTCAGAGTAGTTCAATACAACAAATCTCTCCCTGTGAACATATAGTGCGTACAAGTTGGGAATATAAAAATGATATGGCTGTCAAAAACAAAACAGACATTTCTGTGATTAATATTTCCTGTATGATGTGTTAAAAATAACTCAACCGTGACTCTCTGTGAAACACCCGAAAAACACCTTTTTTGTCCGTGCGGATGGTTTTATTGCGCTTCAACGAACATGAAATTGTCAAAATGCCCGTTTTTGTCAAGTATCTTTGTAAGCACAGTCTTAAATGAGTTAAAAAGTTTTAAAGGGACGTAAAGAGTTGGAGAAAAGCAGATTTGTGTCAGATCTGTGTCATGTGCGTCAGGTCTTAAAGTGACAGCAGCCTAATATTCCTGCCGCTGTCTGTCATTAAAGGACAAGTTCGGTATTTTACACTTAAAGCCCTGGTTTCAGATCGTTTCTGATGAAATAGAACGGTTAAGATTGAAATTTGGACACATGCTGCTGGCCCGAGAATTTTCGGTTTCTGTGGTAGCGCACCTCCCCCCCCGCGACTACATAAGACCAAAGCCCGTCTACAGAAAGCCTGTTCACTCCAACGCCCTGTAAGTCCTATTGGTTGTAGTTCCAATCAGAGTTCCACTGGGGGCGCTCGCCATGAGTGCAAAATGAATGGGAGTCAATGGGGCTAGATGGCTAAATTTGTCTCTTTCACCCGACTGCCGTTGAGAAATCTCAGATTTGATTGTAGGTTTTGCAAGTTCAACATGGGTTATAGATCGAAAGTTGAATGAACGAGTACTTATTTCTTTTCGATTTCTTACAGGTTGAGTTGTTGTTGCCCATAACACGCTAGCATTCTGCTAATGACGTCATTGACATTTTGAAAGACTTTTTAAAGCAAATAAGTGACTCTAAAAAATCTAACACCAAGCAATGTGTAATTTCTTTGCATCCCCTTTCGAAAACAACATTCAAATTACTAGACAAAAATGTATATCCTAAGAAGAGTGGATTTTGAGCGGTATAGCTCCATAGACCTCCATTCATTCTGCACTCGTCACGTGAGCGCCCTCATATGGAACAAGAGTGGAACTGCAACCGGAAGTTTATTGAGTGGCACTTCTCCCCTCATTAGACAAGACTACAGAAAGAATACAAACAACCCCATTTCCGTTTCCGGCGGCGGAGTAATACCGTACCTCACAGCACATCCAATACAAGTCAATGGAGTTGGACAAAAACTACGATAAAACCTGTTGGAAAGCATCTTTTGCAGCGATTTTTGTGTGAGCATATCAGTGAACACCCCTGACCACTCGGTGAGTTTCACGGCATGTGTCCAAATTTCAATCTTAACCGTTCTATTTCACCAGAAACGATCTGAAAACAGGGCTTTAAGTGTAAAATACCGAACTTGTCCTTTAAAGAAAATCTCTCACTGCTCTTGATTGGATAACTTTTGTAGAAATAGTCTATATTCAATACAGTGAAGACTGTGCAGTGTTATTTTACATTTGATTACTTTATTAATTTTCTGTACTATTTCTTACCTGAATATTACTGTTAGACCAACCAGAAAATCTTAAAGCAGTGTTTACTTCATTTGTATCTTTATTCTATTGTATTCATTTGTGCCATCACTTGTAATTTGTTTATCTGTTCTTATTTTATTACAGACGTCTGATGTTTGAACTTTATATTAGTTAGGCTAATAGTTTTTTGTTGTGATATTAAAATTGTAACTGAGAATTGTGAAATTTCACTGGTATGTAAAGTGTTGGTCTCATTATTATTATTTATAAAAATACAATGTTATCTGGGTCAAAAAGGTGAAGAAAAAAAAAGATGGCTTTCAATTATACTGTATTATTACATGGCTTGGTTGAATTCTAATGTAGAATGCGGTCTGTTGTTTCTTGATAACAGACCGCTGCGAAGTATAACACACCGTTGCCATGAAAAACAGAGTGTTGCTATGGACGCAGGATTCTAACCGTTGAGACGGAATGGACTATTTTCTTTAGCGGAAGCAATACAATCGTTTTAAAATCAATAAACTCCTTTTTGAATAAATATTTTGTGTCAAATTATTGATTTATTTGGTAGGTAGCCATGTAATAATAAAAATACCGCTTCCGCTTCGCTTCGCGTCGGTGTCCAGATCATTCTGTCGGGGGTTGTATTCGCTATAACAACCGCCTCGCTCTACATTATCCCTTACATGATGAATGCCCATAATTACTCATTTAATTTCCAGAAATTGAGAAAAAAATTGATAAATCACAATTAATTACAGAAAAATGCTTGATTATTATTATTTTATTTTTTTTGTAATAGATTGACAGCACTAGAAAAATTCATACATCAAATTCATATAAAGAAAACCACAAACATACAAAATTATTAGCCAACAAACTAGGTCCTACTAGTTTCTCTCTAATACCTTGTAATGTTGTTGCGACGCAAAGCATCTTGGGTATGCTCACTTAGAGGAGGAGGGTAAGGCACATCCTTATTGTACTGTGAGATTTGGCCGCACAGGATCACATGACCACCGGGATTCATCTACACAGCATGAGAATTGCACTTTAACACAAAAACGACCCTCCGAAATTGACCAAAAAACTGTGAAACACATACTGTGAGCACTGTACCTGTGATATAACAGCATCGCTGATGGGACCGCCTACATTGTCAAAGTATACATCAATGCCTCTGGGGCACTGCTCTCTCAGCGCTGAGCTGATATCTTCAGTTCTGTAGTTTATCCCTGCTGTAAAACCCAGCTCCGTTACCAAAGTCTGGCATTTCTGGTCGGAACCGCAAATGCCCACGACTCTCTCACAACCATCCAATCTGCCAATCTTGAACAACAGAGGGGAGAATTAAAATAACATGGCAAGGACAGAGCAAAAATGATTTAAGTTAACAATGTATTATGCATGAAGCACATAGTGTGACTTATAGCACTCCATATAAAACCAAATTAGGTCTGTTTACATGACACCGTTTTCAACTATATACGGAAATCTTTTTATGCGTCAACGGTGTTTTGGGGGCCTGAAAATGCAAACTTGAAAATGGCTTTCAAAGTGCAAGTTTTAACGATACGTTATCGTCAACAAAACGTGAATTTGTGAAAACGGTGATGTAATGCGTATTACGTGTTCAGTCTATAGGTGTGTACTAGTGTTACTTTACAAAGTGACATCGCCAACTACTGGCCTGGCAGCAGAATACAGAGTTTTTATTTGTTTCATGGATCCACATAACGGGGATCGTTTTGACGATGTCTGTATGCAAAACGACATGCAAAGGAAAAAAAATTAAAATCCTATTTCATAATAACTAAATCTCTATGTTTTAGTAGAGAACAGGCCAGTTTCGTACATACGGTCACACATTACCTGTCCAGCAACTGACCCACAAGCTCCAGCTGCTCCACTGATGACCATTGTCTGGTGAGTTCCTGCAGTCACATGACCCTTCTCTCTCACACCTAACAGAGCAGTGAGGCCAGGCATGCCTACCGCTCCTAGAACATATGACAGGTGTCCATCTACCAACTCTGGGTCAACCTGCAAGAACGAGTACACCACACATCATAAAGCCTCATATCCATATACATCAGAGGTCTATTTGATCAAACTTGATAAACTATTTGATAAACATTACACCTTTTGTAAAAGGCTGCCAGCCATCACATCGTAGGTTTGCCAGTGCCAGTTGAAGGAGGTGACGATATTGCCCACAGATAATGCCTTGTTCTTGCTGGCCTCGACTACACCAACTCCACCTCCATCCACACACTCATCTAATCTCCATGGCAACAGGTAGTCTGCTCCAGTATCATCGTTCATGCGACAGCGCTGAATTGAGTTTGGTGTTGTATTGTTTCATAAATAAGTTAATAAGTTAATGCTTGATGATAATACATTCATTCAGGCTGATATTTGTTGTGAATAATATGCATGTATATATGAGTGCACACCTGTACATACTTGTCTATTTTGTTTGAGTATATATATATATATGAAGACTTCAGATGCAAAAGCCTCTAAGTGTCATCTGAAATTTTCTTCTAAAATGATCATTTTTATCAAGCTTGAATGGCAATGGCAATGAAAATGACCTATTAATTGACATTAAAGTGAAATTATTGACTCTAAACATATGAGCTTGATAAAAATGCTAATTTTAGAAGAAAATTTCAGATGGCACTTAGAGGCTTTTGCATCTGAAGTCTTCATATATACACTCAAACAAAATAGACATGTACAGGTGTGCACTCACACAGAATAGAATAGAATTAACAGGGAATGGAATGAAGAGGTAGGGTATTGTATTTACTTCATGAAAAATCACATATAAATCACAGATATTAAGAAGAAAAAATGAATGAATCAAGGAAGGTCATCTCACCATGTAAGGGTCAACTGAAAGAAAGAGTGTCCGAACTAACACTTGCCCTTCTTTCAACTCGGGGGATTTCCTAATCTCTTCTACACGAAAATTCTCTGGAACCGGATGACCATTTTTTCCTGATCATACATGGAAAACCAATGAACTGGAGACCCTTGCAGCACAGTGACGTCCTGATTAGTGGACTATGTTATTGTTAATTATGTGTAAACTAAGCAAAATCATCAACATGGTTTACCTGGTCGGGAGCGCAACACAACACTTTTAACATTTAACATTTTCTTTATTTTATTACTCAAGGTTTTTAAGACTTATAATGCAACTCTCAAAATCCTGCTCGCAGCGACTGCATTTCTTCCTGATATAATCACATGACACCCAGGCGCTCGTCTGATTGGCTCCAAGATAGTTAAAGGACTGGTCGCATGTGCTGTGATGATGGGAAATCAGACTCACGAATCGGTTCTTTCGAGCAGTTCGTTTCAAAGAACCGGTTCTTTTTATGACTATATGGCCTAGTTTCAAAGACAGGGTTTACAATAAGCCAAGATTAGGCCTTAGTTCAATTAGGACATATAAGTAGCTTTTTTAAACGTGCCTTAAAAACATTAGAGGTGTGCATCTTGAGACAAAACAATGGCACTGATATATTTTAAGATATTTCAGTTCAAGTTGCTTTCAAACAAGACCTGACCAACCATATGTCTATATTCCAAAGCATTCTTGAATTACAACCATTGTTTGGATAGTGATTTTCATGTCTATGCGAAAAAACAGGGGGTGACAGTTAAGGGGTTAAAACAGCTCAAACATGCATTTTAGTCTGGGACTAGCTGATGTATACATACTATACAACAACATCATAAGCAGATTCACAGTAATTTCATGAGTTCATGTAAGTTTGTTGCAGCTTTGAAAAAAACATAAAGTCATTTACAACCTAACTTGAATTTACATAAAACAATACTAAAATACAGGCCTGTTTTGACTCAAACGTTTTATGAGCATCAATAAAATGCTATTATTAGCAGCTTACTCGTCTCTCAGTTCAACGACTCGGAGTTGAGAATCACTCGGACCGATTCAGTCCGATTCGTAAACGGAATAAAAAACGATCCGACTCAAAAGATTCGTTTACAATTCGGAGATCGCGTGTTTACTCTGAGCACTAGTGCAAATCTTTAACATTCGATTCCTTTATGGGATCGTTTAGGGGCCTATTTTGTTACAGTACTTGTTTCAAAGGAGACATGCCATTAGATGTGGAGTTTACATTGATTGAACTCGAGTAGCCGATGATGGTAATATTCATATGTGATCGTAAATATGCCACAATTTTACTAAAAGGTGTCTCCTGTATTGAAGGTGCAAGAGACAAATGACATCACTGTGCAATTTGCAGCGGGTGGCGCTCTTCTTACCAACGAGGAAGTGACGCTACAGTCAAAGGCTTAAAGTTTTTTTCCCCCTTTTTTTTCTTGAAAGCAACACGAAAAAGATCTGGATCGCTGGAGAAACGTCGCAGATGTTTTTACAGGTAATGTAATGCGCAATAAGTCATTCTAACTAGATCCAGTTCGTATGTATTTCCCCTCGTAAAGCGTTTATTTGATGAGTTTCTGCAGGACGTCGAAAGAAGACCTTGCTCAGGAGCATGAATTCGATTGGGTGGTTCCATACTTTTTGACAGAAACAATTAGATGCGTTTTTACAGTCGTTGTTACGAGTGGCGAACCTTCTTCATACGTGCATAATTGCACGAGCATTGCAACTACACATGAACGGCAACAGAAAGTGCTTATCGTTAGAACAGTTGTGTTGCAACAAATGTCTAACGATCTGTTTGTCTAAATGCATGCGTTTCCTTTAAATCAGTGATGGTGTCAGCAGCGCGTATGTCAGATCTGTACCTGCATTATGATGGATCATGTTACTGTTGTGCAACATTTGGTGGTGTTGCAACAACTGTGTCATGTAAACTTGTGTCAGCCTCCCCCCTAAGAGGCGCTTACTGACTGAGTGCAGTCGTTTTCACCTAGGACAAAATGTATTTGTCTATGTACTTGCAGTTTGAGATCTGGGAATCAATCATGCATGCACTGTAGCTATTAAATAGGATGCAGTCACGCGCCCATCTGTATTTTACGCTTAAGCATGCAGTCTGCATGCATAAGGAACTTGCATCTAATTCCAGTATTGTATGAGAATAATGTTTTACGCACCCGAATAGCATTCAAGGTATCAGATTTTTTTTATTGAGGCTGGTACACTCAGCACATGCCATACCCGGTGAATGGGTGGCATGTCTGATGGCTTTGCACTTTATTTTAAGGCACAGCACAGAGAGAGTGTGAGTGTGAGTGTGTGTGTGTGAGAGAGAGAGAGAGAGAGAGAGAGAGAGAGAGAGAGAGAGAGAGAGAGTCAGTCAGTCAGTCCACAAACTGACACGATGAGGCCTATGGGTGTCTCCTTACTCTCGGCAGCACATGCTTGATCATGTCCGGGCTGCTGAACCTCTGCACGAATGCAGAAAAGGCATGATTGGAGTTACAGAGTCCAGATTCAGAACTTTCACAACCACTGTAAAAGGCAGTCTGTCTTGCCTTGACACTCTGCTTGCTCCTACATAATCATGTTCACAACGTTCCCTTTTTATATTGATAACAGTCAAATCAGTGAGAATGGATTAGGGCTATTGTCTGTGCGAATTCTGTTGTTGTAACGTTACATTCAGTAGGGAAATGGAACTGTAACTCAGTGCTTTTTTCCTCTAAGTTTCTTAGATTGTGATATAATATATAATCTGCTACTACATGTTAGTTAATAGATCCATAATTTATCCTTAAAGTGTGTAAATTGGTGTCTAGTTCAAAAAGTGCTGTTACAACAGATCCCAGTGAGTTGCGGTAGTTGTAACCAGGGTGGAGGTGCACATAATATATGTAGACACACACACACAAGAAGTCTCTTATGCTCATCAAGCCTGCATTTATTTGATAAAAAAATACAGAAACCATGATTTCTGAAGGATCGTGTGACATTGAAGACTGGAGTAATGGCTGATGAAAATTCAGCTTTGCATCACAGAAATAAATTATATTTTAAAGTATGTTAAAATAGAAAACCATTATTTTAAATTGTAATAATATTTCACAATATTACAGTATTTTCTGTATTTTTTTAATCAAATAAATGCAGGCTTGATGAGCGTAAGAGACTTCTTTAAAAAACATTCAAAATAGTAATGTTTCTGTACTGTGTATATATTACTATAGTAATGAACGCAACTTTCACGCGCGATAAACTGCATGCTCCTATGTTGTTGTTAAGTTGAGGATATTTTCAACAAAGTTTTCTACATTCAGCATTAAAGAGGGCAAATGTTATCATTCAACTGAACGGTGTATATGCATTTTAAACACATTATGTTCTTAGTTCATGCAATGAATGCATGTCACTGAATTTATAGCATTGCCTATTTAATTCAACAGCTCAGGTAAAGTTAACGGTATGACCCATTTTAGGGGTGGCAAAAATTTAAAATCAGTCAGAGCTAGAAAATTATCTTCATAATACAGGTAGACTATTTCCAACATCTTGTTTTGCTGTCCTTCAGGGGGGATCCAGCCTTATTTAGGGGGGTCAGACCCTCCCAACCCCCCCCCCACCCCCCCCCCCCCCCCCCCCTAAATGTTATGTATAAATTAGTTCCAGCTAATCTAATCAAAATAATAATAATCACACCCCATAATCACTCCAATTTCATTTTAAACATTTTAATTGAAAATGGTCAATATAAATAAGTACAATTTTAATTCAAATAGCAGAGCTAAAACACCTCTAAACAATGAAAGATAATGTTTTCTTTTGTCACTCTCACAGAAATGTTGGTCTACAAAATGGGACAATCAATGTATTCAGTAAATAGCTTGTGCATATATTTAACCTGCTGTCTGATCCATCTTTAAACATGATCACAAATTAAAATAGGCTAATACAATTAAAGTAATCTTTTTTGTCCTATATCCGGTATAGTTTTACAGTATATTCACCTCAGGAGGGTGGTGGTCATGGGTGATTTCCCATGTATCTAATTTCTTACTAGTTAAACGGTTGTCTTGAGTTGCAACACCCTCCCTGGTCCCCCCAATCCAAACAACCATGCAGTTTGTTTGTTATGAAAAACATATAACATTTCTCTCACTTGCTGGTTTTCCACTAGTTTCAACCACGTGTGTCTTGTCTTTTGCTCACTGACCACATCTGAAATCATTGACTCGATTCAGGTGTGAATGGGGATGTTTAGTACCAGCCCTGTTCTGAAGAACGTTTCCCAGTGACGGAATTTCCCGCATGGCTTGTGCATTTGCTGTAACTCACAGCGCCCCGCATGGAAGGGGAAAGACCTTATATGGTAGCGGAAGTGGGTGTGGCCAACAGGACAGTAAGGGATCACAAGACTTCAGCTGAAAGAGAATGTGTTGTTCCATACTCCGTGGACGAGTGAACTAGATTGCTTTTGAGCGATTTGATTCGCATGTGCGTGCAATAGTAACGAAATCGAGTGCAATTGTTTTGGAAAAAGCCTCGCCATTTTGTCAAAGAAGCCCTCCATTTCTCGGTGGTTTCACTTGCACAAGGATCTACCTCTTTGACTTGAATATTACTGGAGTGAGGTCAGCATTGCATGACTCAATCGTGGATAAGCATGCAGTCATTTCTGTACTGTTGCATTGGACCTGGGCTTGCAGTTGTTCTTTCTTAGGGCGACGTGAAGCGCAGAAAATAACTACGGTAAGGATTCTTTTTTTAAATGTTTTATTTAATGCTTAAGACATGTTTAGCTAATCGAAACCATGCAATTGACAATCCTTCGCAAGTTGTTGCAGAATATCATTCGCATCCGAGCGTGCGCTGCGTGAGGCTCGATCTTACTCCCGTGTAATGCTGAAAGCAAAAAACTAACTCCCAAATTTACATTCACCAGAGTTGACAACTAAGAACAGACAGGACGGGGGCTTGTCATTTACCACTTTTTTTATTTTGCTGCTCAAGCATGCTTCATAGTGTGTATTGTTGTCTGACTTTGTTGCAGTGTGACACGGAATTAGTGACTGGATAATCCCTTTTCTGCAACAAAGGACTTCTGGTAAATAGCGCTGAGCTGGCTTCACTGGGAAGGGGGGTCCAGGAAGGGCACCCATGTAGTAGCCTATGCAAACGCACTGTCTGTGTATCAAAACCTTGAGCTGTTTACCCAGACAGCTTTTGAAAGGGGCTATTTTATAGCCTACTAGTGTGTTAAATGGATGGTTCCGAACCCGTGTGACTTGCTTTGTGGAACTCAAGACAAGACGTTATGCAGAATGACACGCGTCTTTTCCACGAAATGAAAGTGAATGGTACTCTCATTCTGCATAACATCTCCTTTTCCACAGAAGAATGACAGTCACTCAGTTTGGAACAACACGAGGCGGAGTAAATTATGACAGAATATTAATTTATTCTTTTAAAAGTATATAAACTTGTAAAAGGCGGCTCGAGACCCCGTCCTGTGTCTACGCCCCCTAGAATGCTGTCTAGTTAGGCAGCTCTCTAGGTTTTGATCCACAGCCACTCTCTCTGATGGGAATTCGCTCATGCCTCAGCACTTGAGTCTGTTCTGCATTCGGTCGCGGTTTAAATTAAGAAGTAGGTTCGATTAGGTAACCGTGGGCTACTTTAAGTTACAAGCTTATTAAACGCGTTCTCTTGTCAACTGTTAAAACCTTGGCTTGTGTAACCGTGCGTCGCTTGCTTATGTTGTTTTGCTAATGTAATGACATTCGTGTGCTTTCAGTGAAAGAACTGAACGCCATGCGCTGGATTTATCCAATAGGTGTTGTAATTCACTGAAACGTGTTAGGTGAAATTGACCTACAATATGGTCGTATCGTATCACTTTAACTGGACGTTGGTTTGGTTTATGCAATTGTTGTTTACATCCCCGCGCTGTGTGTTTTTCATTGCGTTGCGACACCCCTGAAAATACTGCATGAGTGCTTTATGCAGTATTGATACACTTTACTATGTTGACCTTAACGATACTTTTTTTCCTACTAGATGATTTGGCCAAAATGCAATGTAAACAAACACGACTGAATGTTACTTTTGTAACATTACTTTGTAGAATTCTCAGTGCTGTAGGTTGATTTACTCAACAGCAACAGTCACCATTAAATCAACTGACAATTCTTGTTTTTTTATGGAATATTGCAGTATTTATTATAAATGAATGTATAACATTCATATGCCCTCGTAATCTTTAATCAAAATAACGTCCCCTCCCACTTGCAGTGATCTCTTCTCTTCATTGATTACGTGTTTACTGGCGTGAGGGCGGGGCCACCTGTAACATTATGAGATCACAGCAATTTTTTCAATTTACAATTTTTGTAGGACTATACATTATTTAGATAATTGGTCAAAAAATAAATCTGTTGAATCCGATTATCTTTCATAGAACTGAATAACGAATAATATATTGATATTAAATATTAATATATTTTCTGTCCAATTTTAGTGTGTTACTTTCAAAAATGTGGTTGTTTTATTTTATTGGCTTGTATACTTTTTTTTTTAATTCACTATCATTCATTTATTTAGAATAAATAATATTCATTAAAGTATAATATTAATACAATTATATAAAAAAAAACTAATTTAAAATAAGAAATTGATCATTTGTAATTATCGGTTTTCGGCCAAGTACATTCAGAATTTTCGGTTTCGGCCAAGAATTTTTAATTCAGTGTATCCCTAATAGTAAGTGTAGATAAGGCTGTGACAGGGCCAGCCGGTGGTGTTGGGGTTTTGGTTTTATAAAAATGATTGTTCAATTATTGTACCTGCACAGGTAATTGTCAGTTTGATCATTATTCTATAGGCCTATCTATATTGCGCTGCCTTCACTGAAGCACACACGATCGCCCACACACAAACATACAGGAGCATAGAAGCTTCTTATCTACGTGACATTTATATTTTATGTTGCATTGCACGGGAAAGTGAAACTGAATTACTGGCTTGTGTGAAATGCGCTATACAAATAAACTTGAGTTCCATAACTTCCCTAGTGAATACAAACTGTGAGATGAAGTCTGAAAAACAGATGTTTCTGAAGCTAATAAACGCTTATATAGTCAGATCGCAAGACAGAATACAAAGCCTACATATGGCTTAATCCAAATTTATGGGCTTGTGTACCCCTCATTCGCCAAAAATTCAAGTGTTGCGATAATCGCAAAATAACATGGTTTCTAAACTGTTATTTCTTTTGTAAACATAGCTTTGTGCTTAACTTGTTTCCCAATATCTACATAAAACGGCAACCATCATATGTGCAAATCATTTATTTAATTTTTTTCATACCACCACCGGTGGTATCCTGCCACCTTGGTGGTGCGGTCGTCACGCTCACCGGCACAGTCCTAAGTGTAGAGAACATTTGTATTGGTAATTGTAATAAAACAAAAACCCATGGGAGATGTGCACTACAGTGATTTTACTACTGGTAATCTGTGTTGATAAAAGCAGAGACGCTAATGTTCAACAAATAAAATTAAAAGAATGAACACAATAGAGGATTCCTAATGAATATAGATCACAAAAGAATAATGTTAAATCATCAGGTAGAGAGCTTATAATTAGTGTAGTTTATAGTTTGTTTGCATACAGATATGTATCTCATTTAAAAAAAAAAAGTTTTTTACATGCAGACATTTGAGATGATTAATTTCATTATTCATTTGGTTGCTGCATATATGCATACACGTATAACAACACAAGCCCTCCATGATTTGTGAAAGGAGGGTATTTCAGGTTAATGGTACACTTTTATTGATTTTTAAGTTAAAATTTGGATGGCTGCTATGGGGGGAATCACCTTAAACATTTTCATTGTGAAACTAGGCTAGTACATTTTCACACTCTCTGTGGGATTATGTGTGCAACTGTACCTCTCTCGTCATCTTACTCACTTTCACTGCACACGATCTAGAAACAATTATTAGCAGCAACGTGCACGTTTCCCCCGTACTTAGTTAGCATTCTTACATATGTGTCCTTTTAGTTTGTTGGTTGCTAAGAAAAGTTTGTTAACTTTCTGTGCATACTGAACTTATTTACTTGCTTGAATGCAGTTTGTTCAACATAGTTTTATCATGTGCACTAAGCTGCTAATGGCACAGCTCCCCCAACCCTTAACAATTCCACCTTTCCCTTTTAAATCCTTTCTCTAGGGCCCTATTCATGAAGTTGCTGAAACGGCTATTTCAATGAACCCCCACTAAGCCCAAAGTACTGACTCTGAAGGCTAACCATAATATTTGTGACCACTTTCTTCTCAGGTTGTCTCCCATGAATAAGCAACAAGTTAACCTAAAGACTTCTCAACCCAGCTTGGCATCCCAGGACCTGAAAAGTTGGCAGTGAAGAATAAAAACAAATAGACATGTTTGAGCTACACCATACCGAAACTACTATTTCTGCACAGGAGATGCTGCAGTTTTGTATTTTAAAGCTTATTTGCATTTCTACTATGTTGAGTAGGTTTGGATGACCATTGACTGCCAAAATACTGGATAAAACTAGGGTTCTTTGTCAAGGGCGATACTCTGAGACTTTTCATTAAACCAGAGAAAGCTTAGTGTGGTTTGGGAATTTGAACTCTTGTCTCCATAACCACCCACTCCACCATTCCCCAGAACCTATATTCATGAAAGTCATGAGTTTGCAACCTCAACCGAAACCAAACGCAAAGAGAACGGGCAAACGCATCACTTTCTTCAACGATCAGGGTGTGGCAATGAAAGAGGCCTCTCAGCATACAGAGGCCTACTATGGCATTGGGGTCCCTCCCTCAGGGCCAGGCCATAATGACAGTGGAGGTGTGGAAGGCTCGAATGCAGAAGTACCACATATGTACCTCAATTCTGTCATTTTCAGCCCAGAGAAGGGTGATCAAAGTCGTGGGCACTACCAACAGACGGTGCCCATGAAGTGGTCGCATCAAGACCCATCTTTGCAGCCCCAACAGCGACCAAACAATTGGTCACAGGGTTTAACAACATGGTCCCAGAACTATGCCCCTTACCTGGGGGCTCAGACTGTATTTGCAAAGCAGATGCATGAGGGCATGTCAGTACAACAGCAGCAGCAGCAGCCCGAGCCATCGACTATTAGGGCAACTGAAAAACAAGGGGCTAACATAAGTGGACAGACCTTCAAGGACACGACCAAACCTGGCCGGGGCATGGACTGGGAACAGCAGCAAGCTTTTCAGCAGACACAAAAGCCTGGAATGTTAAATCCACAGCAGCACGGACAGTCCAACACTGGAAATTCCGTGTTGCAACCCTTTCAGTTAGCTTTTGGACAGCCCAAGCAGAACTTGGTAGCAGGTTACTATCAGGTAGTTCAGGGCAATCGGACCTTGCCAAATTTGAATTACAGTACACAGACGAATTCTCAGCATCATCTTCAGCAACTACAAGAACAGGAGCAACAGCAAAAGCTGCAGATGCAGCGACAGATGCACCAACAACGGCAGCAACAGCAGCTGGAACAGCAGATACGACAGCACGCGCAGCAGCAGCAACAGGTACTTCAGCATCAAAAACAGTCACGACAAATATCGCAATCACAGTTACAGCAACAAGCACAGCAACTAAATAAGACTCAGCAACAGCAACCACAACAGCATATGCAACAGATTCAAATGCAACTTGACTTGGCGCAGCTGCAAAAAATATCTGAGCAACCTCATCAAAACCAACATGTATTGGAAAATTACTCTGATGGACAGCAGCCACATGCCCCTTCACTTGATCAGCGTCCCCCGTCATTACCAGGACAGTCCCAAGAGACCACTAATCCCCCATCAACACAGACTAAGGATTCTGTTCCTCAGCCTCCTGCAACTGGACCCCAGCAATCCACTGAGACCCAACAGCCTGGGCCCCGGAGATCACGTCGGCTTTCAAAAGAGGGTGGAGGCCCTGCCTCAGATAACCCATTTGTCATGCCGACTGATCTTCATGCCCAAGGCTCTCAGAACGGGGCTTCTGAGACCATTGCGGTGCAAGACATCCGGGCCGCTCCGACAGGTGTAATCCAGAGCACACGCCGTAAGAGGAGGGTGTCGCAAGAGGTCAACCTGGAAACCTTGGCTCAGAAGGCTTCGGAAAGGGAATCTATTCCCTCGCGGAATATCAAGGTAAGACAACTGACTGTTTTTCAGCCAAGTATAAAGGAGAAATTAAAATAGTGTTTTTGATAATTCATTGTTAAATAGTCAAGATGAAAGGTTGGTCTGTGACTTGTTCGGTTCGCTTGGTTCCAAAAAAAAACATTTAGTCCTGGTCCAATTAGCATTCAGATTGTCATTTTTATCACCGAACCAAAAAATACCGAACCTAAAGGAATAGGGATATGTTCGCAACCTGATTGGTTGGCTTTTATGACATATTGCCTATTTTGAGACAGAACTTATCGAACATCCAAAACGATGCTGTGTGCTAGGATAAATGCACTCTTTGTATGTGCGTAGCCTGCATATGATGGAATTTTGACCAGCTGAGAACTAGTGAAGAGCTTATAAAATCAAAACAGTGTCAAACAGTGGCAGGAATCCCTCCGTCACACAGACACGGTTCTGATGCCTGTGGTGGGCAAACTCGCAACTATGACGAGAAATAAATCTTCCTGTTTTTGGTTTGTTTGCATGTATGGTGGTCCGTGTTGCGTTCATATTTCATACGAACCGCACCAGAGTTTGTTGGAAGCGGATCGAGAACCATCTTTTCAGCGGTCTCGGCCCGCTTGTTTGGTGCACACCAGGGTTCGGATGGCAGCGTTCACACGTTCAGATGAACTGCACTAACAGAGCAATCGCACCAGAGTTCGTTTTAATCGAACCAAACATGCCAAGTGTGAACACTCCCTTAATCACTAATTACCCTTAGCCGAGGGAAGTTGACATCATTATCTGCTTAACATTGTACAGTGAGGATGCACAACCTGTTTCAAATGCGTACAAGTTCTACAGGTTTCTCAGCTGATACAGGAGTGTAAAATTAGTAAAGGACTGACACTGACTGTTGTCATCAGGTCACATGATCCAATGAACCAAACAAAAGCTTTTCCACACATCTGCAACCACTATCTCCTGACTGACTTCTCATACAAATACCAGCAAGTGCACCCCACCCTCAGCCCACTGGCCTTCCTGTACATTGATGTAGCCTACATACAGAGCTGTATTTCCTTTTGTCGAAATCCAAAAACACAGCTCTGTCCATAACTAATTTTAAATTTGTATTGTCACTGAGTTAATACTTGCTTTGGAATGCTATTGCATCTATGGACTAGTGTTAATTGCTTGGTTTGTTCATTTTATTGCACACAGAGAATTAGCGCAATTAGCAATCGAGTTAAACGAGGAGATCTAAGTGTTTCTGGGCCACACTATTTAGTTCAGTCTGCTTTTACTCGTTACGTATACTTTCTTTGAAAAGGACAGCAGCACTCCCTAAAGACATCCAGCCGAGGATAACAAAGAAAGGGTGTGTGTACATATACTGTTGATCTGTGGGGCAGATAATGCACAGAACACAAAGTGCAGTCCAGTAAAGAGGCTACAAATCTCATGTCAGCTGATTCCAGCTCCTCGAAAGGAGTAGGCTCATTAGTCAGTGAGTTTTTTTTGGTCTCCTGGTGACGACGGGTGTCAGTTAAACCTTCCCTACTCCAAACACACGCTGAAAAAAAGCTCTTGCTCAAGGGTGAGTGAGATGCAAGGGCTTCATGTACTAAGCTGAATACCTCAGTGATGCCAGCAAGGCCAGAGTTTAGATAAGACAGGCCACATCCTCAGGGATTTCTAGATTTTCACGCAACTTCCAGTTAGTTACACTGTACTAGTGACGCACATTTCATAGTATTTTTACACAACATGCCAATGCAGTTTTCTTTAATGCCTTACTTACAGTTAGCAATAAGAAAAAAACAGGAATTGCTCCTCCCAGAATACTTTTTTTTCTGACGTGAACATCGTGTTTTTGGGGTTTTGAAATTGACAGGCGTTGTGAAATTGCTAAGAGTGCCATTTTTGTATGGTTCTTTTTTAAGTTCCTGTTTTGTGTAAAAGTATGGATGCAGTTCAATAAACCTAACATAGAAGGAACCCCTTCTGTAATCGTTAACTTACCTACTGGAGAGTGTCTGGTTATATTGAACCTGAGGTTTTCTCCTGTGGTGGCATGCCAATATGTTATTCACTTGTGACACCGATCTATACATCCACGTGCAATCTGTTGCTGGTCTGCAGGGCAAGATGTTTTATCCTGGCGCAGAAATTAGGTCACAGTTGATTCATTAAGTTGTTTTTGAAAATAGACTTCAGTTAACCTCATTTCCTGTGCTAATATATCTTATCAGCTTTTAAGCACTCTCTCATTTCTCATTTCTCATTTCACATGCATATCATTTGTACCTACAGAGCAGAGGAAGGATGCACTCTGCTGAGATTTAGTTATTTTGTTTAACCATTAATTTGACTGTGTTAATCATGTGTTGACAGCAAGAGCCACACAGGCCCTGGAGCCCCCCTGTTGCCCCGACAGGTCCAGGTCGAGGGGCAGCTGAGGTGGAGCAGATGAGTGCCAAGCGGCCTAGAGATGACAGCCTCATGCCATTGGTCATTCCCGTATCTGTGCCAGTGAGGCAGACTGATTCCTCATCCCCGGATCACGAGCAGGCTTCCCTTTCAGCTAGTTGGCCATCACGGCCTTTGGGCACCCATGACATGAGCTGCTCCGATTACAAAACCTCTGTGATTGTTACACGACGCCGTTCACTCCGGAACTCTCTGTCTGAGAGCTCAGGCCAGGTGAGTTCACAAACTGACCTAATTTATCAAAACATCAATGGCACCTTTCTATGCCCATGACGATCTCTCTTTTTGCCCTCTGATCTATTCCATTCCCATCTGTTAAACCCTGGATTAAAACGCCCCATTAATCCACAAATTCCTGTCCATTCTCTTCACCCTAATCCAACCTTCCCCCACCCCATTTCACTACCAGATTTAGGATTTCTGACAAGACTCGCCAAGATCACCCAAATTGCATATGGTGTATGTATTTTTTCCACACTATCCAGTTTACCAACATCTAATTTCTTCTACAGAATGGTGGAACTGAGAGTGGAAGTGAAGCTGACGCCAAATCGGCCAAAGCCAAACGACGGCCTCGCCCAGAACCGCTCTTTATTCCCCCACCCAAACTTGGCACTTTCATCGCTCCACCAATCTACTCCAGCATCACACCTTACCAGAGTCACTTACGTTCACCTGTCCGATTGCCTGACAACCCCCTCAACATGCCGCCTTACACTCCCCCGCCCATCCTCAGCCCGGTTCGAGAGGGTTCGGGTCTTTACTTTTCCACCTTCCTGTCGGCCGCTGCTGCTGCTGCAGCAGCAAATAATCAAGGGCTACCTCCACCTGCCACTCCCAAATCTGCAACCCGTAGCCTTCTGCGCTCCAGTGAGTTCCCTTTACTGTCTCTACAAAGTACACAGATAAAATTCGTGAAGTACTACTTTAAATGAGTTCAGGTAGTCCGTTTAGAATTGAATGATTTGAAGTTACCAAATGCAACCTAAAATTAAGTTCTGTTCCAAAACCTAGTAGGCTGCCTAGATGCTAACCTTCTAATGCAGTGTTCTAACCGTATTACAATCTTATAAGGGACTGAACAGATTTCTAAACAGTCACTCATGTGCATCACACAAATAGCACTGCCCAGGCGAGGCGCTTGACTGACTAACTTGATGAACAGTTGCTTCCAGTGAGATTAGCACATTTTGCTAAGATAACAACTTGATATTCTAATAACTCCCTAAAATAGTCTTTTTTTTATTTATTTAGCTGGAAAAATGCTTAATTATTTTTGGAGATTTTGCAGTCGATAAAATTATCTGGATCCACCGTCTGATTAGACAACCCCAGAATGCATTAGACATGCTGTGCTGCCTTATAATTAGATACTCAAAATATTGAGCAAAATGAGGTATCTTAAAATGAGCTGCTTACTGTTTGTAAAAACTTGCTGTCTAAGTAGGCACCTCATTAGGTTTTGGAACAGACTTGGTATATGTTACAACAAGCTAGGATATGTGCAGTTAGACATAATTGTTGTCATTGTTAGACATATCATGATTATGAGGACATATAATAAGAAACAGTGTTTACTTTGAGTCTTAAGCACAGTCTTTTTGTTTGTATATGTTCAGACAGCAGTGATATTACCCCTCCAGTTCTCTCTGCTATGAGTGAGGCTACACCTGTCAGCATTGAGCCGTAAGTACACACGCTATTCAAATAACACCCACACACACTGCGCTTCATTAGTTTCCTTAATTAGCTTACGCTTCTAGCCATATAATAACTTTCTTTACTTTATTAACCTTGCCTTTTTTTATTTTAATTTTGCTACTTTTATACTAGATTCCATTCAGCTGACTGAAAGTCAGTGGTCTGATTGGCTGGCTGTTTCCTCTTACTGTTTGGATGGCAGTTATTACTCAAAATAGTAGTCCAGAAAAGACTTTCATATATTTTCTACAGAGCTGCAGCTTTACACAGCATAAAAGCACAACTCAAGCCTGCTGTTGCAATTATGCTGCTGCTTTGCTTACACACTGCTAATGCATGTGGTGTAAACGGGCCTTACAGTGCAGATATGTCCGCATTACTTTATTGTAATGGTAATAATCTGTAGTCTGCAGATGCAAAATTCATGGTTACAGTGGAGCTGGTTGGGGAGCTGTTATGTCATGTGCAAGTCTCTCTGTTAGTGTGTTAAAGGGAAATGACATCTGAATGGGTTTCTTGGATCATACATGGGAAATTTCAGAGCTCTCTTTTCAAGAACAGAGTAGGAGGGGGGATGGTAGCTGAGCAGATAGAATTATGGGATATCATCTCTGACTGGTACCAGCTGGTTTATCTAATGGTCAGAACAGTGTTCGGTTGAAATTCTTTCTCTCTTACACGCATACACAGACACAAACTCTCTGTGAATGACTGCAGATCCCTTCATTTTGGAGTTGGCCAATGCACCACGAAAGCACATCCTGGAACAAAATAATAAAGCACAATCTGTCTTGCCTTATCCCCAGACCTTGGCAGTCAAATACTAGAACATTTGGCTTTGGAAAACATGGGGTGTTAATTTTATGCAAAGACCCATGGTCAGAGTCTACTCTCATGAATGCTTGATTTAAAAAAAAAAAGAGCTGACAGTGAGGAGCAATACATGAATTCAAACAGCAGTCTGAAAATCTTTGATAGTCTGATTCTGATTCACTTTGTCACTAGTGGCTCAGACTCGTTTAGAAACAACACAAACTACCTGTGGAATGAACTGGAGTGGAATGCGATTTGTTTTCAGGAATTTCTCATTTTATAGAAGTCGTGCCTCATGTTTAGCTTCCAATCCCTGGCAACAAAAGCTTTTGGAGATTCATTATCTTTCTTTATAGTTTCTTACATTCTCAAATCATGCTCATCAGGCTTTGCTCAAAGCCTCAAACTTCATATTTTTTGTTCTATTCCTCATGCGTTTGGACCCCATTATTTTTAACAAATCATATTCATTTTGAGTGGATTGATACAGCAGCCTGTTTATATTCATTCTCTCTTTTTCAGTCGGATAAACATTGGATTGCGGTATCAGGCGGAGGTCCCAGAGCTGAGAGAGCGCTCGGCAGCGCAGCACGACCTACACAAGGCTGAACTGGTGTGGGCGCCACTGCCTGACCTGGAGGCCAATACTCAGGAACAGCAAAGAGGTTTACAACTTACACAATACCACATTAATTTCTCTTATTTATGTATCTCTTATTATTATTTAATCAATTAAATTAATGAAAGGAAGTTGCAGGATTTTTTTTTTTTTACAGCTTGCCTTATTAATTTATAACTAGATCTGCACGACTGAATGTTTAAGTCTGTCTTTTCCTGGACATTCTGTGTTTCCCAGCAGTGGATGACCTCATGCACCTGGCGTGCTCGAGTGCGTTGTACGGTGGAGGGACCAATCAGGAACTGGCTTTGCACTGCTTGTATGAATGCAAGGGTGAAATCATGGTGAGTATCATATAATGCAGTAGCACATTGGGATAGCTTAATTGTGCTTTCTCTTGTATTGTGTACCAATCAAACCGGTTTACACTTGGCTGCTTCTCAAACTGCTGATTATTCAGAGCAATGGATGAAGGGTTTGTCACATGAGTGGAAGATTAAATGATGTGGAATTTTTTGGAATTAATTATGTATTACAAAGCCTGAAAAGACAAAGTGTTTATGTGACTAATGTGTGCAAACACATTACATGCACATGGAAAGTGAATGTAAATGACATGGTCTGCATTGTTTCCTTGAACAGCGTTTTACTTGTGGCCATTCACACACAGACATGCATGTGACAAAGCTATACATTTAAAGTCCAGGCTCTAAATGTCCTTTCCAGCTAAGATCTGAACAATCCCAAATTAATGTTGAATATACATTTCAGTAAAAATTCATTGTACATTTTGGTAACTCTTCACAATAAAGTTCCATTTGTTAACATTAGGTAACCACCATTAGGTGTCATGAAATAATAATGAATAACAAAAATATATATAAATATACAATTGTTCACTCACTGTTAATCAGTGTTGCAAAGTCTGCGGTTTTCCCGTGAAATTGGACTACTTTTCCACTGTTGCCTCAGGGTTTTTTTTGTAGCAACCCCCAACCCTAAAAGCGCATCTACTACACTCTTAAGGCCTGTTCACACCGAGGACAATAACTATAATGATAAATGATATATCATATAAAAGAATAGCAGAGTCCACACCACAACTATAATGATAACGGCACAGAGGAACAATAACGTTGGAGTCACTTTCAGAATTTTTTTTTTTTCCAGTTGATGAATGATAAAAACATTGACAGCCAATCAGAATCCATCCTGCTTTAAAGAGCACGAGCATTTAAAGCTGCAGACGACAACACTGCAGCACGTCCTTAGAACGTTATTTTCAGCTGGTGTAGATGCTAATGTAGTATTCATTATAGTTAGTTATCTTTTATCTTTTCGCTGCATTTGAGAATCAACAAGCGACAAATAAACTGTACTTATTTATAATTCCTGTGCAAGTACATTGTGAAATGCATCTTTTCATGCGATATGATAATTGAATTGCATTTAATATTGATATATACGATTAATTGTGAATAATTTGATTGCTTAAATAGCATATTGTGTAAATAAATCTATTTGTTTAATAGCCCTAGCTTATTCATTTATGACAGCTGATTGGCAGTCGAGGCGAAACCAATGCAGCTGCATTCTGCTAATTGATGACCCTTGTTATATGAAAACACAAACAGTGCGTGTGCTTTGATAATTCTTTTCAACGTTCGCTCAGTTGAGCCAGCAGCTGCAACAACACAACAGCCAGCCGCTTACTGCTGAGCTGTCACACTGCCGCCATAGCAACCACCTGTCAATCACAGGCTTGTGTCCAGAACCACACGCTGAAGATGACTGAATTATGTGCGTTGCATTTCTAAACCAAATTTTAGTCATGCATTTGTTACACTGCAAAATAACATGCTGTTTGTTGCTTTGTGGTTTATGTCACATGTGAACAACGACTGCAGAAAATGAAAGTCAGCTCGAGACTTTACTGAGTTTCAGTGATAACCGAGATGTACTGAAAATGGTTCGATGCCATTGCTTTAAATAGTGTTATCTTGTTGCATCTTAGGTTTTGTAATGCCAGGTTGCTAGACCTAGATTGTTTGATGCTTTGTGTTTCGTGCAAATGAGTAATTTGTATTGTGCCACTTGCAAACATGGTTTCGACGTAGATATTTTGAAAGATTAATAGGTACATAAGACAGTAATGGGCTTCAGCAAAAAATCTTTAATTCCGAACGGGTTGTCCTGCAATGCAATGATCTGTCATGTCATGTTAAAGTTTATTATGGGTTGTTAATGCCAACTCTGAAGTTGACATCACCCTGGTTCCCGCCAATATGATTTTTCAGTTGGCTTTTGGAATTATTGCACCTCTATTAGAAATCTACAAGTTAGAAATTTCACGTTGGAATGGTTTTAAAAGCATGAGTTTAAACAACAAATCTCTGAAAGCCGACTAGATGCATTTCCCTGCTTGGTGTGATGACATTTAGGCCTGGTTTCACAGATAGGGCTTAGATTAAGCCAGGATTAGGCCTTAGTTCAATTAGGACATTTAAGTAGCTTTTGTGAACATGCATTAGAAAAAATAAAATAACTGGTGCGCATCTTGAGACAATACAATGGCAACTGGCATACTTTAATATATTAAAAACAGTTAAAACAGCTCAATAATGCATTTTAGTCTGGGACTAGGCTTTTATATCTTTTATTTTAAGATATTTCTTTTGCTAAGGAAAAAAGACTGGAAAAGGATTTTACTTAAGATAACTCATGCATATTTTGATGTAGAAAAAATATTTTATTATAAATGTTTTGAATATTCTACCTCAGATTTGAGAAATGTTCAAGAAGTGATTGTCATGGTCTGGTGATACAGAGTAGTTTAAAACCACAATTAACCGTCTGGTTTCCACATCTTTCACTCAGGAGCTAAAATCTGTATTGCTTGTCACTTGCCTTGTTCTCCGTACAACTCTCTGTACACATCAATGAAAGTGGCAAAAAGGCCATACATAATAAAAAAGCACACGTTAGAGCTCGTTGACCCAGAAAAAGATAGTGTCCTCGATTCATCGCGCCCTGAGAAACTGCATGGAGGAACGATGCAGAGAGAACAAAAGGGATCATCCAGCGACTTGCACAGCTGGGATAAACGCCTGCAGCAAAAAGCCTTTTACACATGTTGTTAAGGATATAGCGATGGTCTAGCAGAATTGCATCTCTCCTGCACTCATTAATCTGTTCATATCAACTCTGGGACATAACATGTCCTGTGATTCTCCCACTTGTGACCCTGTCTGTATATCACACCGCAGCCAGTTGTGTTTCCTCAACCATGCTAATTCTACTTTCTTTTTCATTTTCATAGGGAGCCCTCGCCTGTCTCTTGTTAAAAAACCCCATCTTTCCCAAAGCGCACCCCTTGGCTGACTACCACTACTCTGGTAAGTCCCTCTCACCGTCAAACACACTTTCCTTTTCTTTCACCTTTTTTTTTTTTTTTTTTTTGCCGGGGTGACGTGAGCTAATCCGTATGGCATGCGGTCCCGGTACCCCGTCACCCCCTGCGCTGGCATTCCAAGCCATGCTCCCTGTCTCTGTTATAAACAAAAGCAGCTGAGGAGTGGAGTTCAGCGGAGGGGAGGGGTTCGACTGAGAGATGGGTTGACACTAGAGTGGGTTGCTGGGTAGAGTATGGGAGTGGGTGAGAGGAAAGGAGGGGGAGTGTGTCTGTGGCATGTTGTTAAATCCTGGTTGAAGACAGCGGCATCATTGTTTGTCTGGACATGTGTGTGCTGGCTGTTTGCCCTCTCTCTGTCCTTTGTGCGTGAATGTATTTGTGTTAGCGGGTGGGGGTGGTCTAGAAGCAGCTACATGGTATCTGATTGTGTGGACCGTTTGTCTGTCCCACACAGGCTCTGATAGCTGGACGCCAGAGGAACGACGGATCTTCAACAAAGGCATCGCTGCCTACAAGAAGGACTTCTTCATGGTTCAGAAAATGGTATGTACAGGTTTTAACAAACCCCTGACAATAAGCATCAATCACCCACACAAATCATATAATGCAGCTTGAGGATGTGTGCTATTACTTTTCCAAAAAGTCTCTGTGTTGAAGGTGAGACATATATAGGGACATATTTATTATAGAGACTTGACTATAGCTAGTAAGTAACCATCTAGCAACTAGGGCTGCACGATATTGAAAGTTTTGAAAGTTGAAAAATGCAATGTGCGATAACTCATTAAATACTGCGATATGCTATATATCGCATATCGAAACACTGCTGTTCACTTTCAGAAGTTGTAGGGATGTTTTCTTGTCACAAAAATAATGTGAAACACACACATATACATATATATATATATATATATATATATATATATATATATATATATATATATATATATATATGTGACCCTGGATGACAAAACCAGTCACAAGTCGCACGGGTATATTTGTGGCAATAGCCAACAAAACATTGTATGGGTCAAAATTATAGATTTTTCTTTTATGCCAAAAATCATTAGGATATTAAGTAAAGGTCATGTTCCATGAAGAAAGTTTGTAAATTTCCCACCATAAATATCTAAAAAATATATTTTTGTGAGTGGATGCAGCACAATCGCGAATAGAAATGGACAACTTTAAAGGTGATTTTCTCAATATTTCGATTTTTCTGCACCCTCAGATTCCAGATTTTCAAATAGTTGTATCTCGGCCAAATATTGTCCTATCCTAACAAACCATACATCAGTGGAAAGATTATGTGTTCAGCTTTCAGATGATGTATAAATCTAAATTTTAATAAAATTACCCATAAGACTGGTTTTGTGGTCCAGGGTCACATATATATATATATATATATATATATATATATATATATATATATATATATATATATATATATATATATATATATATATATATATAAAACCTACATGCATGTTTCACATTATTTTTGTGTCAAGAAAATCCCTACAACTTCTGAAAGTGAACAGCAGTGTTTTACAGTAGCATAAGAGCATAAGCCTACATTAGGTTTATTTAACAACAGAAACTGAATAATAAAAAAATAAAAAAAATAAAACACTGCTTAGTTTTCACTGTATGAATTAAATATATACTGATTCTTATTAAAGCCACAAAAGTTATTCAGCCAAGAGCAGTGAGTGATTTTCTCTTTGTCTTTTGTTCATGACCACAGTTATTGCAAGCCATTGCGATATTCATATCACGATATATACATTTGCAATATTTCTATATATTGTGCAGCCCTACTAGCAACCACCCAGATCATCTTAGCAACACACTAACATCCACCTCAAACATCCTAGTAACACTAGCAACTATCTAGAACATTCAATCAACCACATGTTAACAGATTAAAAGCACTTAAAACACTGTTGCGCCATCCTAATAGTATTGCATAATATACTGGTACTAGAAATGTATCGTGATACCCTGCTATTAAAAACAGTACGGTTCCACATTTTGTCAGTACCAGTAGTTTAAGAATGACAGCATTCTAATAAGAGCCGTATTTCATAATTTGTCACATGTGTGACAGTGGCACGTGTGCAGAGCTCTGCTTCCTCTCCCTGCAGAGACTAAAATATTTCCACACAGCACATGAGAAAATAAAGCGTCGGCGTTTAATGTTTAAAAGAGTTAATAAGATCAAGAAGCTTAGAAAAAGAGCTCATAGGCGCTACTTGCGCTGCCCGGAGTGCGCGCAGAAAGCCGCCTTTCAGACAGCATGCAATCGCGAATGGTCAAAAATATGTCAAAATACACGTTGAATGTAAACAGTTAAGAAAGAAATCGTGTGTATGTTCCAGTGTATTAGATCCATGTGTCAGGTCTTTAAGTGACAGCAGTGTAATAAACCTGCACTGTCTGTGTAATTAATGTTAATCAAAGAAAAGAGAAAATCACCCACTGCTTCACTGAATAACTTTAATCTATTTATTAAGAATCAGTGTTAAGGTAAATCATAGAGTGATGTTTTTTTTGTTTTTTTTAAACATTTATTTAATTTCTTAATGCTACTGTTAAATAGACCTCAAACAACCACATAGTTATAAACTAAAACCTAGCAGTCCAACTTTTTCCTGAACCCGGAAGTCTCGCAAATAGCAGAATTATTCTTTACAGTCTCCGGTGTTTCTAGTCAAATTAGTGTTTTTTCAGAGCCGATAATGTAAATCACCACTGACACCCTAGCATTATAGCAGCAAGTTCTAGC
The DNA here is from genome assembly GCF_951802725.1 of Rutilus rutilus. Classification (NCBI taxonomy): domain Eukaryota; kingdom Metazoa; phylum Chordata; class Actinopteri; order Cypriniformes; family Leuciscidae; genus Rutilus; species Rutilus rutilus. Next base: position 27,464,588 of record NC_140226.1, read on the forward strand.
TAATGCTGAGTTGGTTTCATGTTTGACTTGAAGGTGAGCTCCAAGACGGTGGCTCAGTGTGTGGAGTTTTACTACACGTATAAAAAGCAGGTGAAGATTGGCAGGAACGGAACACTCATATATGGAGAAGCAGAACCACCAGAAACTAAACCCACAACAGAGGAGGAAGTGGACAATAAAGTGAGTTCCTGTGTCTTTGTGCGTACGTGCATCTGGTTGATTTGATTACGTACTAACTAGTGCAGCACCGTAATGCTTCTTCTCCATCAGAGTTCACATAAGTTTGAATCACGGAAAGACGACGAGGAGAGCAGGAAGTGGGATGTGTCATGTGACAGGAAACAAGAAAACAGCCCGGGCAGGGTGACACAATCTCTACAGGCCACTGAAAATGTGAGTTCGGGGAGATTTGTACAAAGTTACATGAGGTTGCAAAAAATGCATGATGCCTACAGAAAATGTAATTGTTTTAGTTCTCCAGTGTTCATCCCCAGTTCATCCCCAGTTCTGGGCTATTTGAAATAACAATTAAAAAAACTGGTCAGCCAGAGAGGTTTGTGTAGTTTAGCACTGTAGGATCTTTATAGCACCATCTAGTGGTTTACTTTATTACAAGTTTATCCAATGTCATTTATAGTACATTTATAAGGGACCGTCCTGTTGGAGGAACCCAGACTTAACTTGCACAGTGGTGAACACATAGATGGGTTTGAACTTACAACCACAGAGGAAGTTCCCTGTGTCTGATATCTGTATGCGTTCAGCTGTGCTTGTTTATACTAACCATTTGTTTCCTGTCAGGCTCCTGCCGTCTTAGTCTTAAGAAGTCAGGAGGACAGCACTAAGGATCCGTCCACGTTGGGGGTCAGTCATCCTCCTCCACCACCACCATCTAAACCTCGCTCTGAAACCACAGGCCGGAAAAGTGTGGCTGGGAACACAGGAAAAGGACAAACTAACCAAGAGGGTGAATTTCCCTGCAAGAAGTGTGGCAGGTCAGTTTATTGGGATACACACTCAGTTTTACGCATTTACTCAATTTACTAATAGTGTAATATTTATTTAAATGTACTTTATTTATTATTATTTTTTTATTATTATTATTTTATAAGGTACATTTAAATAAATTATTTAAATGTTCCTTTTTATTTATTTATTAATTTGTTTAAATGCATTTTATTTGAATAAATGAAATACAGTAAATTTAATTAAGCAAATATGTAATTAAGTATATTTGTAAATAAATAAGGTACATTTAAATACATATTTAAATTGAATAAATAAATAAATGAATATTTATATATGAATTTATTTAATTTGATCTGTGTTGTACTGTGCCATTAAATGTTTCTGTTTATCACAATGTGTGAACTACATTGCTGGGGAGTAATTAACAAAGAGTTTGCGACACTTCTAACTTAACCACATTTGTCAATTGTGTGACAGTAGTTCAGGTGTTTTAACAATAGTGTAGAAGTAAAACGCTAGCTTCTCCATCAGGTAGCATGTAGAGTGACAAATTTTAGTTTAGTTTTTTTACATTGTATTGTGTATTCAGCTTTACAGTCAAGCAAACTGAGATAATAATCAAACACACTTACAAAGGTGTCTTGAATCTATTTTTATCATTGGAAAATCTGATTCATAGCAGATGGTTCCTGTAGATGTTTCTGTTAAAGGGATACTTCAGGATTTAGCATTAAGCTTTGTATCAGTAGAAAACCTGTAGTATTTTCGAATTACCATGCTTTCCACCCTCATATCCCCCTGAGACGAGAGATTTATGTGTTTTTTTTTTGTCTGGAAAAAATCCTCCGATGACGCAAAAATCGTCATTTTGCGTCATCTGAGTATTTTTTGGCCAGAGGCTAGGCTAGAGACTACAGCCAGTAGTAGGAGCTCGTCCCGCATGTTTTCAACCCGCCCATAGAGGGTGGGATCTCACTCACAGAATGTACAAACAGTGTCAGCCATCTTTTATTTGGAAGCTAAGCTAACGGGTTCTTATTCTGTGGAGAAAGCTGAGTAGTAGGGGTTACCATACATCCTCTTTTTCCCGTACATGTCCGGCCATCGAGATCGTCCAAAATGTCCGGGATTCGGCTTTTGCTTTCTGCGGTCGCCATTCATTGTTTACATGCACAGCTTTTGTTTCAATCTAACTGAATTCATTCCGATTGGTGAATCTGAATGTAGTGTTTACATGAACGCTAAACAAGTGATCGGTTGATGTGCGTTTTTTCCATTGCTAAGAAAATACCCGCTCCTCCGTGAGAGATACGAGACCGGTGCGTCTCACAGGTGTTGCTCATCAGTAATCACGCCACCGGCCTCGCGGCGTTCTCCCGCGGCCCTAGCCTCGTCCTGCTCGCCACAGTAAACATTATGAATGGCGACGGTAGAACGCAAAAGCCGAATCCCGGACATTTCGTGCGATCTCAAAAACCTGGGCAGACTTGTCACGGAGACTCACTAGTAGCTTAGCTTTGTTGTTTAACTACTCTCTAACCGATAGGCGTGGCTTGGGAGTGGCCTCCTAGGGCAGCGAAGCAAGTGCATTCTGGGAGTTGTTGTCTTTCATCCACATGAGCCAAAAATACAATTTCTGGCTTTTCTCAGTCTAGAAAGCTCCAAATTAAAAAATAATTTCACATTTCTACTACCTAAATGACCCAATTTAAATACACATTCATCTTTCCAGAGGTGAAGTATCCCTTTAAAAACTGAAACATCACATCTTTTTTTTTTTACCTTTGTTGCCTTTGGCTTTTGGCTTGCTTAGTTGGGGACATTAAATGTAACATTTAAATTAATATTCAACAATAATATTGATCTGCCTGCATTGATACCATTATATGAGAACTGAACTGAGCTGGACAATGACATCACGGTTTTCTCCATAGCGGCTATATAAATTAACTGAATCAATTAACTTTTTTACGACAAAAATGAAACATCACTGAACTTACTTAAGCTTGACTGTGACGCTATTTTCTTCTGGAAACAAACTTTGTTGCATTATTTTCCTGTTATCTCTGTGAAGCTGCTTTGAAACAGTCTGTATTGTAAAAAGTGCTATATAAATAAATGTGAATATTCACAGATTCAGTTGCTGGACAGAAGTCCCTGTGCAACATTTTATGTCTTTTTAGAAATTAAATGTTGTTAAATTCTGCTGTTTATTCTTGTTTTTAATTATATGATTGGTTCATGACTCTGACTGATCTGGTTCTCTGGTACAGCTCCTTGTTCTACAGTACATGTCAGATTTATGAGCAAATGATCTTTTTTTAGTCCTTTGATCCAGATCATAAAACCCTGTCTTGTACGATGCTGTGTTCACAAATCTGGCTGATCCACTTCTCTGGTTCAGATCACTGACTCATAGATCTGCATGTCAGATTCTTCAGTGAATCATTCTTTGAGTCAAACCTTTGCATTGTATCGGTTGATCCAAGTAACAAAACCAGTCTGAATGATCGGTTCACAAATCTGACTTATCCAGTTCTCGGGTTCAATTCATTCACTCATTAATCTTCAGGTCTGATTTGTGAATAATTTATTCTTTAAAGTCAGATGTTTTCAATGAATCTGTAAAGCCAGTATAAAAAAGAAGAGAAAAGGTCTGAATGATTATTTCATGAATCCATTTTGAGTTGGATGTTTACAATGAGTCAATTTGCAAAACCAGATTGGCTCACGAATCCAACTGATCTGGTTGTCGAGTCCAAATCACTGAGCTAAAGATCTGAACTCTGTTTCCTCCAGGATCTTCTTCAAGGTGAAGAGCCGCAGTGCCCACATGAAGAGTCACGCTGAGGCGGAGAAAAAAGCAGCTGCGCTCCGGCAGAGGGAGGCCGAGCAGCGTGCGGCAGCCGCCATGTTAGCCGCCCAGCAGAACGGAGCGATGGGGGATCAGGGCCGAACCAGGAGAGCCAGCAGCGACGACTCCTCGGAGGAAGAGGAGGATGCAGACGACGAAGACTGGCACTAGCTAACAATCTCCTTTGTATGGCAGAGAAAAGACTTATTTATTTCGATTTTACCAGCCAACAAAATCCCATCCCGAAAGAACAGTTTCAGGGACTAACTCACTCCCGTCGAATGTTTGTGTGAGTGCGTATGCGTGTTACGTGTGTATATGAGACGGACAGAGACCGATGCTGTAGAAGCATTCAGGGGCTTCATGTTCAGATATAGGGCTATTGGGAGCGTAAGCCATGCCATCTCAGTGTGAATGTGTGCGCGCGCGTGTGCGTGTGTGTCTATAAAATGCACTTTCGGACTCATCCAACACACACTGATGTGACCGCAGCACATCTATCCAGTGTCTGTGCACAGAACTCTCTCTCCGGTGAAATGAACTATAATGGACGTAGACGGACACAAAAGCAAGTGTGCATGCGTGTTTAGTCTTTTCCTCCTTTTTCGCAATGAAAACGACGGCATCTTTCTCTTCCACGTGACTGCCAAACGCTTGCACAACTGTGCTTGTATGCCTGGTCTTGATCTCCAGTGCTGTAATTTTGGGCTTTCTGTTTTCAGCATTTAAAGGTACAGTTCATCCGAAATGAAAAATCCTGTAGTTTTTCTCACCCTCATGCCGTTACAGACTTGAATGGCTTTCTTTCATCCGTTGAACACAGAAGTTCAGTGGGATGTTCATGCTTCTCTTTGCCATATAATATTGCTTAAGGGCTTTCAATTTCCCCCCAATTTTTTTTTTTTAAACCTGATAAGTATTGTGCCATATTCCAAGTCTTCTGAAGCCAAACAATAGGTTTGTGTGAGAAAATCTTGACTCATCTTGACAGTGTTGTAAATGTTAACGAAACTATTAAAAATCATAATTTCAATTGATATAAAGCTGAAATAAAATGAGTATTAGATGAAAATCTTAAATGAACAGGCAAAAGACTGAAATAATATAAGATTAAAGTACTACTGATACTTAAATTACAACACTAGAAAACTGAAAATAGCTACAATAAGTAGGCCTATATATTATGGTAATATAAATAATACTAGAAAAACATGGGATTTAAGAGCCATGGCAGAGTATTTTTACTTGTTTTATATATATATATATGAACATTCAGCTTAACACCAACTTTAATGTTCGCCGTCAGATACGGCTTTGGAAAGACTCGAGGGTGATTAAACGATGTTAGGATTTTCCTTTTTGAAAAACTATTCCTTTAATATGAAATGGTGACCTCGCTAATGCCTTCAATGTTTTTGACACTTTCTATCTTTACATGACAATCACTTTTTTCAAAGGTCTTTTTTTATACTCGGCAGATTATAACGGTTGTCCTTGATATAATCATTTATTGTTGTTATCATTACTGTTGTTATTATTAGCTTTGTACGGTTTTATTATAATTATGTTGGGTTTTTGTTTGGGGGTGGGGGTGGGGGGTGAAATTCTTTTTCTCATTTGACTTTTAGTTTTAGACGTTTGCTACCTGTGTTTAAGTGAAGATTGCATATACTTGCTGAGAGCGTGATTTATAAAACCACACTGTAAGTGCAATAGCAATAGTGGGACTTTTGAGTTCACTCCCACTCCAATTTTTTTTGTTTTAATTTATTCTCAGCGTCTTTGAACAAAAGTATTAGATAATCAACTTATGTTTTAGTGTAAGAACAAATGTGAGATCTGATGGTTGGTGAGTTTAAGGGCAGTTGCAAGCAGCTTGGGTTTCTATCTCTCTACTGGCCAAACACTTAAGCACTTGGCTTTGTCTCCATGGCAACAAAGAGTCTTCTTTTAAAGGATAGGCACACAGGGGATTTCACAGCCAACAGTAACAGCTCCAATTATTGCTAATAACACAGAAGTCTTCTATGCAGTGTGTGTGTGTGTGTGTGTGTGTGTGCACGTGCGAATGCATGTGTGGCTGTGTTTATTTGCATGCATGGTTGTGAGTAGTTGATGCACCAAAACAGTTTCAAACTCAAAGCCAAGTGAGAAAAAGAAACTTCCTAGAATATTTAATGTCTTTTTTGTTATTTTTAAAAATATATATATTATATATACTTGTTCATATATGTGAAAAGACTGGTTTGCTCTAATATGAAGATATGGGCATTTGTTGAATGATTTAGCCAAGCTTTTTGTTATCGTTGTTGTTATCGAGAGATGAATATTCAGAAAGGACAGTGAAATTAATTTGGGGAATGTTGTAAGGGTGCACCTCCTGTTTCTGTCTTTCATTCAGCCAAGGGAAATTCTTCAGTAGAGGAATATAAAGTATGAAAAAGGCTTCTATAACTGTATGCACACTTTCTATGCTATTTTCATATGGGCTTGTACACTAATGGCTGTGGAAAGAACTCTGAAGTGCTTTTTACTACAGTATAACTTATTGTGTTTCAGCTGTGTTTTTATCATGTGTTTTAGAATAATAAATAAGAAAAAAACACACAATAAACATGACAATATTTGTAACAGTATTTGGGGAGGAAGAGTGTATTATAATTGGCAAAATGATGTCTAGAGGACATGAATAAAAAAGATCAAGATAATAATTTAGATGTTTTTATTATATTTTTTTTCTGCGGCACACTGAATGTCCACATGGTGGCATTGTTGTCTACCTTATTTTTCACACTAGAAAAGCTACAGTGATCATATGAAAATATGCAAGTGAGAAAAAAAATCGTATGAATGAAATTATATAAACCATTGGTTCATAAGGGAAAGGCTACATAAATGTGAAAATATAATAGAATAGCAAGTGAGGCTAATGGAAATATATAACTGCAGGTTACAACTATTAGCTTACTGAAAGAACATCTTAGCAAGTTTAAATGCAGGGTAGGCAATTTGTTCCAGAAACCTTTTTTCTCATGCTGGTAGAAAGTCTCGCATCCTGATAGCAATCACTAAGTTAAGTGTGGTTTAAATGTAATTATATCTATATATCATCTGTGGAAGGCGTAGGACATAAAACGTTCGTCCACTTCGTATTGAATGCAATGATAAGACTTCCTACCTGCCTGTCAAGGTATGTATTTTAATAGTTCTGCGCAGAGATCACACAACATCAGCAGCTTGCATAGTTTGACAGACACAGTCACCGAGCACCGCAACCGAAACAGCAGCCATCTTTTACGGTTCCTCCTGAACCAAAACAACGAGCGTATGCTACTTTCACGCCACAATTACAATTTGGAAGAGATGGAAACCCGTGACCCGTTCGTGACTCGTTTTCAATGGCACTATCAATGCTGAATTGAATCGGCAGCAGTCAGGTGATACAGGTCAGTGCTCTTTGAGTTGTTTATGTTCATTATTATTGTAATGTTATGTGCTTTGAGACATAAGGTAGTTAAACGCCATCTCTCGTGACGCTTTTGCACCCTGTTGTGTGTTCATGTGTTTTAAAGGAGGCTCTGAAGGGAGGGTGAGATCTTATTTCAAAGCTAGCTTGCTATCGCTAGCCTCTCTGAAAATGGCCTACATCATTGAGGTAGGTGCGTATGTCAAATAATGAAATGTTAAATGAGACTCACCAAATTGATTCCCGTTCCTTTTTGGAACAGAAAAGTAGGCTATTACATAAGCAATGATGAATCAAAGGAGTTAATTTTACAAATCAAATGATAACTAGACTTTGGGGTGCTAATTGCGTCTAACTAAATGAATATCTTCTTACAAACTATGAATAGCCTACAACAAAATGGCGTAAATTTCAGTAACAAAACAAGACTGACATGGAAGGTTTAACAGGTCAGAACCTTATCATATAACCAGATCAAATCCAATACAGTAAAATAAAATAAAGAAATAAAACATTTAGGGCGTTGCATTTCATACTGCATTTCTGAATAAAACAAAACGGTGTGTGTGTGTGTGTGTGTACACGTTTTTTCTCTACCACTGGGTGGCGCCACGATCTTCCAAATAAACCTCCATGACATCTTGCAATCCAGTTGTTTCTGTTTTAAGCATCCATGCAGATGGAAACCAATTGTGTAATTTTGTCCAGAACATTCCGATAGATGAACAAGATTAATCTTAGCTAAATATGTGCAAACAAACAGAGTATTACAAACAAATATGTCATTTTATATCTTCAAATGAAAGGGTAGGCCTACGTTTCACAGAGCTGTATTTAGCCATGCGTGCATATGAAAAGTCAGAGCAAACTTTTACTGCAAAACCAAAACCATTTGTCTTAACAAAGAAATGTTGAGAACACATAAACACCACCTGCACACTGACCAGAGCCACCAATCAAACTTCCACCACATACTGAGGTTTGTTGCGATGATGAGAAACTTCTCGTAGGTGTGTTGACTGTTGCTGCGGTTCTGTGCAGATTCTGGGCTGTATAGGTAAAGAACTGACTGATGTATTTCAAAGTGTGCACCAGGGGATTTTGGGAGAGACAAACGAGAACAGTGTGAGGTGGTTTCGTGCACATTCTCTCTCCCTTTTCCACCCACTTGGAAGAGATGCAGAGAGAATATGGCCAACATAATCTCTGTCGAGAGAACATTGCAGTTTTTCTTAGACAACATATGGAAGCAGTCAGAGATCATAGGGGATCAGTTTTGTCTTATAGAAGGATACACAAAGGAATCAGCAATGTCTGCAATGCAAACTTCAGGTAAAGTGTGTTTGGAGGAAATTCCACCATGGACATTTGTAACAGATTTGATAGGTTTGTTCATTAATCAGTGGTAAGCCCACAAATCATAATCTCCATCGCATCGGCCTGATGTCCCTCTGGGCATGTTAAAAAAAGACATCAATACAAGAGAGATGTTTACTGGCGTCAGATTGAGTGGTCCTGTAATTTTGTGGAAAGTTGTGGAATCACGCTTGAAGTGTATGGAGGAAGAGCTGCTTTAAATATATAAAACTTGAAACAGATCCACTTAACAGATGTTTGATGAATCTCCTGACTGGCTGAATCTCACAAAAAAAAAAATGTTTAGGTTCAACACACTCTCATGGCAATTCATAACTGTTTTGCAATTTGAATCGAATTGGTGGCAAATTTGTTTTTGTAGATTTTTGCAGGATCTCAAACTTTTTTTTTGTACGATTTGCTTATGAGTGTGACTTTAATACTTGTTTCTAAAAATCATGTTTCAGTACAAATCAAAATTGTACAAATTTATATAAAATCACATAAAACAGTCATATTTTCTAATGAAATCAGGTTGCTAGGTCACATTTTGCTGAAGATCAAAAGAAAAAAAAAAGAAATCAATGAGAAATTATATAAAGAAAATTACTGTATTTTGATTATCATTCATATTTATTTATTTATTTTCAGTGGTGATTCTCATTACCATAATACAGTAACTTGTCTTAATGTTTTAATGGAAATCAGCATAAAATTAGTACAACAAATACTATCTTTTTTTTCTTTCTTTTTTTACACATTACTGTAATAAGAATGAGATTTTTCTTGCAAATAATGTCACCATACAAAAAAAAAAATATTTTAAATTTAAATTAAAAAAGTCATATTTACCGTCTTACTTTTGACAGATTTTTTATGATTCACCTGCACCAGAAAATATCATGTACACTACTGTTCTTCTAATGTAACATATCCACTGAGTCATAAACAGCTGCTGTGTGTGTGTGTGTGTGTGTGTGTGTGTGTGTGTACTGTTTAATGAGTATAACCTCTCTTAGTAATTAATTTAATAGACACATTGCATCTTGGGGGAAAAATACTCAGAAGGTAGTGGACCAGAGGGAAAGTCTTGCAGTTAAATTCCCGCTATATTTACAACTAAACGTACAATTATAGTGTAATTTGCACTGGATACCATTTTGTTTTATCACTTTCTTAACAGAAGGACCGTGTAAAAGACAATGGGAGGCTGCCTGCAGGGAGGAGTTCGGACTTGAATTTTATCTTTCATTTTCAGTCTAATGGACGCTTTTCACAGAATGCGTTTCCACAGTTATTCTGGTATTTTTGTTTATATTTTCATTAAAAAAATTATAACAGTATTCTGTTATCATATATTATATGCATATTATAAACAGTGGGCTATAGTTTTATTACTATGGCATAAAATTACAGAGAACTGGTTAACGGTGCTGCGTGCATGATTAATTCATTTGCTATTAGAGCAAATGGAAACGCAAAAAAAAAAAGAAGTTTACCATAATTTATTATAGAATGTCAAAGGGATCCATTTTGGAATAATATCCACTGTTTTTCTTACTATTTAAAAAAAAAATTTATGCAGTGTACAGTGTATAATGTGCAGTATTGTGTAAGTATCCTATATTTCAAACATAGTGCAAGGATATTATCACATCCGGCCTCTGGGATTTTGCAGGAAGCCCACCCTGTTTGCTAATTAACACAATAAGAAAGACAGATGTGCACCCCTCACACCTCGCAGGTGCCCGTAGATCCTCTCTCACTCCACTCATATTAACACACACTGACTGACTCATTAAACAGGATGAGAAATCTGTGCAGCTCATCGCAGCAGATTGCTTCCAGCCTTGCTTCACCGTTTGTGAGGAGAGAGCAGCGAGTGAGTGAGTGAGGGTGGATACAATAAGATCAGACTGAAGGGACAGAACATTTAATTCTACAAATATTATGTTGTGCCAAAAGAGACGAGGACCAGATTCAACATCAAACCACAGCTTCTCCCTCATGTCACATTCTGGCAGGGCTGTCTGCAATCAATAGAACTCTGTTGTACTTTCTCGGACAAATTTATGCGCTCGAAAGATTTATTTGGAAAACCGTTTGGAAAATTCATTCCATGTTGAATGGTCTATCGTTGCTTTAGTTACAGCTTCTCTGAGCTCTGCACAATAAAACTAATCACACAGTAATCATTTCTGCGTATTGTTGATTATTAAGATTTAACTGCATAACTTCTTGTAATCCCCACAAAAAAATCTCAAGAATTTTCCTAATATCTCTTACACTCTAATCCCATTGTATTACTCAAACAAGTATTACACTTTGACATGTATGATACTTCAAATCATTCATGTTGTTCAGAAGAGATGTGCTATTATTTTTCTAATTAATCAGACTTATGCTTTTGGCTTAGGCAAAAATCTATATATTTCGGCTACATGAGCCATATGGACGTAAGCCCGAATTTCAGATAGACTTTTAAGTGGATCCTTCGACTTGGGCCACCTAACAACTGCTTACAAACATACTAACAAACACTCCCAACACCTTAGCAACCCCATCACAACATGTTATACAACAACCTCAGGAGTGCAGTTCCCAAGAGCATCCTTAAAGTTACAATACTTCACTTAAAAATTTTAATTCACCCTCAAGTTGTTTCAAACCTGTATGAATTTCTTTCTGCTGCTGAACACAAAGAAAGATATTTTGAAGAATGTTGGTAGTATTTTTCTTCCTTTGTGTAAAAAAAATACGTAGTTAATTGTAACCAGTTGCAGATTATTACAGTAACTGTTACAGGGAAAGCACTAAAACTGAAAAGACAAAGTAGGGACATGCTTTGTAAAAAGGCCCATTTGAGAAACCGAAAAGAAAATAAGTAGTGTGCTGTGGTAAAAATGTCATTTTTAAAAGAGGATAAGCTTAAATGTGCTGGAAACAGTATGTACTATTACTTGTTCCATGTAGTTGGCTACAAACTTTTATATGAATTCCATAACTCGTGACTCTGAGCATCTTAATAACACATAAAACTGCAGTGTTATTCTTGGGCAAATGTAATAATCCCCTTTGGTCCGTTGCATTGTGCTGCTTGCCCATTTAAAGTCACTTCCACCAAAGGAAACTTGAAAAATATCCTTTCATAAAACCGTTGAAGGAAACTGTGCTGCCGTTGCAACCCCGATGAGTGAAGAAAGCGAGAGCTTGATATACTAGGGCTAGGCCATGCAAATTTAGATTAATTGGCAGTTTCTCTATTTGAGTATGTATACCGGTATGCAAGTTTATCACTGATAATAGCTCCACAGCAGTTTCAGTTCTGTTATTGCGTACAAAAATCTGAAATTTCCTTCCTGTGGGTTGCAAGCGTGAGGGTGTGTAAGTTAGGCTAACCTGCACAGCTGCGTGATCTCAATTAAATTGCTATAAAAATAGATGCATTTCAGTATGTGCGCGCTCAATACTTCTTTCTCTGAAAAATATTTTAAATAGCAATGTGGGGAGCAACCCCTTTTCTGTCTGTCTCTTTCATTCCAGATCTCACCATGATAATGGATCGTTGTTCAGGGGCAAATGCTAAAGAGAGACATGCTGAGCCTTGGCCAAGCCACTCACTGTTGGTTTTTGTTTGTGTCTGTTACCATAGCGACCGCTGTCCTCTGACCCGCCATCAGCCGATCTGTGTTGGATGGTGGGAAAGAGTTGAAGGGGTGTAGGCACACAAGTCAAACAGTCACAGACTGGAAGTGACACTCCCTTTTGAAACCAGTCACCTCGAAATGTATGTGGGATTCAGCATGTGTTCATTCTGGTATGTTACCATATAAGGGTATTCTAAATAATTCAATAGTTACCGATTAACCCTTCAGACAGGATGTTTCCTGGTCTGCCATGATTTGGAAGTGGCTGGACTCTTGAGGCATTACTCTAAATTAACACTGCTTGCATGAATCTGTTTTAATGTTTCTGGAACTGTGTCAGTGATGATTAGTTTTTCAATATAAGCTCAACATCTGTTGGCTTCACCTCCTCTCAACGTGGAAATTGCTCTGTTAAAGAGCCATCTTGTATGGTGGGGCAAGGGGGCAATATTAACACTCGCCAAGTGCCAACTAAAATAATAATAAATCGCCAGTTTTTGGCCTAAAGCTTTTCTTCTTCTCCACGTGTAATATTTATCACATTAAGCTTCTAAAATGAAAACAGAAGTAACAAAATCATGATGTATCATCATATATATGATGTTATAGGCTAAGTGACACATTTTGTCACAAATGTGTAGGAAACTATCATTAGCTGCATTGACATGGACCCTAATAATCCTTTTGTAACCACGTCAGTCGGAATGAATTGGCCAAATTTTGTAAAATGTGAATTAAAACTTTTCTAATCAGTTCGATAGGAAATGTAAACCGAAACTGGAACGTTCTGCGTATGAGCAATGGCATAAAAATGGCGTAATGAGTTGGCTTCGTCCGAAATCGCATACATCCCTACTATATAGTAGGCGAAAAACAAGGGAGGGGGGTTTGTGGGGGGGAACCACAAGCAACATAACTTAGCAGTTTTGGAAATGTTGTTTTGAATTTATTGCACCAGTATGTAAGACTATAGTGCGTGTGTGTTTGTGAGGGCTTGTGTGCGATGTCTGAGGGGCAAAGTTTGGTTTTTCAGCAAGAGTGGTTCATTTTGACCTGAAAATAGGATGTTTGGGGAATTGGGCGAGACGTTATGGATGTTATGGACGTTTGTGTTTACTGTGTTTTGAGAATTCGAGGCATAGTTTCAAGAAATGTGTTTAAGCAATCGAAAAAAACTGTAATGTAAGCAGCATTGCATAAGCTTTGTGTGCTTGACATCTCCTGATTAGGACCCAAAATAGATCGATATTAAGTCTGCTTTTTAAAACAAAGAAAAGAAGCAGTGGTAGGAGAATGGTAAGTAGGTGCCAACAGCGGGAAACTCTGTATATTTGTGCAGTGTCTGTGTGTCAAAAGCAAAAAGCTTGTGACATATAAATGCACACATCAACCCGACTTTATTTAGTGTTCATGTCAACACTATGTTCAGATTCATCAATCGGAATGATTTCAAACAAAGTGTCCATATCAAAAGGATGATAAATAAAAAAACAATGCAAAAATTTGTTTCATGGATGGACAAAGATATTTATAATATATTTTATCATTTCATTTGAGGAAAAAATGTGAGGGACAAGAAGAGGTTTCAAACATACATTTAATGTATAATGTTCAGTTTAATTATAAAGAGGTCTTTGACTAGTACCCCAATGAAACATCATTGTGTGCTGCTATAGCAGACAACATTTAAAAAAAACCCCAACAGATTATACAAATTAGTACTTTCTAAAACATGGCATGGCTTGGTCATTTTGTCTTTGGTTTAACAATATGTGGATAAAAATAGTGGCAAAAACAAAAAACAAAAATCAAGCTCTTCTAAAAAACAAGCTTATGGAGTCAGCAAAGCCTGTAAATGGAAAAGAAGAGTACAGTTAGTGCATGTCACGTCATCTACTTTAAGTATAGGTTAAATTGATCATTTTTATTTGGTAAACTCACCTGTGCAATTGCCTATTTGAATGTGTGGCTCTCAGTGCCGCCACGTCCAAAACCTGAGGGCAAAAAGAGAATTAAAATTAAACATTCATTTTAGGACACTGAGAATTAAAAACACAAAAAAACTCTGGATAAGTGTAAAGGGAGACATTTGCATTAAGTACCACTGGATAATGCAAGAAATTTGAATACATTCACGGGATGAGAGATTCAAGTACTGGCCCACAGATGTGATTATGAGGTGAAGCAGTGGTCTATGTCATGTGATACTCTAGTTTAACAGTAACCCTATACAGCACAGTAAAATGATGCATTGTAGGAACGTACCTTTAGGTCCAAAGAGAGCAGCGTAGCATGGGTTGTTACAATAGGGCTTCCCCTCATGCTGTGAGGTGAAACACATTAGTCAGTACATTAACGGACTTGAACGGGGGCCATTATGCAAGACCTTCCTCAAGACATAACACTCTGACAGCCCAACCCCCTGAAGTGTTTATGCAAGGTAAAAGTATGCCAAAAGTTAACTGGACTCCATTAAGTCTGCCTGGAACATTAATCTGTCCCAGTAAGAGGTTGGCAGTACGTGTGTAATTCTGCTACTGACTTACCTCTGCATGTGAGCCAGCCGACAGGGTCTTGTTGCATTTCTCACACTTCAGACACGGTCTATGCCAGTCTTTGCCAAGTGATGACACTCTCTCCGCTGAAACATTAATGATAAACATAATTGATTCATAAAACCACATAAAAATAGGCCAACATGGATTGATTTCTGCAGAACTGCAGTGCACATGATTTACTAAATTTCCCAGCCCCTAATTGTTTATTTATTACATTTTTATGCATTTTATAGACGCTTTTAACCAAAGTGACTTAAATTGCATTTTGAGGTAGGCTATATTTTTATCAATTCCCAGGGAATTAAATATTTGGCTTTAAAGGTACTGTACCAACCCCTTCCCCCTCCAGTGATGTCAGTTCTTAGCCAAAATATGTAAATTGTTTAATAAATATTTAAAGGGATAGTTCACCCAAAAATGAAAACTCAATTTTCATTTACTTTTGTTGTTTAAAACCTCTGTGACTTTCTTCCATTGAACACAAACGATATTTTTAACAACGTCTCAGTGACTTTTTCTGACTTATAATGAGTGAAAGTCAATGTAGTTCAGTGCTATTTTGGACCCCATTGACTTCCATTGAATAGACAAAAACAGTTCAAAGTTCTTCAAAAGATCTTCTTCTATGTTCTGAAGAAGAAAGAAAGTCAAACAGGTTTGGAACAACATGGGGGTGAATGAAAACTGATATTTAATAAATAATTTAATATTTTTGGTTAAGAATTGGAATCATCGGTGGGAATAGGAGATTTGTTTAACAAAGTTTAATGTTTAAATCCATTTATCTGAAGTGCAAAGATTTCCTCTAAAAAGTCAATGCAGAATGTTTGTTTCCATCTGGGCCAGTTTATGACCTCATCGACAACTTGGAAGAATCTATATGATCACTCATTAGCCGTAAAGTTGTTTTAACAAAAGAGTCAGGGGAATACATAGTCAATCAGACGTGGGAAAATGAGTCGATTTGGAGCCATTATGTAGTTCAATTAAAGTCATGATGAGCTTTTAATGTCAACAAAGCTCAATCTGAAGTCTCAAATCTAGCAGATTCTCTCTGCAGTCCAGCGCGCTACAAGTCTTGTCGGATTATTGTGTTCTCATGACGGCGAGAACATGGGTGGGTGTGGACGCTGTATGCAGGACACTCCCAGAGGAATTCTTTCCTCCCTTTCCCTTTAAAAGGTCCATAAAGAAGTCTTTATCTGCAGCTCTCAGCAGAAAGATTTCTCCAAACAACCCTCATGATGAACATCATAAAAGAAGTGGGAAGGGAAGACAAAGTCATGCATGCTCAGGCGTCTCCAGTTAGGGGAGGTGCTCGATCGTGTCTTTTACGAGGGAGGTTTTGGGCAAGCATCTATATCTCATGGACGCCAAAGACTGTCTGAAAGCATGACCACTCTGAAAAATGTCAGATTTATGGCTTCAAGAGAAGAGCTTTGTTTGAGCTTTTTGGCATGCAGAAACCAAAGGATGGACAAAGAGCAGATTAACAGTTCCCATCTGTGACATACATGTGAAAAATGTGATGAGGTGATGGCAAAGACCCCAGACACCAAGTAATGCTTCATACTTTATGTAGTAGGCAGAGTGTTGAAGGATAACACATAACACTACATAATTCCCATTGTTATGGACTACCGTGAGCGGCTATAATTGCATATAGCAACAGCTGTAGTAAGAGTCATACTCATCCCAGCTCAGCTAGTCAGTCACACTACGGTGGATGACACAGGAAAGTCTTTTGTTTAGTACTGGACTGTGAACTCATGATCCAGACATACTGGGAGAGAATCAATGGTCCATGTGAGAAAGAACATTTTTAAAGGACAAACAAGGCCGAAAGGAATTCACCAGGATGGGTTTGGGCCCTTGCAGTGTTGCCAAGAAATAGTTCGGTCATCTGAGCCACACCTAAGACAGTAATTACTTAACTTCCCTCAGTCAAATACACAGAGGACACACTAATCTCTCTCTCTCTCTCTGTTAATGCTCTTTATCAATGCAAAGTGTCCTAGACTGGGTGTAAAGTCTACAACACAGAGATTTGTAATCTGCGGCTGAATTACTGCCGTCTTTATTCTGCGTGTTTTTTTACATAACATATAAATGGAGAAACTGTTTCTCATGCAAAGAAGAAGGGATTGGGGGGAAAAAACATATTAAATAACAATAATAATAATACAAATAACAACTATCATTATTAATATTATTTAATATCTTATTTATTTTAAATGTTTTTCTCAATTACTTGCGGAGAAATTTTTTCCACTCAGAATTTAAACTATCAAAACTTTGATCTGTTTGTGTAAGCTTCCTGACCAGCCAGACAGAGCAACAGTGACTCATACCAATTGTGTGATTTTGGGGCGGGACTATCTGTTTGACTGACCAATAGGAGAAGTTTGAGGGGAGTGTTTGGGAAACCTGTTTAAAACTGTCATTATTATATTATTACAGATCTGTTTGATGTTGATAAAAAAAAATAATGCCACACTTTACCTATAAACTTGAAAGTATTGTATTTAAAACAAATCTGTGAAAGCGAACCACAAAAATTTGACTGTCTGAATCGTCAGTGCCTTTGAGTTATGCCATATTTATATATATAAATTGAAATTACACTTCAGAACACCCACTTTTTATTTGCAGTTTTGGAAAAGCTGGAAAATTATGTTATTTTGATTATGCCAGTATCTCTATCTTATATCTTCACGGTGGATTTTCTCTTTTCATCTCTGAGAGGCTGCAGTTGTTAATGCTTCCATCCGAACATTAAATAAGTCAGAGTGAAGAAAGACCAGCACCAGCCACATGAGGCAGTTTTGTATGATGGAAAAGTTACAGGTTTAGAGAACACTAGCGAGAACAGGATGGATGACGGTGTGGGATGCGGTATGAGGGCTTTATCTTACATCAGTAAATTATATAAATAGGCCTACTAGATTAAACTTTTAATTAAATGCTGGCTTTGACTTTTTTTTTTTTTTTGAGAAAGATTTTGTTTCAAAGTGAATAAAAACATCGGTAACTACAGTGCTGGATGATGGAAACCTACCACAAACAGCCTGGCATGTTTATATTGGCTACAAATGTTCATTAAATAGCAAAGAAGACAAAATAAGTAGAATGGTCAGGACAAAACAGCCCAGACTTGCAGTATGAGAGAGTCTCGGTGGAGAAGCTTTGGCATGCTCAGAAACTTTGAATATTCACAAATTAATTTTCATTTTCCATACATACATTTACCATATTATTTCCCAATTCTTTGTTACAGATACATATCTGATTCAAATAATAGCCAAATAATAGCTTAAAGCTCTTTAAACCATTGTCTTGTTGCCTTCATAGTACATAAGTTATTCAAATAGCCTAGTTTGTTTGAATACACAATGCAAAAAGGTTACTTTACAATGTAAAGCCGAATTTGACGTTGCCATTTGCATTGTTAGCCTCGGCTGTGCTGACCCCTCTCTGGTAGGCTATTTATGTTGTTATTATTTCTTTATTATTATAAATGAAATAATGTAAATTACACATTCAAAGTATGATATATTTTCTGTTTTTCAAAACTAATTTAAGATTTAGTCTGACCACCCTACAACAACATACAGTAGCCTACAACCCAACACTGCGCAACTCTATTACATTTAAGATGGTTTATACAAAGTTTTTTTGTTTTTTTCTTCATAACGGTTTTATTGCTGCAAACATGTCTGCACAAGCTATTTTGTAAAGGCTGTTTTGCAAAAGTTTCAAGCAGGAAATAGTGTCCTCATGCATCAGTTGACATCTCTCTTCCTGATTAATCCCTCGTGCAGTTGCATTCAAACTAGTTCACACATTCATTTAAACATCGAACTATTAATAATAAATTATAGGCTACAACAACACAGTAGTGTACTTTGACCTTCTTTTCAACCTTTTCCTTAAAGTAAAAGAGTAGACTGTATGTAAATATGAACATTTCACAGGAGTCTTACCGAAGTATACTTCTTTCTCGCACTTGGGGCATTTAGGCATGTTTGCGGTGATTTAGTTCCTCGGAGGAGAAAAGTCCAGCTTGAATAGAGTTGAGATGGAGTCCACCTGCACACTGCCACGCCTTTGGTGTGAGACTATCTACTCTGCAGCCTTATTTATAGTACTGTGGAAATAGTTTGCACACGGTCACCGAGAGCGCGAGAGAGATAGAGAGCGGGAGCGCGCGTGTGTGCGTACATGAGAACGCGCCTTGATTCATCTAGATACTCTTCGTGGTTTTTACTCTGTTCATTCTGTAGGTTATTTATTTGGCTTTTGATTAACAACGGAGATTCATTGCGTGTGTGAATAACCTCAGGTTTCCGCTTAAAGCAGATGACTTCTGTGCTTGTTTGAAATGAAGATGGAGATGTGACACACAGAGTAGAAATATGATCCTGTACTAGGTACAAACCTTCATTCCATTCAGAACGATTCTTTTTCATTAGAGACCATGCTGAACGACGCATTCATAATCAAACAGCCATGTAGAACGTTGGTGGCCATCTGATGTCATCATAAAGTGCCAGACATGCTGGTCATCACTATTTTGTGTTTTTAAAATAGTTTGTTTTTACACAGAATAGCCAGAGACAAAAGCACATTTACTAGGCTATACTTTCTCATTCATTCACTATTATGAATCTGGCGCATTAGAACTGTATGTGTATGTCTTTGAGTAGCTATTTCATGAATGCCTATGCGTGTTAACATTAAGTAACATCAGTATTTGATAGATCAAATATTTCCTGAGAGGATATAGGTGTGTCTCTGCCCAACCCCATGATTGATAAAATGCACCATGGCAACTGCTCAACATGTTTTGAAGGGCAGCGAAATACATCATTGATGTACAAAATTGAGTGTCATTGATGTATCAGTGACATTGATACATCATGTATCAATGTCATTGATACATCAATGACACACACACACACACACACACACACACACACACACACACACACACACACACACACACACACACACAGAGAGAGAGAGAGAGAGAGATTGATGTCATTTTATGCCTGTTTAAACAGATGAAATGACATGACACATTGTGATCTATTAATTTATTCAAAAATATTTTTTAAATGCATTTTAATAATTCATACATGCAGTGACTTCAATACACCGGTACTATGATCAACACATTTCTGAATTAAAATCCACTTCTGTATTTCCACATAAAGTAAAAAATACCAGGGTGATATCCTGATTTAATAATGAACTGATAAATAGATATTTTATAGATATTTCAGAAATAAAGGGAGCAGTTTTTTATATTAATAATATTTGTTTAAAAAATGTTTAGGTTATGCAACCAACATGAAGAGAGTCATAAAACTGATATGATATCACACTCATACTGTAATTTTGTGTCAAGGTCAATTAGCTTCTTAGAATATCAGAACATTATGGTTTTTATGAATTAAAAAGTCAAGTTTTTTTATTATTATTTGTTTTACTTTTTATCTTTTCAAATATGTGTGCACTCACATTTGAAAAATCCCCAAACTTTAATTTAAACTTAATGTCGACATGAAACGAAAGTTGAGGTTGTCTTTTCATTCCTATTGTGACGTATATCTAAGTGAAAAGAATAAATAGTTTGTGCATGGATAAATCAATTATAATAAGCCCTGCAATATTTGATAAAAAACAAAACAAGAATTGTCTATTTTGCTTTCATGGTGACTTTAACATGAAAAACAAAGTGGTCACAGACTGTTGGACACCACTGTAATATATTGTATGTTTGATGGAACTGGATAAATATTCTGAATGTTCTGATCCAATCTGACTTCTGACCTGTAATGCTGCCTGAATCATAATCATAAACTGTTCGCTCGTTGGCCAGAGGAGAACTGGCCCCCGACTGAGCCTGGGTTCTCCCAAGGTTTTTTTCTCCATTCTGTCACCTGATGGAGTTTTGGTTCCTTGCCACTGTTGCCTTTGGCTTTTGGCTTGCTTAGCTGGGGACATTTAATAACCAACAATATTATTGATCTGACTTACTAAAGGTGGACGATGGCGCAATTTAGTATTATTTTCATGTTATCACTCTGAAGCTGCATTGATACAATCTGTATTGTAAAAAGGTCTATATACTTGACTTGTTTGTGCACTGAATAGGAATATAAACTGAATATGTATGCTGAATATGAATGATTCTTGTGCCACAGTATGTGTATATAGCTGCAGCCCTCTCTCTGTCTCTTCTTTCCTGTGTTTGATTTATCTTGACAGCTCTACCCTCAGCTATTACATAAGCAAGCTCCCAACTATCGTTCCATGTTTACCCAGTCATGCCCGGCCACTGTTTCGTCTCAGCAGGCTCCAACTGCCAGCAAACAACCCACCCGCCGTTTCATCTCTAAAGCAGGCCTGTGTAACTGCAGTCCTGTTCACTGGGCTTTCCCAGTGTTACACTGTGAGGTTCACCATCAAGGGTTTTCCACTGATCTTCATTTCCTCCCTCTGTTGACAGTAGATCCAGCAATCCATGCTGAGAGAGAAATTTTCCTGCCTGTCTCTTCCAGCTCTATTATCATTGTCTGCTTACCATCACCAAAAGCGTTATCTGATCTGGACACCCTCATTGCTCGCTTCCTTCAACTGTTTATTTTTAAACGATGAATAAGGATTAAGCTTTAAGGTTTGTAGATTGAATCATCGTGGACTTGCCTTGTGATTTTACATGACTGTCACATAAAAACAGAGACATGCGTTAGAACAGCACTACTCGTGAAAAAAGTTGCTAAAGGCCCCGTTCTTTATTGTTATCGTTCACACCATAGACCTTATTCAGAGCAGCGCCATTACAGGTATGAAAGCAAGGTATGTTTTCAATGGCATTCGCTGTAAAAAGCTAAATAAAGCTCCCTGATTACTTATAATTTTCCACAGCTCATGTGTCTGGAGTTTTTTGTCTACTGAAACTTCTTGGAAAGATATTTTTGCAATGTTTCGTCAGCAGAACAATCCAAAAACATTAAATAACAGTACAACCCACTGAAAAGATGTGTCTATGCCTCACAGATTCGCTTTAAAATCAAAGATGGTGCTGCTGTGAATAAGGTCTATAGCCTTTTAAAAAAAGATGGACAGTGTGTCTTCGCTTCCTTCCACTGTAATATCCCAAAATATCCCAGTAACGGTCTTGCCGATTACGTCGTTCAGAGCCCGAGTCTGCGCTCAGTCGCTAGCACAGCTGTGAATCATGGCGTTACACCCAATTTTGTAGGATCAATTAATTCAATAAACCAAACCTATTAGAAAAATGAACATATAGAATTATGATCTATACTGCAGCCAGCCACCAGGGGGGCGATCGAAATGCTTTGGCTTCACTTTTCAGCACACTTGGTGATAACTAAAGATAACTATAACGATAACTATGTTAGCATCCACACCATCGCACAATAACGTTCTGTTTATTCTAAGTGCGCGCTACAGTTACATCATCTGCCGCTTTAAATGCTTTCTCATCAATTAAAGCAGGATGGATTATCATTGGCTGTCTCTGTTTTTATTGTTCATAATTTTTTTGAGTGCAATCAACTAAGTCTGTCCAACATGTGATGATGGATTGTTATCCAAAAGAAAGGAATTAAAAGAAGTACTTGGCAAATTGAAACTAAACTATAAAAAAAAAAACAAAAAAAACACCCTTGGAGCAGCATTGAGGAAAATATATACACTGTTAATTACATTTTTGAAAGAAACAGGCCTAATGGAGTGAGTATAAAAAAAAATTATATATATATATATATATATATAATATTATTATTCTCCTTCCCCCTCATCCTGCCAAATCTTCGGATCCACACTCCGGTCCAGTAGGTGGCGGTAAAGCACCTATAAACTGGTTTGCTGACCACCAAAAAAAAAAACTAAGAAATAATTTTGAAAGTGATTCCAACTTTATCATTCATCGGTGTTGTTATAGTTGTGGTGTGTAGACTGCTATTCGTTTAAATTTAGAATTATTTTTTGCACTTTAACTATACCTTTATTGTTATCATTATATCATTGTACTTGAACAGGCCTTAACTCTGGAACTGGAAAAGCTACATTATATTGAAAAGTGCTGAGCTCCAGCCGCGCTACTGAAAATACAGTAAGTTAGCAGAGTTGCTTATTCCAGCCAGTTACTCCGCAACACTGCATCGGTCAATGGTCAAAACATTCATGCGTCTCTGAGGGAGCACTATTGTAATCTGTCTGGCAGCCAACATTTGGCATTAGCAAACTGCCGTGGTTCACAGATCATTACTCTAAAATGCTTCTCTTTATTTCCTGGTGTTATTCACTACAAAATGTCAGCATGTCATATTTTTGGCATAATCGCAGATCGTTTTGTAGCGTAGTGGGCTATTTGTGGGAGCCCAATGCCAGTTCGATAGATCAGGGTGTATAAAAGTGAGAGAGAGAGGGAGTGCAGTGAAAACAAACACAGACATCTGTGATTAGGCAATCAGGATCTGTGGAATAACAGTTTTCTGGACTGGACTCATCACTGCTGAACACAAAGGGAGGGCTGGGATTCAAGCGATGTGTTCTTTTTGTGAGCTGAGAACACACAAAATGTTATAGCTTGTCAATGAGTCAAAGATGAGGAGGACACACACACACACACACACACACACACACACACACACACACACACACACACACACACACACACACACACACACACACACACACACACACACACACACACACACACACACACACACAGACAGTCTACAGACCTTGAGGGTGATTCTTTTATTGGCCATTACTGTTGCATCACATGTACACACAGCAATGATGATGTCAATATGGGTGGGTGGAGATGTTGCCATAGTAACTCTGTTATGGGTGAGTTTGTATCCTTGATTGACAGCTGAAAGATTTTAATGTCTCTCTCAAAAATAAAATCACGGACATGTTATTTAACCACTTCACATTACCAACGTCATCATTCTATTCATCTCAGGCTTATTACTGTACTAGCTACAACACCCTCTCATGTACGATAATTTCAACAGTTAACTGTCAGTACCGTTAAAAATGTTTATCTTGGAAAAGTTTCAAGATGTTTCACACAGTCACAGGATTGTTTAACTCATATTGTCAACCCATGTTTAAGTAAAATGGCATATTCCTCTTTGTAATGTAACCTGTTTGTGTTTCAGCCCCTAAAGTATGTGTTTATTTAAGAAATGGCGGGAATAAAACATGATTAAATTAGAATAAAACAAATATTCAAAATATCCAGACATAATCGGTTCACTTGGGACTGGTTTAAATGTGATAATCTCAAACGATAATCATTAAGCTTCAGTTTTGGTGTGGCACAATATGGAAAGAATACAACTATTTTCTCAAAAAGGAGAGGAAAAAAAAAGTTTCCTTAGCAACCTGCTGTTATTTGTCATAGTTTACTTCCTGTGCCATGGTAACAAGAAATAAAACAGGATATGATGAGCTTGCATGTGTTTTGAAGAATTTAACAGTGTTGCAACCCCGTTGCGCACTGCATGGCAAGGCAATTGTATCATCCCATGTCTGTTTTTATTGCTAGACAAATATTTAAACATGTAATCAAGTTAGACAGCATAATGTATTTGATTAGCTTACTGTCGTTTGTTAACTAGATGGCAAGCATGTTGCATTAAATTTATGCTAGAACAGAAGAGAAAACTGACACCCTTAGAAGAAAAAAAAAAGAGAGAAAGGAAAGAACTGTTTGTTTCCTTGCACTTCCTGTGTAATTATTGTGAGATTTGGCTTATCACAGTCAGTGCATATTGCTGCTGTGCATACTTTGTGCACGAGTTTCACGTTTCCCCTTATTTACTACCACTAAAACTTTATGGCACTGAGCTGTTCATGATTTGGCACCAGTTTTGGCATTAAACGCCCGTGTTTCATGCTGGGGTGTAATTGACATTTCTTTTCCAAGGTAACTGTTGCCTGAGCTGATGAGGATTTTTCCAGTATAATGGGCAAATGTTGAGAGAGCATGTCACATGAAGCTGAGAAGTGTGATATAATCACTGGCAGACAGACACCAGCTGGGCGAGAAGCGAGTCCCTGCTGGCCTTCAGCAAGCTTTAGTGCTCGACACAATGCTTGGGTTAACGTAACTGGGTTTCCCTCATTAAAGTGCAGTGAATATCTGATGCAATTTTTGCTGTCTCTGTACTAACATTATTATAAATAATCTACAAAAAAAAATCACATTTTTATTTTTAATTAAATGTGTTTGTCTTTCATCATGAGGATGTGGCCCCAGACAAATGTTTCAAGTAGTTTCCCCAAATTCATCTGAAACTTATTCAACCCACTGAATTGAATCCCTCACAACAGCACAAATCTGCAAAACAGGTGTTGTCTCAAGGACACCTGATGCAACTCAACAAGGGTTTCATTAGTTGCAGATTTCAACACATGAAATACCTGAACTGGCTAGGTTTGTTGAGTGTCACGTTTGACTGCATTTTAGAAAAATGGCTAAGTCAAAAGAATGGTCTAAAAAGTTAAGAGAATATATCATCGCCCTTTACAAACAAGGAACAGGATACAAAAAGATAGCGAAGTCACTAAATGTTCCTAGAGACACCATTGGAAACATAGTTCGCAAGTTCAAAGTTAAAGGAACAGTGGTTGCACTACCTGGACGGGACAGAAAAAGGAAGCTATCAAAGGCTGCAACCAGATTTCTGAGAAGGCAGGTTCAGAAAAACCCCTTGAGTAACTGTGAAAGACCTGCAGCAAGATTGGGTGGCAACAGGCACTGAGGTTTCAGCTTTCACAGTAAGGCGCGTACTAAACGCATGCGAACAAGCACAAGAAAAGTCAGCTACAATTTGCTCAAAATCATATACATAAGCCACAGACGTTTTTGGATTCTGTTCTGTGGAGCGATGAAAAAACGATGGACAGATGAAAAACTGATGAAAAAACTTTTCGGCCCTATGGATCAGCGGCATGTCTGGAGGAAGAAGAATAAAGCATGTGCTGATACAAAAACTCTTCCTACAGTTAAGTATGGTGGTGCTCTTTGATGCTCTGGGGATGCTTTGCATCCTCTGGCACTGGAAACCTGTAGCGTGTGGAAGACAAGATGGATTCACTGAAGTATCAGGAAATTCTAGGAGAAAACATCATGCCGTCTGTAAGGAAGCTGAAGCTTGGATCATTGGACCAATTCCAATCTTGGATCATTGGAATCATTGGACCTTCCAACCGGACAATGATCCCAAGCATACCTCAAATTCCACCAAGGCTTGGTTGCAGAAGAAGTCCTGGAAGATTCTACAGTGGTCATCACTGTCACCTGACTTGAACCCCTCAGAAAATTTCTGGTGGGATTTGAAGAAGGCGGTTGCAGCACGCAAACCCAAGAATAATACTGAACCGGATTCCATTGCTCATGAGGAATCGGCTAAGATTCCTCAGAAACGCTGCCAGAAGCTGGTGTCTGGTTATACATCGCGTTTGCAACAGGTCATAACAGCAAAAGGGTGCTCTACTAAGTACTAAAGATGCTTGAAATGAAGGGGCTGAATCATTTTGAGACTGCAGAAGTCATTAAAAGTTATATTTTCAGTTGAATTTGGGGAAACCACTTGAAACATTTGATGTGTTGAGCTATTTCAATTACTTTTGTTTGATTTGTTAATTGAAAACAGCTGAACGTCTATACATTTTGCAATGGGGGTTGAATAATATAAACTTTTATCCCATTACTTCTGTGATAATATGAATATTTTTAACACAGAAAGGACACAGGAATCGCTTTCTTTTAACCATTAATCATGCAGCTCTAGAAACATCAGCATTAATTTAACTAAGCTTATAGTTTCATAACCTTGAGGACAAGGTTTGTAACATCACAATTAAACTGTGGAACTTTCAACCCTGTTACTGTGGACCCTGTAACTATCATATTTTCCATTCTAAGGTAATGTATAATTTAATGTCATAATGACATTATCATTCTTTTAAGAAGTGAACCTTTAAGGTAAACAAGATTTTCCCCCAACGACAAAACGTCAACCCTGTTACTGTGATTTTGTATAAACAATTGATAATTTAAAAGTGTTTTTAAAGTCTAAAACAGAAGTGTACTTTATAATATTCCCCACTCAAAGTCAAATTACAATTATTGAATGAGAACTTTTTAGAATGCTTTAAAATAAAAGTAGTTGAAAGTGAAAAAGTGCCTAGAAAGTGCTTTATAATTTACGTTTTTTAAAATGTTATCTGTCAAGCACACCTGAGTACTAGACTCATTTTAAAATATTAACCACAATCTCAGTGACGTGTGATATCTGAACTCTTGATAAAAAAAATATATACAGTACTGTGCAAAAGTCTTAGGCATGTTAATATCTCCCCCCAACCCAAAAAATTAACATGCCTAAGACTTTTGCACAGTACTGTATATATATTAACTATATATTGTTAACTATATATTGGCTATTGCACACAAGCAGAAAGCAGAAAATATCATCAGACAAACCATCAGCTTGGTAAAGTGCCAAGTTTCCATGCAGTTTCTGTTTTCACTCACTTAATAGGTAGTCTAGCAATAGGTAAATCAAAAGTAATCTGACTGACTTTATTTTGGCTTTACTTTACATCAGAGAAAATTACTCTCATATGCAACAGTACAACTGGTTGAAAAGCCCTGTCTACCGAAAGAAAATGTTGAAGACAGAAATGTTACATTTTGCAGGATTTCAGAGGCAGATCAATAAGCCTCAAAGTGCATTTATTGCTGGATTACCGCCACAAGAGTACCACAATCATCCACTTAACTGTGACACCGCCTTACCCTTTCTTGGCCATATATACTACCATAAATCCATTGATACAAAATCAGACATAATATTTGGGCAGACCACATATCCACACGGTTTCAATTATGAGGCCACCAAGCCACAGATGGCATAGATCAGTAACACAAATGACCAGGAATACAAGTTTATTGGTGTCTTGGTAAAGCTTTGAACTTGGGGATTTTCTTCACCATGTTCTTGCAATAGATCTCCAAGGCTCCTACATTTCAGGCAGGCAGGCAGTTTCCATTTGTGTACTCTGGAGTCTTCATTAAATCAGTTTATCAGCACGGAAATGACTGTGGTTGCAATGGAGAGAGTTTGGCGTGGGACACGCTGGTTATGTCATAATGGAGTAATAGACTGAAGGAAAGCAGAACATACAGGAAAACGACTGTTCGGTAACCATGGTAACCTGCCACTGTTATACAGTATCAATTCCCTAATCCATAAACGTTTAGGCATTTAACACCTACCTGTAAAATAAACCAGTGAGTAACAGAGTGAGAAAACTGTCAGCGCACTGAAGAGAAAGATTTAAGGATAGTAAAACTTTTATTTTAAGCCAATACTCTGGCATGCCTCAGAATAAACTAGAATGAATGAAAGTGGTTTTATATGGAAACTGTGCAATTTAAGAATCGCAGACTGTAGGACAGCAGGAAAATGTCCTGTGGATCAGTATCCTGGAGAAGCGATCATGCTCTTCTACTGTATTTGGCACTGCTCCATCATTGTGCTGCAACCAAAGGGGAAATGTTTAAGCCATTATGTTGGAGATGGGTTGATGTTTGTTCTTCTCCAAAATCCTCTTTGTGTTAAAATCATTTCCAGCATAAAATGGAATGGTTTTTATTTGAAGGGTGTAGTGGAAAACTTTATGCTGATAAGGCTCTTAAAGATTTGGGCTAATGTATCACAGATCCTAATATTATAGTGGTTAAGTAATCATTAAATATTAGGCTGGGGATTCTGTGGTCGCATGTTTGTGAATACTGTTGTCGTTATAAAACTGGCCCATTTAATATGGCATTACTGTGGAAACAGCTTGTAAATCCATGTCGTGAAATAAAGGACTCTAAGGGGAAAAGGAATGAGAAACACATCATATTTTGAAATCTAAATCACCAAAAATCTGTCTGTTCTCTGTCATTATGCCTGATGGAATCCTGTGGAGGTCCTCTAAAGTGTCTCTGATTATTAAAACAAACCCAATTGTATAACAATTAATTGTTCCTTGCTGATTGGGTCTGAAAATCCACGTTATACAACAGTCCTCGAGCTCTTCCTCGTTTAACTGTTTGTATCTCTCTGCTTATTGTCTGAGACCAGGACAGCTGCAGGTTCAGAGTATTGGGCATGCCAAAAGAGTTGTTGCGAAAGATAGGGGCGCGTCGAAAGGTACACAATGCTACAACAGAAACTAACCCCTAACCCCTACCCCACACCCTAACAGGTTTTCAGCACGTCTATTACTTCAACCTGCAGATACCCACACTTGTGTTTGTGTGTTTCAGGCAGACTGCCTGTGCAGAAATAGTGTGCATTTTTCAGTGGCATTGTTACATTGTTATGCCAGTAGGTGGAGACAAGTGACTGTTATGAACTGATTAAAAAAACACAAGAGTCCATTCAGGAATACGCTATTTATGAATGACCTATTGAATTATTCACTCAACCGACTCCTTCAAAAACACAGATTCATTAAGGAAAGAAAAACAACTGCATCCAAAATCGCAACTATATAGTTAGCAAAAAACAGTATGTGACAAAAGAAGTATGTCATTCACTGTACTCATAAAAGAGTAGGCAAAAATTACCCGGATGACCTACTACTTCCAGCGAGATTCTGAAGTGAATCGATGGACCCTTTACGATCCTATGAGGCCATGGGAGAGGATTTGTAAATGGCGGTGAAGCAAAGCAACTGGCGCTGGTAGTTCACATGATAATGACAACAGGGTGAATGTAGTACGTCTGGATTACATCCATACTATATAGTACATACGTTTTTTAGCGGTCGCAAAGTACCCTTACAGAAAAAACACATGAATTTCACATGTTATCACATGTTTTCCACATGTGATTACATGTGACCTCATGTGATCACATGTGTTCTCATGTGAACAACATGTCACCACATGTGAACAACATTTTACCACATGTGAACAACATTTTACCACATGTGAACAACATTTCACCACATGTGAACAACGTCACCACATGTGAACAACATTTCACCACATGTGAACAACATTTCACCACATGTGAACAACATTTTACCACATGTGAACAACATTTCACCACATGTGAACAACATTTCACCACATGTGAACAACGTCACCACATGTGAACAACATTTCACCACATGTGAACAACATTTCACCACATGTGAACAACATGTCACCACATGTGAACAACATTTCACCACATGTGAACAACGTCACCACATGTGAACAACATTTCACCACATGTGAACAACATTTCACCACATGTGAACAACATTTCACCACATGTGAACATAATGGAGCATGTGGCACATGTGGAAAACATGTTTCTATAGGTTATAATGTGGAGCTCATGTGAAATATATTTGCACATGTTGTAAAATAATTTTTAACATGTGAATCATGTTTCCACATCACAAATACTGTACATTTTCAGCTTCTTTGTAATGGGAAGTTGTCCCATTTTGTCACAGTCATACTTAACTTCAAGTAAGTGCCAGTTAATAAATAATCAATTTTAGACTTAATAACGACAAAAATGTAAACCATATTCAATGGTTTTTTGTGTGTTGTTACGTCCTGAGACGTATTTGTGATTGGTATTAGAAATGTTTTATAAGTTATACATAATCATGTCGAGAGAAAGCCCACCCAGCACCAGACGTCATTAAGACATTGTTTTTTGGGCTGAATCAAGTCGGCCCGTCATAGTCTTAATTTAGCCCAAAAATAGACGTTGACATTTGGGCTTTGTTTGGTCCGTCTGTTTTAAACCACATTTAGCCCTAATATAGCATAAATACAATTAAAGTCTATTGTAGCAAGTGAATAAATAGATTGTAGAAATAGTTTCAAAGTTACGTGTCACTGCACATCCCAGAAATACATTATTTGTGAACACCTATGTTCGTAAACCATCTACCTACATGATTTGGCATAAATCCAGTAAAAAGCGCTCCCTAGTGGTTTGTATCTCGTTGAAAACTTGTGCTGAATATTATTACACCTATATCTGAACATTTGTTAACAGTTACTACATTAAATATGCCTATAATGCATCCATAAAAACATTAAACATCAAAGTAGTTTAAACACTGTAGACCCCGATAAACAACAGCACTATTAATATATTCACATGTGAATATTAATATATTCACATATGTAAAGCACTGTTAAATATTGAAATACATTTAATAGATTTGAAATACATAAAAAAAAATACTCAGAATAAAGCTTTGTTCTTCGTGTCACATCTGTGAATTTGTGTAGAAAACGTTCATAATTATATCATGTAGTTTTTGCTATTTTGTTTCCACACCGCGTCTACTAAAGGTAGGCCTATATATTATATTATAATGTAGCCTATTATATATATATATAACTGACAGACTTGTACGTTTTCAATGCTTTTATATTTTCATTCTATTTACAGTTTGCGATGGCCACAAGCCTACTATCCACTTAATAATGTATCAAGTTTCAGGATATTTTAGCTGATTATCAAATAATTCACTCCATCAATTCAAAATGTATGTAAATGCTGCGTGACTTCTACGTGTTTTAATGGGCGCGCGCGCTGAATATTAAAGCAGCATTTGAACTGGAGCGGAGGGCGTTACCATGGAAACGAGGCAGCAGTTCAACTGACAATCAGCGAAACTCCGTCTCTCACTGTTGTTTTAACTACTTTAAGGTAAGTTTAGTCCATAAAATTACACAGATTGTACATACAAGTGTTTCTGAGACTTTCTTTCATGTAAATGACTCGCTTCCGTTGAATATTTACTTTATAGAAATGGCTTAGTGTCTTCGCAAAAGTCCGTTAGCATCTCAACCGTTAACGTTAGGCTAACTTGAGGTAACTTAACGTTAAGTTAGGTTAACTATAGACTTGAGCTGTAAGTATGGGCGTTTAATCACATATTATGTGTAGATGAGATATTTTGATAGTTTTGTAAAGGTTTTGCTGACAATTGGTCAATGGATGAATGGGAATAGTCTAATTTATTTAACCTAAAAGTACGGACTGTATGGTTAATTCATAGTTATCAAGTGACGTCAGGATGCAGCGAGCTGTACTTGACCTGGAGGGCAAAATAAGCCTTTCCTCCATTGCCCACCAGTCATTTTTATCAGGTTTGTAGTTAGTATTAATGTAGTAAAACAGTGTTATTAAAAGAGCAAATTCATACCACTTATTCATGATGCATACTTTGTACAGGTTAGCAGATGAACACAGAACAAGTTATTTATAACATAATAATAGTGTTTGTCTTCTCCCCTTTACAGTATTGTTTGCCATCTAGTCCTGATCACAGAGTTTAGCTCCCAAACCCAATAAGGCAGACCTGAGCAGCTGATCCAGGATCATCAGAAACTCTGCAGAACTTTGGTCTGGACACCAGTGTTGTAAGTTCAGAACATATTGCAGGAGATATAATATCGTCTCTCAAGGTCCACTTACATGCAGAGGTTTACTCCAACCTAGTCCAGCACACCTGAACAAGCTAGTCAAGGTGCTAAACTCTGGGTAAATATCACTCAGGTCTCTAGCTCAGTAGTCAGTGGTTAAGGGCCGTCTTTATCACAAAATCCTTACAGTGCACTGAAACATTTGCTCCCTAAAAACTCACTATGTTATCGGAAATTCTGAAGCTCAAAACTTTAATCACACAAGACAGTTCGCTACAAAATTACATGTGATAGGCACTAGCGGCAATCAGGATTTTGATTGTAGGCGCTTTTCTGCGGCACTGAGGACAGCGACTCAGTAGCCTACCTGAATTTAATGCATAATTAAGCATAAAAAAAAAAAAACTGTAGGATTTTTTTTCTTTCTTTTTAATACAATTACAATGTAATATTTTCAATTGTTTAATAACATTATAGGCCTATTATTTTTAGTTTATTAACAGTAGGGATGCACCGATCCGATACTCAGTATCGGTATCGGCTCCGATACTGCCATTTTTGGCGGATCGGGTATCGGTCAGATGAGGCCGATCCAAATCCGATATTGTGTGTATACTATTCAGTGTTATTGTTAAGCCACACAAAAGGCACACAAACATTATAAAGCACCATAAATTTTTGTGCACAATATTATAAGTGTTCTGAAGCCATTATATAGTATAATGTGAGATATAAATGAATATTTAAGTCGGTAAATTCAAGATCACGTAAATGTTTCTCTCAGCTGCGGCTGTCAATCATTCTTCATTCAGCATTCAAACAGCGCGTCGCGTTCGGTTACGACAGTTAACACGATGAAACTCTCTCCAAGATGATTCAATGTTACTATTATTATACTTGATCTGTAGATAAAGGTCTATGGTTTCGCATAAAACAACTCTTATCTTGCTGGATTTTATTGCTGTACCTTAATCATGTTACTTTCTACCGGGTGTCTGTTAGATCACAACACTGGAGAAAAGTCAGAGCACTATTTGTTCTTCACGCGCACAGTAACTGAAATTTAAAACTGTTAAAAGAAAATGCTGAATAGACTATTGCATAGATAGATACTGTATAATACACTACGCATCAATATGTATTTTCTTTGTGCTTGAAACTTTTCAATGCGGACTCGACGCGCTGCGCGCTGTGACTCATGTTGCTTCAAGCGCATCATTCTGCGCTCGGGATGCGCATAAAAGCGCTTTGTGCCGCACTGTATTGGAGCCTTTCATATCATAATACAGGGACGCAATGAAAGATTATTAATAGCCTTTCTTGTTCTGTCCTATCTATCATATGTTGCTACCTCATTAAACAGCTGTGCTATACAGTTAAAAAATGTCTCAATTTTATAGTAGGGTATAAAATAATTGCTATTAATTGCTAAGTTTTACCAGATTTAGTGTTACACTTATTGTCTCTAATTTGTTCCCCACTAAACATTTTTTTTTTTCACAAAATGTTCAGATTTTATACAATTATTGTGCACTCGTGATTTTTCTAGACTAAATTTTACTGAATTATCCACTAATCTAGTTTATAATAGCATTTATGTCAGATTATGATCATATATTTTTTGTTGTTGTTGTTTTTCTTTTTTTTCAGTTCTTATTATCAGTTCAACACAGAGTTATAGAAATTCTACTTGATTAAAAAAAACCTGTGCTGGTATCGGTACGGATCGGTATCGGCCGATACTCAGAATTTTTGGTATCGGATCGGTTCTGAAAAAATGGTATCGTTGCATCCCTAATTAACAGCAACAACAACAACACACACACACACACTTCTCTGCATATCTTCAGACAAAATAAAGATATCTGTCAAAACAATGAAGATATTTTACAAACCAACTGCCAGGGATGTGCAAACACTTTGTATTGTATAGCCATTGTATGTGTATTTCAATTATAAATACGTTACAATATGGAGTAAAATTGGTTGCAACTCTGGTTTCATCACAAATTTAAGGAAACAGGCCTAACTAATATAGTGATGTTACATTATTTTATTTTATAAGCGTCAAATTATTATTATTATTATTAATTTATTTTATTATTAATGATCTTTGTACTGTGTACTTTGTAATGATGATGTACTTTTATTTCTCCATCAGGGTGTAGCCAAAGTGATGCTCTGTCGTCATTGCAAGTTTTCTGACAAAAGCCAGTCAATTCTCCTACAGCAAGATCTACTGAAACACTGGCACGTGACCAGAACACTTCACTGCATTTACATACATTGTGTGTGTACATTCAAAACCAAAGGGTGCGTTAAAGACTCATCTGCCAAGATTTCACTCTGAGTTCAGTGATATCTGTGAGGAGAAGACATATTGCACTGCCCTAATCTTTGATTGTTTTTCTATCCCAAAACAGGATGCCTGCTGAAGGAGACACCGAGGACTGAGACAATACACTTTTTTTAAATGTATAATTTTAATTTGGTTTTGCTTTGTTTGTTTTAAACATTCAATTTGTACTGCATATTTTGAAATGAAATAAAAGCTAAATTTGAATTATTTGTTTTAATGTTGGGAAACATGGCTATAGGCCCCACAAAAGAACATGGTAGGCCTACCATTTTCTGTGGTATATTGCTGAATGATTTTTACATGGGTTTCACATGAAGTTGCAGGTTTACGTGGGGTGTAGGTTTAACATAGATTGTTGATGGGTTTCAAATGTTATTCCATGGGTCTCTCATGGAAATTTTACGTTTCACATGTGATTATTGGTTTCACATGGAAATGTCAGGTTTCACTTATGATCTCATGGGTTTCACATGTGATTTCATGGGTTTCACATGTGATCTCATGGGTTTCACATGTGATTATAGGTTTCACATGTGATCTCATGGGTTTCACATGTGATTATAGGTTTCACATGTGATTTCATGGGTTTCACATGTGATTTCATGGATTTCACATGTGATTATAGGTTTCACATGTGATTTCATGGGTTTCACATGTGATTATAGGTTTCACATGTGATCTCATGGGTTTCACATGTGATCATAGGTTTCACATGTGATCTCATGGGTTTCACATGTGATTATAGGTTTCACATGTGATTTCATGGGTTTCACATGTGATGTCATGGGTTTCACATGTGATCTCATGGGTTTCACATGTGATCTCATGGGTTTCACGTGATTATAGGTTTCACATGGGAATTTTACGTTTCACATGTGAGCTCATGGGTTTCACATGTGATCACATGTGTTTCACATGCAATCACATGTGCAAATGTTCCAAAAGCACACATTTCCCGTGTGCAAAACACATGTTTCACATGTGATCCACATATTTCACATGTGCAAAGTAACATGTTTTTACATGTTAAATTTCACATGTGCAAAATCACATGTGCATGTGGTCACATGTGATCACATGAGTTTTTGCACATGTGAAGTTCATGTGTTTTTTCTGTAAGGGTAATTACTTGTTCAAAATAACTATCTACTCAGTATGTGATTTCGGCGGGAGTCAGTTTCTTTATGAGTGAGTCATTGAATCATTTACACAACCGATTCGCTTAAATACAACGATTCATTCAGGAGCATGTGTTGCTCTGAGACAGAAAGATGAATTGTGCTGTGGCTTTGTTTGAAACTATTTTGACTGGAAGAGCAACTGTCTAAAATGTAAGTTACTAAATATTAAACTGTTGCATAAAAGAAATGATCACACTTTTAATTGTTCTGTTCCTCTTGATATCAGCACGCATTTGTTTACGCACTGATTTTCAGAACAACAGCAAAATTGCGAGAGCGATATTGTTTAAATATTTTAATATTGTAAAAATGTCCGATCAAAACTACACAGGGCCTGACCTGAAAAAAAAATACAATAAATTATTGTTTATTCAGTTGCACTTTTCACAGATAGATGTATTGCTTGTTGTTGTCTTTATTTGTCCCTGATTAATGCAGTGGCCAGTTTCAAGCTGTGATATGAATCAGAGCCGGACAGTAACGGAGTACATTTACTTGAGTACAGTACTTAAGTACAATTTTGAGGGATCTGTACTTTACTCAAGTATCATTTTTGGGGAGTACTCATGACTTTACTCAAGTACATTTGAGAGGCAAATATTGTTCTCTTTACTCCGCTACATTTCTATCCATAACCGTGAGTACCCGTTACTTCTTCTAAAAAAAAAATCTCGGAAACCCTCAATTTGTTGGTTCCCTCTCAAACGTGATTGGATTGTGCAGGCGCCACTGATTGGGACAGCCTATCAGCAATCACCTCAGCTTTCCACCAAAGTCAACTCCATTGTCAGATTTAGATAAGAGACGAAACCATGGACGAAACAATGGATGAAGACGCAGCAGGTCCATCCCGGGAATGTGCCAACCCATGGCCCCACCTCACCAGACTATTTCAATTTTCTGAACAAGTTAATGATAGTTTTCGCTTCAAGTGTTTGCTGTGTTTACCAATGTAAGCACTGTGGCAGTAGTAATGCAATATTTAGAAAATGTACTCTTGTATTCTTGATACTCAAGTACTTTTAAAAACAAGTACTTTAGTACTTTTACTTAAGTAGATCTGACTGTAGTACTTTTACTTGTACTTGAGTAAAATTTAGCAAGGGGTATCTGTACTTTTACTCAAGTAATGAAGCTGTGTACTCTGTCCGCCTCTGATATGAATACACTATGATCACCTATACTTTCCAAAATTTTGTCATAACATGGTTTGTGCATTTTTAATATCTTTGCAAATGTGATGGATCCCCTTTTTTGAAAAAAGTTGACATTTTGAAAAACACTTTTACCACAGGGTGGTTTCGTTTCCACAACCAGCGTTTCTGACTCCTTGGACCGACTGAGCGCTGATTGGGCACAGTTCTCTCTGTAACTTGAATCAATCGAGTGTGGTTTAATATGTTCCACAGGTTTGGGCCTCTTCTGATCTGGTTCTTTGTTGGCTGCCGTTTTAGTTGCTAATCAAGCGCTAATCACATGTTAGTGTACTAACAGATCAAGAGAGATTTTCTGAGGTCATTTTGAGGGCTCATTTGTCTTTTAAAATTAGAATCAATGTTAAACAGAGACCTCACTTTTCTTAGTGGCCCCTAGTTAATATTAGCCTAATCTTTCTCCAGGAGGAAAAAAGAGGGAGGGTTTGTTTAACATGCCTGTTGCATCAAAGAAAAAGAAAAATAGAAGAAATATTCTGGAATGCTGAATGTCTGAGAACCTTCTGTCTCTATGGAAACCGTTGCTCAACACAAACAAATGCTGATTCGCTCTCCAGACGTGAAAAGAAAAGAA
The DNA here is from genome assembly GCF_951802725.1 of Rutilus rutilus. Classification (NCBI taxonomy): domain Eukaryota; kingdom Metazoa; phylum Chordata; class Actinopteri; order Cypriniformes; family Leuciscidae; genus Rutilus; species Rutilus rutilus. The sequence goes on from NC_140226.1 coordinate 27,502,266, forward strand.
ACGTTTTCCCAAAGGAAAGAGTTGGACCAAAGGGTTCCTCTGGTGGGTTTATGTGGGAACTCTTTCAGACCACTGGTGAATTCAGCCAAGTCGAAGAATAGCAGAGCAGCTGCTTTATCTATCGCAGGACGTTGGCCATATTTCAGTCTGTCCGTCAACCCTTTTTTAATAGCATTTATCAAAGTATACTGCTTCTACAAAACTGGACAGAGAAAAAACTAATAAAAGACTAATATTAGAGTCTCTTTGCCATTTTTTGACCTATTATTGCAAGGCAAGGTTAGTTTAGGTTGTAAAAAAAATATATACTTGTATTAATAATTCATGATATTTGATATTTTCAAAAATAAAATTTTATTTGTCAAACTTCAAATTTTTAACAAATATTTTTGAAAATAATGGACACATTTAATCACATATGTAAGGAAAATGTATTAATATTTTTATTAGAATTTTTTTTCAAAACCATATGAAACAAACATGAATACAAAGAGTAAATTTCCAAGAACTTTGATGGTGTTTTAAGCTGGATTTTTAAACGATTTTTTCATTTTTTATTATGGGCAGTCTTATTTGTTATTGTGGGGGGCTGCAAACGCATGTCTATAGAGTGCTGGGTTTTGATGGCATCCATGCACAACTCTATACTGTTGCTATAGATTTCTGTTGCTATTGAGCTGCTAAGGTTTTCAGTTGAAGTCTATGGGACTGTAGGGTAAGCAATGTATGATGTTATGTTAAATGGGTGTTGCCTCTTTGGCTGCTGTACAATTATTGGTTTTGGCCTTGAAGAAGAGTGCTTAGTTTGGCATAGATCATGTCTTCCCATGATTTTGAGGTAATTCTACAAAATGTCGAAAAATGTGCATGAACTCCCGTTTGTCACTTTATTATAGTGTCTAAATCAGTGTATCAACCACTTTAGTTTGTAACTGAGGAACAGATGAGGAACATCAAAATAAAAGACTACAGGGATGGAAAAGAGTCTGGGTTGTATTAATGGTGGGAATGCAGCCCAGTTTAGATGCTGGGATGGGGAGGCAAACACATAACAGGACGTTTAGTGGCAAAAGAAAGGAAAGATTGAGGGAGACCTGAGGAAGGGCCAGAACTGTCACATAATCAGTTTAACAGCTTTTCCCCATTTCTTCAATGAAAGAAGGAAGTTTCAGTATATACTGGTTGTCTTCAACTGGATTGTTTTAATGTAGAAAGGTATAGTCTGTCTTTGCAATGATTAAGTTGCCTCCATAGACTTTGACTGTGTTTTCAACACAGATTTGTTTTATTGTCTTTAGCCTGTCCAACCTACTACAAGTTTTGCCGTCATGCAAATGCTGTTAGAAAGTTGTTGTTGTAGGCTTTGTTGAGTAACTATGCTTCAATGAACCATGAAGGTCAGCCACTGTCAGCAACCTTGTGTGCCTTAAATATGGTTTTGTGTTTCATAATGCAGGGTATATATTTGATTCTACACAACACATTCCAGGTATGGTACACTTTGATGTCATGAAGAACCACATTTGACCCTTTCTATTGCACCCTTATTTATTTAAATTTTTTTTGGAATATTGCAATATTTAATGTAAATTATTTTTCTGTGCACATTTATTTTTAAATCCACGTGCTCTCATAATCTTTAATCAAAATAACTTCCCCTCCCTCTTCTCTTCTCTGGTGGGACAGCTTGACACCACTCTTGCTTGCACAATCAAGTGCAAAAAATGTTTTCTTATTCAAAATCCATTTCTTATTCATAATCCGCAGTTATACATCACAATAGGGAAGAAAAGACATCACAACTTTCGTTTCCTGCCAACTTTAATTAGCACCTTATTTTTGGAAAATGCCACTCAAAGCAAGACTCTGAAGTCTCACCATTATAAATGTTTTCTTTTTTAATTATGATTTTTGTGTGTTCTCATCTTTCCATTTTTCCACTCAGTATCCGCAGGGAATGTTTTTCCATTGTTTTTTTTTTTTTTACAATAGTCAAACAGTTCCAGCTTGAGGAATGAAAAGACAAAGAGATCAGCATATGGAGGAGTTTTATGTTTGGCTTAACCGCACAGAACGGCTCAGCTTTACGGTCAGATCTCTGAGTGTGGTCATCTACAGCAGTGGTTCCCAATTCCAGTCCTCGTGACCCACTGATCTGCACATTTTGTATGTCTCCCTTATTTAACACACCTGAACCAGATCATCAGCTCATTAGGAGAGACTCCATGAACTGAACTGAGTGTGTCAGATAAGAGAGAACTACAAAATGTGTAGAGCAGTGGGTCACGAGGACTGGAATTGGGAACCACTGATCTACAGTATGTGATTTGCCATCAGACAGATCCATTAGATCAGCGATTCTCCAACTAGGGATATTTGTACTTCAGGGAATACTTGGAAATATTTGGCTCTTGTTTTGTCAAACCTAAACCAAAATAGCACTTTTAAAGATACAATATGTAAGATTTTTGCATTAAAATATCCAAAAACCACTAGAAAAATTTGTATATATTTTGTTGACTTGTGTACTTTTATTTTATTTTTTATTTTTTACATTTTTACAATGTTTAAATCCAGAGAAATACGCAATTTTAAACAGTAAACCGACTCGTGTCTTTGGGTCGCCTGTCAATAGCGTCATATCCCCCTACCCTCAGCTGTCAGTAGAAACCATGGGAACACAGTGCGCTTCCTGAAAAAATGCAGAAGTATCTAGTGGTGAAACTAGCATAATGTGCCTTTAAATGATTAAAAGTAATAATTTTGATAATTGTATTGGGTAAGTTACATCTTCAACAGTGTAATTAGATTACTGTACTAATTACACTCTTTAAAAAGTATTAGATTACCTATTAGTTACATTATAAATCCCATATCAACCTCGAGTTGAACAATACAAGGATAGATTAAACTTTTTTTCTTAAACTGACCAAAGTGTGTAAAGGGAGAAGAAGGTTACATTAAAAACATAAATTATGATGTTAAATCCACTATTGTTTTATATTGGCCAACACGTTAGAATACTGTTCCGTCATTAATGAATAACTACACAGAAACAAATGAGTAATTAACACTCGAATAACTACTAACTAGCAAGAAACTCTGATTAACGAATTAGTCAGTAATAGTGCTCAGTTGAATGTGGTAGTTCACTAGTAGCTAATCAGTAACTACTATTTTTTTCATACTTCTAAAAAAAAAGGAAACTAAGAACTACTATATATAGGTTCATAATTAATATGAATAATGTATAATAATAATAATAATAATAATAATTCATTTTATTTATGGGCGCCTTTCAAGACACTCAAGGACACCTTACAAACAGTAAAATACATTAACAATGAATATAAACATGAACAAAAAATTCTGTCAATCAGAAAAAGCTATTACGCTATTAAAGTGAATACACATGAAGTAGTTCACGCAAATATGAAGGTGCTAAATTATGGTAAATTGAATGCGATATCTAACTGGAAGCCAATGGAGTTGCCTTAAAAGTGGAGTAATGTGCTCAATGAACAATATAATTCATTCTAAAGTGAAGGTCATGGTAACCCACTAGTAAGGACTAGTTATTATTTGGATAGACTTATTATTTGGATCAGCATTCTAAGCTTTTGAGGTTTTTGTAAAGTTATGACTCAAGTGTTTCTACATCCTTTTAAAGGAACTACTAATTATTGGGATCAGTATTCTAAAGTGAAAAACATGATAGCGTGAAATGGCTGCAAGTCACTTTAAACTTTTGAGGTTTTTGTACTTTTTTTTTTGTAAGGTTTTGGATAGTAATTCCTTCTGATGGATTTGGTAATACTTGAGTCATTACTAGTGAGTTACCATGATCTCACTTTAGAAATACATTATGTATATTAATTATGAACCTGTATGTAGAAGTTCTTAGTTTTCCACTGGGATGTATGAAAAAAGTAGTAGTTATTAATTAGCTAATAGTGAACTACCACATTCAACTGAGCACTATTACTAATTTGTTAATCAGAGTTTCTAGTTAGTTAATAGTAGTAACTAGAATGTTAATAGTGCGTTACTCAGTTGTTTCAAACAGTAGAGCGTTGGCGCTTGCAACACCAAGGTCATGGGTTCGATTCCCAGGGAAAGCAAGAACTGATAAGAATGTAAATGTGTACCTTGAAATGCAATGTAAGTTGCTTTGAATAAAAGCGTCTGCCAAATGCATAAATGTAATGACGGAACAGTATTCTAAAGTGTTACAGAGAATTGTTATATCTATACAGTATTTAATGCAGTTACATCAGAAGTAACTGTACAGTACATTACAGAAAAGGTTACACTTTATTTTAAGGTGTCATTGTTACACTGTAATTATATATTTAAGAACTGAGTAATATTAAGTAACTACATGTACTTACTATAGGGTTATAGGATTAGGATTTGGTTGAGGGTTAGTTATGCATCATTTACAGTTATTACTATGGTAAGTACATGTAACATGTAACAAGGACACTGTAAAATAAAGTGTTACCCAGAAAAATTAAGAGTAATCCCTTACTTTTTCAAGGGAAAAGTAATTTAATTACAGTCATTAGATTACTTAGTAATTAATTACAACCAACACTGATTTTAAGAAAAAACATTATCGCAAAGTAGACCCTGACAGGATGATCAGGATCCTGATGTGGCACAAAGTGGTAATGAGAAAATGTAGTTGTGCTCACATAGCCCTGAACAAACTCACAAACGTGCAAACCTTCTGGCCTTCAGTCCTTATTGTGGCAGGGTGCCAGCTTCTCAGATCTCTCTTTTATTTTCGCCAGTTTGAATATCTGCCAGCCCACCTGTGCAGCTCAATCACAATTGTGGGACGATGACGGCGGAAACGTGAGATAGGGGTTCAGTGTTTAAGGTAATGCTGTCTGGGCTCTTAAGGTATCAGGGCTATTTGACTTGCATTCTGCTCTCTTTCATCATTACTGACGTTATGAAAATCAGGGCTTTCAGTATTGTGTTTTTCCCTGCAGGCTGGAATGAGACGAATACAAAAAGAAGGGAATTTCCCATGATGCACCAAACATTCAAATCCCAGTAACACATGTGGCATCAAGGCTGCGCTTGCAGCTTAAGAAAAAAATTGGACTTGTAAACATGAAGTGTTTTCATGCCAGTGCGGATGCACATCTGTGTATCATTACGAGAGGAAAGAAAAGAAAACACACTGAGGAGTGAAAGAGACTTGGATAATATACAATAAAAGATTGTTTTAGGCAGGTCAGTGCTGAAGGCTTTGCAGTGTGTGACAATGAAGTGATAGAGAAATCATTGACATCGCATTGATTTTGCAGTCGAGGTCGTTGAATGATTCGATTTGTGGAATTACAGTAGCTTATTCAGATGCGGAGAGTTTTTCTGTATGTCAAGTAAAGTGCTACTTCATAGGGAGCCGGCAAAGTTTTATTAAAAGCAGACATTGCATTCACCCTTGTCTTGACATTTAACAGTTTAATTATCTGGGATAAACACATGCAGTTAATGTGCAGATTCAACGGGAGCCAAACGATGACTTCATTCATTCAGGATAGACAACATCCGTTTGGCTAAGATGCTGATAAGGCATAAAGGCTACAATTCATTTTGATTATTCTTTTTGTGGCATTAAGTAAAAAATATTAGGTTGATACAACTGTCCTGATATAATGAAGAAAAAAAGCCTAATTAAAAAGTAGAAATTCTTGAAAATGTGGTGCAACCAACAAAGTCATGTGGTGCAACCAACAAAGTCATGTGGTGCAACCAACATGCAAAATATGCATAAACAAAAACATAAAACAGGAAAATACCCCTGCAGATCCTCATGACTGTGTCAAGGTCAATTCAAGTTGTAAATGTCATGTGGTGCAACCCTCCAAAAAAACTTAAAGATATTTATGAATTAATGGTATTTATATATAAAAAAAAACTCTACATTGACACATATATTTTTATATGCACTCCCATATACAGTAGTCAACATTTAAAGTGGATCAAAAAAAGTTAGACAATTCGACAATTGTTTTAAAATAAAGTTAAAATCAAGCTTACTTGCGGCTTTCATAGAGGCATATACCTTTGCTTAACGTCAAAGCTCAGGATAGGTCTGGAAGATTTATACATTATTGCTATAAATAAATTACAATGTCTTTCTATTGAGACCTTAAATGAAGCCTTCCAGAGCACTACAGAAAAACAGATCTTATCATTCTATTGAGTCTTTGACTTCACTAAATGCTTTTAGCAGGAATCTGTGAAATAATTCAATTCAATGGAGACGAACTCAGTCAACCCTGAGATGACGTAATAGGTACTTTTGATACTGATTTTGGCCCTAGATGTAATTTAGTGACCTATTCAAACTCCACATACCACAGTCTCTTTATTTAGGTGAAAACCATCTGGTGGATGAATCTATGGGCTTTTCACTGTATAGGAAAATCCTGTTTCAGAAATTAGACTAAGCAAACACTCATTCAGAGCATGATGAAAGATAATATTAAGAATAGGTGCAACATTTTTCCACTTTTTTTGTGTGTGTTTCCACCCATTTCTGCCCAGTGCCGCCCATGGGTCTGGCCTTTATTGCTGGGCAATGTGCTGATGAACTAAGCCTGACAATAGCCAAACTGTTCCAAGTTGAGAAATGAAATGTGCAGCAGACATTAGCCATCTGGTGGATGAATTTTATACTTTCCCCCCACAAAACTAGAAGAGGAAATTAAAAACATTCTTAAGTGAAAATTAAGCAAATGTTTATTTAAAAGTACACTGTATTTTTAAGTACAATCAATTTGGAAGTTTAAGTCATTTCAACTTAAATGACATTCAACTGACTTAAGAAAATGAGTTGAATCACTTATTTTGACGACTTACCACATAAAAACATACCATAACATTTTTTACAGTGCACATTCAAAAATATACAAGTAAATTAAAAGCCTTTTCTTTTGCACACAGATATTTACTACTGTACAGTTTTACCCCAAAGAAGCGAGTAGTCTTTCTTACAAATATGTTTAAATGATGCTCTATATTTAACCAGACTGTGTTGCCAATGTGGTTGTTTTTATTTATTTCCACTTCGCATGGGCTGTTTTTAAAAAAAGTTTGTTTCCAGTCATGGAGTTGAGTGAGTTTAAAACATTTGGGAATGGACCGGAAGTGTATCCTGGTAACCAAATTGCTCCCTTGTGTAGGGCAGGAACCACTGTCCAGTCAAGTTAAAGACAGAACTGCAGTATTAGGATCTTACCAAATTTGGAAGATGAAGAAAATGAATAGAAATGCTCAAAATAGCATTACGTAATCTGTTGAAAGGCTAGTTTGCACTGTAAGAAGGAAGTTTCGACAGTTTAAAGGAATTTACTACAGTGTTTAGATTAGCACAGTGGTTGATAGACCTCAGCCTGGGGTGATTTTTAGCAGCTTTACCAGTTCTCAGGGTGTAGTAGGCAGAAACTGTAATGGTTACTGTATGCATTACAATGATATCAGGGTTAAACTCCACACACAGCATATATCATGTGTGTACAATTATTACCCTTCCTGTGGTTATAAACAGTGGCCCCAAAAAAGTATCCGGACAATTATGCCACACTTCAAAAAATGTGAGTTTAATTGCATTAGATAACAACATTGGCGAACTGGCAGAATATCAAGTGGCATTTGCAAACAAATTACGTTAAACCTTTTCTCAGAACTAAATTCACTTTTCTGAGCCATTACTTTAAACCAAATGATCCTATTTTCAGTGGCTGTATTTCCGTAAAGCTCACACATCAGGTGACTTTGACCATGATCCAATAACGTTTGAGAGAATTCCAGAACAACCATTGTTATTGTCTTTAATTCCTTTTTTATCCTTGTTTGTTGCTGTCTGACATTTAAAAATATATATTTCAAATGTCTTTATAACAGAAATGATAACACACCTACAATATTTCAACTAGATGACAGCATTCAGTGACAGTTTTTATGGGCAAGTCATTGTTATAGCTTTAAAATGGGACTGTTTATGGCACTGAATGACGAAGGTGCTGTGATCTGAAAACAAACACGCCACAGGCTCATTGAGAACATTAAAGAGTGCGAGTTTGACAGTCACAGCTCTAAACATGTTGAATATGAATGGACAGTTATCACGGCATCATAAATCTTCTATTCTACAGCTTTGATTTGTTAGTAGAGGTTATCCACTCTTCTGTTTGCAATGGGATTGCACAGTCATACTGTTTTTGTCACAGAAAATGCTTTTCTTTTGCACTAAATTTCGCTTTTGAAACTGTTTTGGAAGCAGATTTAAAAAAATAATAATTAAGTTCTATTCACAAAAGCTTTTTCAAAAAAATTTTTTTTCTCAAAGATACCAGTCTCAAGCACCAATGCTCTACAGACTCTTCTTTGAAGCAAATGTATGAAACTATTAATAATAATAATCAATACACAGACAAAACTGAGCAGGTTATTTGACTGAATATAGCCTTAACTGGAGAATCTAAGATCACAAGAGTATTCCCAAAACCAACCCTTAATTGTAAAATGGAGGAGCACTAATTGTTACAAAAAGTCACAATTCTCGTCCATAAAGGATATAATAAATAAAATTATTAATGGAAAATTATGGTGGCCGAGAGAGCTCAACGTGCTGCAAATGATGAAAACACATGCAAATAGAAAAAAACTTGGGCTGTGAAAAGATTAATCTCGATTAATCGCATCCAAAAGAAAAGTTTGTGTTTACATAATAAATGTGTGTACTGTGTATAATTATTTTGTATATATAAATACACACACTTGCATGTATATATTTAAGAAAAATTTGTTATTTATATATACAAATATTTATATTTATATATAAATTATATGTTAATATATACAGTATATACATGCAAATATTTCTTAAATAAATACATGCATGTGTGTGTATTTATATATACAAAATAATTATACACATTACACACACATTTATTATGTAAACACAAACTTTTATTTTGGATGCGATTAATTGCGATTAATCTTTTCACAGCCCTAAAACACATGAAAATAAAAAAAAAACACCCACAAATTAAGAAAACATCTTCATAAGTTTCACAACATGCGTGTGCTCCAAATACTCACAACACAACCAAATACAGAAACGCGCTGCAAATAACACAGACCACAACGGAAATGTTTCCAGGGGAACCAAATAAGTGACGAACCGTTGTGTTGTGAACTTTTGCAGCGCGTTTCTGTATTTGGTTGTGTTGTGAGTATTTGGAGCACACGCGTGTTGTGAAACTGATGAAGATGTTTTCTTAATTTGCGTGTTTTTTTCTATTTGCATGTGTTTTCTTCCGTTGCTGCGCGTTGAGCTCTCTCGGCCGCCGTAGTAAATATTAACAATGGCAGTGCATTCAAGATCATCTACATCAATTTACCTTCACTCCCATATTGTTCGTGTCTTGTTATAGCATGTCTCAATACAGCAGTCACATTCAGCTAGACTTAAATAAGACGAGGGAAAAGCATTATGTAAACTTTATTATGGGATTAAACATACAGAAGCAGCAGGACTTGACTTGCAGGCTCTGCATAAGAAAGTTCTCTAAAGAAAATAGGCCTGATACAGCAAAACTCAAAATAACAATAACAGTCAGAGTACAAATGTACATTCAGTAAGAATGTAGTCGAACTTACTACAAACTAAAGGGAAACGTAATACTTCAGTTTCAACACTTTGAGAAACTGGGGTTCATCTAAATATTCAACCACAAACAATACAAAAGATTTATCTTTTCCTTAATCCATTTCCATGCGTTATGTAACAGTACTAGATTGGCATCAGAAATATTAGCTGCAGCTACTTGGTCACCAAGCACCAATCACATACACCAACTGTCCCTGTGGACTTCCACTAGCCACCCCATAAATCAGGGGTTGTCCAGGGCTGCTCCTGCAGAATTTAGCTCCATCCTGTCCCAACACACCAGCCTAAAGTTTCTAGTAATCTGGAAGACCTTGATTAGCTGGTTCAGGTGTATTTAATTAGAGTTGAAGCTAAACTCTGCAGGACGGTGGCCCTCCGGGAGCAGGATCTGTCCTCCTCTTAAAAATAGGAGCTTGGCAATTTTACTTTACTGTCGTGTACATCCTGAAGAACTTCTCCTACATTTTTTTAACTCAGGAATGTTGCCATATGGCCAAAAAGTAAATCTGGGTTTGAGAATATTTTTTTAGATTTATGATGATGTGCTCCTGAAAGCATCTGCACGAAGCCTCTAAGGAGAGATTCAGCTCTCTGTCAGCAGGATTTTCAAACAGCCCGGCTCCTCTGCATAAAACAAAGCTCCCCAAGTGAACTTCTGTTGTTTTATCTGCTACTAGAACACACATTACACACACATCCTACTGTACATGCAGTATTGTGAAAGTGGGGTCTTGGTTTTGTCCTTTGTATGGGAGCTATATGCAACATTGTAATAACTACACAAACAAAGATTGTATATACAATAAAATAAGTGATCTTTAAATTAATTGTAGGACAAGTCAGAAACGATCATGTTGACCAGTGTGTGTATATCACGAAGCTCAAATTTTCCTCTTGTTGCGGACAGTTGGAATCGGGGTAGAGGACTATCAAGTGGACCAATAAGAAGAGCCCAAGGGACTGTCAGTGGTGCAGTTGGAGCTGAAGGCATGGTTGTAGCATGTGATGTCACTTCTCTGCAGAAAGATCCGTGATAAGGCAAAAAGTGGGGCAATATGTGAAAGTGCGTGAGGTACTGGTAGTGGCTGTTGTTATAGTGTAGTTGGGCTTCCGAAAGACTGAAAATCAAGGCTGAGCCTCCGTGTTGGGCTCCTTGTCGTAAATGTAGCTGCCAACCCCACCAGTGTTTACACCTAGAAATCCAAAAGAGTCAATCAGACTGGGTTAATAACCAATTTAACTCGGACATATACAGTTATCAAGTAATTAAGAAAGCAGAGGATCATAGAAGATCAAAAATTGCATGAAAAGTGCTTTACCTTTAATGCTAATAAAAAACGACACTATTTTGAAACCAGATTATTGTCAGAAAATGAAGCAATAGCGCCCCCTGGAGTTGAAAAGTCTCACGGTACCTTTTGGGCCGAAGAGGACAGCATAACACGGCTTATGGCAGTAGGGCTGACCATCGTGCTATAACACATAAAAACACATTTTAGGACCGATTCATGCATTCAGTTGATAATTGTATAGGTATCATCACTACCAACTGAATACACTAATTTTTTCAATGCCTTTTCATTTCTTGAGACCTGCACATCAGCTAAAAAATGTATTGTGTACATGTATGTAAAACATTATTTCATTGGCTTCTATGGGGACACGAACGTAATATTCGTTTTACACAATGTAATTATCACACAAATTCATATTGAGATTTCATTTTTATAACGACTAATTGTACAGCCTTACTCCCAAAGAAATTTTTCAAAAACAAACAAACTGGGAATTGCAAATTAAGATTTTAATACTTGTTAATGGCCTTTATTTCCAGCAAACTGATTTATTACCTAATTTACCCACAGATGCCCAGCGGTTTATTCAAGATTTATAATGTAAAATTGATTCTTGATTAACCTCTTTTACATGGACAGAATTAATAAAAGCAACATGGCATCCATCTATGCACTTCTACTATAAGCGACCTTTATTTTCCTCTCACCTCTGCGTGGCTGCCTGCTGCCAGGGTCTTTTTACATCTTTCACAGCGCAGGCACGGGCGATGCCAGTCCTTCCCCAGTGACGTCACCTTCTCAGCTGCCGTAAGTACGTTAAAGAACATGTTATTCTGTTAGCTCCATTACATTTCCTGTTATTCATTCCTTATAATTAAAATCCAAGACACAATATGAAATGTTATTAGGACAGAGAGAAACATACCAAAATAGACCTTCTTGTTGCATCTGGGACACAGGTTTGCTTCCCCGGAGAAGGTGGTGATGCTTCCAGCTGAAATGAGAGGTGCATTCACTCTATGATCCATGACATGGACATTTGTCATACATCATAATTGTAGCTAAAGGGAGATGCATTTAACCTCTATGTTGCTGCTTACACATTCAGTACAGATCAGAATAAGTCTACTGTTGTTTGTACCTTTAGATGGCAGCTTTGAAGATGCTGGGACCCATTTCTCCTGAGGTTTGGGTGCGGAGTCCACGGTGGATCCGGGTGGGGAATTGTTGGTGGGATTTTCATACACATATGATCCTGCTCCTCCAATGTTCACACCTACATATTGACCAGACTTTCATGAAAATATCCCACTATCATGCACCTCATTCATGTACTATGTACATACTGTATAATTAACAAAGAACAATAGTATATAATCTAACATTAACAACATTGATACTTATTGTAAAGTGTTGCCAGTTGCCAGTCTTTCTGGAAGAAAAGAAGATTCCTAATGCCCAGCAGAGGGCACTCTTTATTTTCAGAATAACAACGTTTTATATGTAACCATTTATTAATTTTTTAGACTCTTTGCCATGGGCTATATGTACCAGAGAGCAAAAATCTAAGTCAAATCAATCATTTCACAACCCAATACACTGTATATAAATGGGCAGAGATCAGAACAGTTAGTTCCATGTTAATAGACCTTATTCAGAGCAGCGCCATGACAGGTATGAAAGCGAGGCTGTGAGGGATAGCGCTGTAAAAAGCTGTAAAGCTCCTATAGATCACTTATAATTTTCCACAGCTCATGTTGTCTGGAGTTTCTGTTCCATTAAAGTTTCTTGGAAAGATATTTTTGCAGCGTTTTATCAGCATAACAATTCAAAAACAGAGATGTATGTCTATCCCTCACAGCCTCGCTTTCATTCCTTTTAAAAATGAAAGATGAAAGAAGGTCTATGTTGATGTCACAGGACTTTGACTTGAAATGCTAATTGTGTTATCTCACCTTTTGGACCAAAGAGGGCAGCATAGCATGGCTTGTGGCAGTATGGTTTCCCATCATGCTGTGAGGATGTAAAACAGAATAAAAACCAGTCATTCCAGGCTTATATTCCATCAATCAAGACTCTACAATTGAACGAGTGCGCGTTTGCTGGCTTAAGTTTCCGTTTAAACCGCTGCTTGTACACTATCCTACAGTAAATGTCACAGACGGTGCTTATCTTGGTGTCCTCTCCCTGATAACACTCACAGCAGTTACTAGTCTATGTTGCTGTTCTATGTGTCTGCGTGCTTTGAGTGTGTCTCTGTGTGTGTATATGGAAGGTTGTGGACAGATCATTCTTCAGTGGTAGTTGCTCCCAGACCCCTTTGGTGAGGGCCATGGCGGGAAAGGGTTGCCATGGGAACCGTCAGACAGCAACTGTGTGACCGTTTCAGCTGCGCAGGTCAGGATAAAGGAACGGAAAGGGCAGAGAACAGTGGCCATATGCCAGTACAGAAGTATGCAAGGGGGGGAAAAAAATGCGTAATGAGCCCCACATTCCAACAAAGACTGCAGACACCTTCCCGCCTCAATTCCCATTATGGAAAACTTGATGATGTTGTAACATATTAATACTTCTAAAAAAGGCAAAAAAAAAAAAGCTACACCGGAATACTACAGAGGTGGTTCTGGTGTAGATCATTCGGGACCCTGAAGTAGTAGCCCAACCTGACGACTAGCAGGGAATTTTAGGACTTCACCAACACTCCTAAGGTTAGTCTCACATGTGACTTTAGCATAAAGTCTGGTCAACTTTACAGCTTATTTTAGCAAAGATCCTATTGGGGAATCTGAAGTGTGTGCTCAAGGAAATATACTAGCTGTTTCTAAACCTATGCCATCAACCTCACAAACATCAAATCCAGTGACTAGTTCTTCTGTGAAACCGCTAACAATAGCGCATCTTGACCGTTTAGATTGCGGGCAGATTGAAAAAGAACCATGTTTAGACCCTAAAGATGCTGTTACACTGACAGTGTTTTAAATCACTGGAGGTCATCAATTCTCTGAATTACTAGTTAGTTTGCCAGCAGGCGTTCTAACTCTGACTGCAGTATCCAACGGCAGATCATGTGAGCTTCACTATCTGCACTCCCATTAGCAAATCACCACATGGAGTCACTCTGCATATACAAATGGTGCTCAACGGTCTCTAAGGTTATTATCGCTTCAGCTCACCCACTTTTACCGTTTACACCTGGTATTAAGATGTGTTTTGGTCGATGGGATCACAAGTGGACGACGCTAAATACAGGTGTAAACGGGGTCTAAAACGTTTTGAGCTTGTCCACTTCCAAAAGTAGTCAAACGCATTTCTCCGGACTGCTTTTGTGGTGTAAACGCTCATGTGGGCGAATGTGTTCAAACAGCCACAAAAGTACACTCTCCACCTACCGAACTAATGCGTAAACATTATGGGAAGCGTGCTAGCCAGACAGGATTTAAACTCTGTTGGCTGAAGACCCAAGTTTGGTTTGACGACGAAAAACGTACCAATAACAATGTTCTCTCACCATCTCTGATTTCGAACATGCACTCAGAGTTCGGCGTGATCTTGCGGCTTTCAGAGCATAAACTAAAGCTGCTGCTCTCCGTATATTTTTCCATCGTCTCGCGTTCATGTGTAAATTGCTTGAGCTTATTTTGTCCATTAAATTGATTGATCTGAAAAAAAAAAAATGAAAAAAAAAAAAAACCCCGATACATTTACCTGCTCATAGACTCTCCCCTTAAAGAAATCAAGACAGAAGTGGTTGAAAGTGGATAAAAGAGACGGATTAAAACACGAGGTGTAAACGGGAATGTGTCTGCCTCTTCTACTTGTGATCCGATCGACCAAAACACAGCTTAATTCCAGGTGTAAACAGCGCCTCTGTTGCACACCTCTTGACTCCTGTAAATTGGAAAATCAAGATCGGATCTTGCTGTTTTGAGAACATTTTTGTGTGAAATATGCATTAGACGGACAGTGAATAGTCTGTGGGTGTGATGTCTAAGTCAGATACAACACTTAGTCCGCCAGCTCCCATTACAGTTCTCACTGGTCAACTCTCACCGGTCATATAGAGCAGCTCACACTTTTCCCAGAACCAAGAATCACATCCACCCCTATTCCCATAAATCATCTCGCTTTACCCTGCATAAATCCATTGAGGACACTAAGGGGTGATCATCTTAACTTCAGTCAATGGTCTTAAAGAGAAATGTACATGTGCTTTACCCGTCTTCACAAACCCATCTTCATTCCTGTACCATGTAACAACCAACAGAAATCTCAACATGGCAACCTGACCTACATCCACATTTAGGCTGATGTGAGCTGTGAGGATGTTAATATGCTTACACAGAGATTACAGAGAGAATTCCTTCTATTTGTGACTCTTCCTAAATGCAACACTTCTGTTTCCTACTCTTATCCTTGTGGAATACAGACTCAAGGCAACATGATGACGACAATTCCTCTGGCTCTAAAACATCACAGCCCTGTCCTTTGCCCTCTGCTGCCATTCCGATCTAGACACAGTCATCACAGTGTGATGTAACAGGATGCTGGAAGGTCGCGGAGAATTTAATTTGGCTCACAGTCATGCACACAGGAACACCCAGGACGTACAAATCTGTCCAGCAAGTTTTCAACAAATCACTGAAAACGAGCACCATCACGAGACACGATTACAACAGCTTTCCAAAACAAAAAAGAAGGGAAAATGCTTATTGTAGCATGGAATAGGCTTTGTGACGGTTTGGTTTGCCTTTGTATTTTCATGATTGTTTCATATTTACTACCTCTTAAAACGTTATGTCGTGCTAGCACCCGACACACATAATGCCACGTGACAGGCCTCAGTTCTGGCGCTGAACTCTTCAAATAGAGCACCGATCCTCTGATGGAAACGTGCAGTGCCATAAAGTCAATACTCAGCTGCTGGAGTTTGAGTTTCCCCAACTAGACTGCAGAGAGGTAAGTGTGAGATCTAGTAGTGAGTCTTACCTCAGCATGGCCACCCGCTGTCAGGGTCTTACTGCAGCGTTCGCACTTCAGACAGAACTTGTGCCAGTCCTTCCCCAGTGACGACACCTTCTCAGCTGGGAGATGAAAAAGAGAGAAAGATTGATTTTTACACTTTTTGATAAGAAAATGCGAGTTTGCACATGAAAAACCTGTCCAATACTAGGGTTGGTCAGTGGATGCCAAGTCAGTGTAATTATTAGAGAGTTACTAGGGTATTGAGGCATTGCTATGGGATTTTTCACCTCAGAATTTGAGGTTTAATTCATGTACATAACACTAATGGTTAAAACTTAGGGTTAGGTGCTTGTTCAAATCCCTAACTCTGAGTAGCAATAACAGTGATGCTTGTCTTAGAATTTCAAATGAGACATAATTTGGGTTCAATTCTCAATACCGGCAGGAAATAACTGAGGTGCCCTTGAGCAAGGCACCTAACCCCCAATCGCCCCCGTGCACCACAGCAAAAATGGCTAACCACTGCTCCGGGTGTGTGTGTGTGTGTGTGTGTGTGTGTTCACTACTCTTAATGTGTGTGCACTAACTTGGATGTGTTAAATACAGGCAAATTCCATGCATGCCACTTTCACTTTTTTTATTATAATAGACAATGGCTATATCTGAATGCATTCTTCCCTACTATATAGTAGATGAAATACTACTACTGGTGAGATTCTGAGGTGTGCATCCAATGGACATTTCACTATCCCAAGAGGCCACAGGAGAGGATTTGTGAATGGAAGTGAAGTGAGGCAACTCACAGGTAGGCCACATGACAATGACACAACGAATATCCAGGTTACAGTCATTCTATATAGATCTCACTTTTTAAAATGGTTTTAAGTACTCATTTAAAAAGTATCTACTCAGGGAGTATGCAACTTTGAAAGCAGTATATGCGTCATATTGTGAATTTGTGATAATATTGTGTTGCTGCTGATAGTGAACCTGCCCGTAACCACACCCTAGAATCTCTTATCATCTAAACAGTGTAGAAGGATTTTGAAGCTAGTTTTATGCTGTAAGTTTCCCTTCCACTCAAATATGAATGCCTGCAGCTCCTGATTAGCTATGAATATGCCATGGAAAATTCCTGTCTGAGAATCCAAAATCCTAAAAGTATGTACCCAAGTATGTTGTGCATTTCCTCAGAAGGTTAAAACAAAGAGCCTCTCCCTGTCGTGAAGGCAAAAGTGAGCGAGAGTCTCCACACAAGATTATAAATGGTGGATTTGTATAGTTTTCAGAGCCAGGCTAGCTTTATATTTTGAGGATGTTTGCTGTGGTCTGTGCATTTTCATTTTGACAATCAATGTGAGATCATATCCCATAAAAACAATGAAAAGTACTGGCCTCATGATGAGAGGTCCGGGTCACAGCGTTTTATTTCTAAGCAGAAATGTGTTGATGTGCAACACAAGGAAATGCAGTGGCAGGGGGCTATTACAGCCGGACAGCTAAGTGACGACATTTAGTACAGAGACCCACTTCTCAATTTCCCCTCTTGTCCGGTTTCTTCAGGAGGGTCCCGGGAGACTTCCACAGACCTAATATTACTCTTTCCATTTATATACCTCGCTCTCAAGACAATGCATAACACTGGCCGGCTGGGACAACTCTCTCACTCTGGAGGAAACACCTTCGCTTATCAAAAAGGGGCACAATCGGCTGGAGAGAAGAGTTCATTTCCTCCTGTTTTCCTCTCCTTCCTTGCTTTCCCGCCTGGAAAAGCATTGTTTTCGTTCAGTCTGTTTAACAGCCCTCTTAGTCCGTCTCTTGGGGGGTTCTAGGTCAGTATAGCAGAGATCAGTTTCACCATCAGAGGAGGAGGTTTTTTTACAGCTAAAGTAAAGCAAAAACTCCTACTTCACTGAGATACCCAACTATATCCACACATGGAGGCAGAGGAACAATTTGAAATGTGTGGGCACTGATCTTTAAAAAGTGTGATAATCTCCAGGACATGTTGATGTTCGCTAACAGTATACTGCTGCAAAGGTATTTCAAACTTCTTTTTACCCCTAGAGGCCCAGATATACTCACGGCGAAGTTCTTTTTCATTTTTTGTTTAGGGGTAAATCGAAGTTCAAAATACATGACCAGCGATATACTGTTATCGATCACCTCATGCCGCCCACACCGCTGAGAGCGACCGTTAGATGAATATGTAAATATGTGCTGCATGCTATCCTCTGGGTAACAAAATAAACAAAACAAAATTGAGAAAACAGCAAGCTTTTTTTAATAAAGCATAAGAAAAGCATCTTATCATTGCAATGTGGATATGTTTGCACGAGCTCTGCAATTCTGCACTCTAGTAAAGTCACGTCACGTGACATATATATATATAGCACTTTATTCAGTAATTGCTTAAAATCAAGCAGCTTTACCGTATTAAACATGAAAAACAGTGTCAGTGTCTCGTTTCATCAGAAGTACAACTTCATTTTCTACTATAAAGCAGCTCCTCTAGTGTGTTCATGTTTTCACTCATGGACATCTGATCACAACGGACTCAGGAAGAGAAATGAAGCGGTAAAGATTTCCAACTGAAAGAAGGTGAAGCCTCAGAGCCACACCTACCCATTACGTAATCGCAACGGACCAATGGTAGAACAAAGGTGTTTACCGACTGAAGCAAACTTTTCCGGAATATTCGCTTTGGCAAGCTGTTTTGAACTCCCAAAACGAACTCCAAACGAAGTTCATTTTGGCTTGATTTTGTTCGAAATTATGTCACAGCAGTTCGTTCTTTGATTTCGCTTGAAGTATATATCGGGGCCTTAAGCGAACAACTTAGATACAGTGGGTATATCAATGCCTTTACTGGCCCAAGTAAAATTAGTCCACCCTCAAGTTCTGGTCTCTATAAATTGCGGGTCCCTTCTTGAGTCTGCAGGATTTTTTTTATGTCTTATAACATTATAAATTTGATTGCCTAGTAAAGTGGCAGCACAACTTCCCTTACCCGGACACATGATTTAAGGAATCATTGATGTCCTGTGCACATTGATTTAGCCTAGCTAACTAACATAATGTTTTCATGCAAACAAATTTTTTTTTAAATCGTTATGTACTATAAATGTAACCCTATAAATGAATTCTAAGCTCACATTGGAGAGACAGAGGCCCAGACAGTATAAATCACTGATTTACAGCAGGAGGCTAATCCAACATAAAGTGTGATTTCACAGGCAATGGCCCAACTGGATATAAAGAGAGAGAACGTCTCCACAGGGAAGAAGCCAAAGCCAGTGAGCACTATACAACGATAAGCGCGTGTACGTGGTGGTTGACGAAGTGCAGATGAACAGAGCTGCCATTAAAAGGGCTTCTGTTGTTGTACAAGTGTGAGGTTGCTGGGAAGCCGTTTCAGTTATTGGTGTTGTTTGGCGTGGGCGGGAGGGAATCGCTAATCGCTCATCAAGCAGAATACCCCTGGACGACCTCCAGTCACAGTCTAACACACATCCTTTTACTACGGCCAAAGGAAATCGGTGTCTTGGGTGGTATATTTACAAGCAGCTTTGTCCGCAGAATTTTTTTTTGCAAGCCTGGTTTCTGCTTTCCAATAGAAACGGCTATAGCGATATCCTAACAGCACTGTCATCTCGTACGTCCCTGAGGGGATCCATTCGACCGGAGAGACACGGGAGACCAGAGAGTGTTTCATTAGAGAGTCAGGTTACCTTGGATGCGAGGCGTAGATGCATGAGAGCCGTAATGGCCGGTTGTGTAAGATTATACGAGAGGCTGCAATACCTCCCAATGACCAGCTCTAATGAGCACAAGCAGAGGTTAAGAGTGCAATACGTACACCTGATTGCAGATAAGCAGCGTAGTGCTTTGTTTTGAATTGCAGAGGTAATCTCTTTAGTCCTGCCGGTGCTGTCTGTAGAGGTAACATCTGTCAGCCATGGGTTGTGTGTTTTCCCTCAGTTTGCTCTCACAATTAAATCAGATGAGAACACTTCTAACACCACGGACCGGGTCAACTGATCCGTGAGCAACACAGAGGTTCGTTTAATGTGTTCTGGCTGGGGCGCGAAGGGAGGGTAAACAAAACCCTCAGCGACTTCACGCGAATGAGCTTGTGCCATCTCAGCAGGTTTGGATGTGGGCTAATGGAACTACACTATGCAGTCAGCAATCATTTCAGTCACAACACACAACTATCTCTAACCAACGAGAGTCACACGAGATTTAATGAAGTCAACAACACAGAGCAAGATTTATGAACCTAATGTCGCATAAATAAGTTTCTCTGTAAACATGTCATGCCCAATATCCTGGGGTTGTTCCAGAATAGAAGAGACTCTCAAAAAGTCCTACACTGCCAGAAAACTCAAGCCGTGAGAGAGATGCATCAACATCAGTCTCCATTTAATCACTCTTATTAAGTTTGTCTAGGCACAACATATGCCTCTATCACTCTAGATTAGAACATAGGGACACCGTGTTCGTAGTTATTAGCGTCTCTCTTTAGCCATCATGGCTTATCATTTTTGAAACTGATGTGATTGACCCTTCTCTCCACCTCCTTGCTAATTCAGACAAGCTTTACAGAACATCCCTTTTGTAAGAGAGCTGTAAGATGAACTGAAGAAAAATTCCACTTTTATCCTCTCTGGGTACCTTCTGTCTCTATTATAAGCTAGCTACAATGTTTTAACATATTTGGGGATAATTTCCATAAAAACTATCCAAACGTTCAAACAATCCATAGACTTACATTTGAAAATAAAAGCTTTTCTATGAAAATGAAGGACGACAAAGGTTGTTAAGGGAGAATTAGTCAATAAAACGTAGGCCTTTTATTATTGATAAGGCAGTTGAAGCAATGACAGGATGTAATAGGAGAGCAGAAGGGAACGGACCACATGCCAGGACTTGAACTCGGATGCCCAAACGCTATATATCAGAGCGCTACCCACAAGGCTATGGCTTCAGTAAGTAGTTTTAAGGAGGGATTTTTAGCGAAGGGTCAGTTAGGTGGGTTTAAGCTGTAATTCAGTACAAGTTTGTGGTCAAAAACAGAAATGTATCCACCTGAGTGGGCATGGACCCTATTAGTTATTTTAGCCGTACAAAAACAGTTTGTTATATTTCTTGATATTGAAAACTTGTCATATTATTTGAATTTATTATCGGAAATAAAAATCACACTGATTTCTAGAGCTAATAGTTTACTCCAATTTGTTATTCTTTTAGATTAAAGATTATGAAGACAAACATTTTCTTTAGAATATTGTGCATAATATGGCAAGGAGAGAATGATAAGGAAGGTCTGTTATATGCTGACACTGCCTGAGATGTAATCACAAATAAACAGCACTAGGCCTCAACAACATTTACACAGCTGAACACCCTACGGGCTCCGCAGCAGGAATGCACTCTAAAACCTACTCCATTATCCTCAGCAGACACTTTCTGTATGTTCAAAATTGATTTTTCTAGAACTGAAAAAGCAAAACTATATAAAAAAAGAATATGAACATACAAGTCAATGGGTGGCACTGGCTTGATGTTAATTGTACTTGGTTTGAAGAACCAGCCATGCAAGTCCCTAACCGATTAGGACTCAAACGATTGGCAAAACGACATGTGTTATATATCTTTCTACTCACTGTGGTCGTACACATGGAAATCAATTTGAAAGGCAAGGACAGATTTGCTTCCACTTCAGCAGCCAATAATGTGGACCCATCTGTTCAGAGAGAGCACTACAATGAACCCGTTCTCTCCCTGACTGTATCCTCTCCTACTGCAAAAGCAACATGATGCGCGCCATCTGGGTCCAACATGGCGCTTTGCTTCGAGTCACTGATTACAGCCTGACCCGCTAGCCTCGCACCTGAGGGCCTGCAGGCCATACGCAAACCAAGATAAAACTGGGTCAAATCATGCTGTCAAATGTACACAAAATTATGACATGAACTTCCTGGCTCCATTAACCAGGGAGATGATTGCTGTGGTTAGTTCCTCAGCTTTTTCAGACTATAAATAGCATGTCCTGCGCTCAAAGCATGTTTTGTAGCTCTGTTAATGACCCTACTCTTCTATGGTGGCAAACAGTGCCTTTCTTTGAGACGCTGCCCGTAACCATCAACTCCTTAAATGGCAGTTCCTTCTCCAAACAAATCTCAATAGGCGTCTGATTGCGAGTTTGGTTTTCCGATTTACAGTGGCTTGTGAATTTCCTAACAGGAGTGCGGAAAGGCTGGGTGTGGTTTAGGCCCATGCTGTACAGATGTGGCTCTGCTGACGCAAGGCACGGCAAGATGTCGGTCTCTTCAGTCTAGCGCAGTTTCCTCTTGATATAAATTAAGCAACCTCATGATTCTGGCCTGAATGAGAGCTATGTACTGTATGCTCTGGGCTGCTACTGTGGTGCCCACGGCTGTCAGTACAAATCAATGCTGCCTCGTGGAGCTCGGCCTCACAGTTTCCCTATTATAGTCAATATAAAAACACTACTGATCCTGGATCAGTGATCCACACATTTCAATGGTTGTGTGGATATCATGAAACCTATTAACATAAACATGCCAGGATCAGGTTGTATTCCAAAATCAAAAGTAAGAAATTGTTGCTTAAACTAGTCCCCTTGTGCTGTAAATCAAGCTTTTAATTTAGCTTATATGTCTATGTGGTGTTTTTAATATGCTTTGAGACAAACCATGTGTAAATTCACAAGTCGACACCATTGCTGAGTATTTTCTCCTTAAATCTGCAGTGACTGTCTCAAAAACGAGGTTTGAAATTGCTGGTGTTTCTGACGTCACAAACTACTAAAATGACATATTTAAAGGTCCCGTTCTACGTGATCCCATGTTTCAAACTTTAGTTAGTGTGTAATGTTGTTGTTAGAGTATAAATAATATCTGTAAAATTATAAAGCTCAAAGTTCAATGCTAAGCGAGATATTTTATTTAACAGAAGTTGACTACATAAAACGGCTCGATTGGACTACACCCCTCTACTTCCTTCATTAGTGACATCACCAGAACCGTGTTTAGACTAACCTCCGCCCACAGGAATGCTCCCTCAACTCTACTGGCTACTTGCGCACTTCTTATAACTTAGGCTACTGTGTTTACTCTACAGCTGAAACAACTAATCGATTTAATCGATTAAAATCGATTATTAAAATAGTTGTCAACTAATTTAGTCATCGATTAGTTGCTAAATAACTTTTATTTGCCGTAAGCGGCTCATTTCGTGCATATTTTAAATCTGCGGTGACCAAAGTGTGGCAGTAATGAGCCACCGGAGGTTTTACTCAGCCAGTACAGCAGGAGAGGTAGCGAATAGCCAATAGCTGGCCTCGTTTTATGTCACGTGCTTCCCGCACAGCGTCTCTGCAGCATTCAGCGAGATGGCAGGCGGCAGTGGAGTAACTGTACGTTCACACCGCCGCCGACTTGAGCTTCCACAGTTAACGGAAGTCATTCATTTTCAATGGAAGCTGGCTTCTCTCAGAAAAAATAATTAATTGCACAGTCTAACCATCATAGAGTGAAAGTGTATCATTTGCATGTGTTTTTAAGTCCTGTCAGTTTAACAGGGCGCGCTTGACAGGGCATATGAACGAGCAGAGAGAGAGAGCCCCGGCCGCGCGCGCACTCACCCGAGCGCTGTCTTGCTCTCTCTCTCCCTCGCGCATATTAATCAAAATCAATTGATACGCAGATTATTAATCAAAATCAATTGATACGCAAAATCAATTGATACGCAGATGTTTGCAAATGTTCAGTCGTAAAAGCTGATAACATTGCTTTTTAAAGCTTTACAAACATGTTCTGTGATCAGTTTGTCGTTTACCAGTTCATAATTCAGTCTTGTCAAATGGGCAAAACTAAAATATAAGTACATAAACCGATTAATCGATTAATCGTAAAAATAATCGACCGATTAATCGATTATCAAAATAATCGTTAGTTGCAGCCCTAGTTTACTCAGCTCTTACCGTGATTTTCTGAAGTAAAACTGACGCTTCATCTTTTGTGTGATGTACAATAAACTTTATTAAACTCATCAGTACATGTTTGATCATCATTCGGACCTGGTCCGAAACAGCAGACTTGTAGGCTGTTAATAAATAATGGATACATACAAGCAGATGACAATACGTTATAATAACCGTAATTAAACTACTAAACCATACCTGTTTCATCTCTATACAGCACTCTGACTCTGTAGGCATTATTGTCCGACTCGAAATGAACGCCGTTACTGAGAGTTTCTGATATTACCATCATTCCATGAGATGAATTTGTCCTGACAGACCGAGCGCGAGCTCATGAAGCTCCGCCCCCTGGGTCGTCCAGCAGCAGCTAATTTGCATTTAAAGGGCACACACTGAAACAGCTCGTTTTTCTGAGCCCCAAAAAATGTCAATTTAAACATGCTGTAAAAAATGATCTGTTGGGTATTTTGAGCTCAAACTTCACATACACACTCTGGGGACATCAGAGACTTATTTTACATCTTGTGAAAAGGGGCATACAACGGGACCTTTAAACTTCTTCATGCCTTAAAATAGCTTGAACGTAACTACACCCTTCCCTCGTTTAGTAAATGCAGTTCTATGAATATGCAAATTAGCCCCGCCTCCACTCACTCACACCAGCTCAGAGATTCACTCGTTGACGATCAGACTTTTACGTTAAGGCCCTTGCACACTGAGTCCGAAATTCGCATCCGAAATTTTTGTACGTTAAAAAATAAATACGACCTCACGTTATGTCAATCACGCTTGCACACTGCCTCCGAAACTTTCGTCCGTCAAAATTTCGATTTTCTGCGTTTTTCGCGTCCGTAGCAAGCATTTTGAATGGTGTTTTGACAGTTTAGAGCCACCGAATCACGAATATTTACGAATACGAAAAAACGCATGCAACAACCTTTATTTGTTACAACAATTTGTTAATCAAAGATGAGTTTTAAGGGATAAAATTATTGACTACAAGGGGATCTTTTGCATTGTAATTTTTCCATGACAATTTTAAGCCCATTTCTCAGTTCAGTTCTCATTAATGCAACAGTATTCATTACCATAATATGAAAAATATGTATATAATACTTAAATATTTAAATTTAATTTACTATGGCTGCCTTTTCTGTGCTGACTTGTAGGCTAATCCATGCTGATTTAAATAGTAAAAAAACACTGTAAATACAGTAATTTAACTAATACTGTAAAACAAATCTAAATCGGCATTGGAAAATAATAGGAAATGCTGACAAAAACAACATTTGGATGTCTTACTTAATACTTAATAAGAATTTGGTGGTAATGTTAATTGTCATAAGAAAGAAACTAAATCACAATGCAAAAAAACAAAAAAAACAATTGTCCTAAAATAAGCATCATTTTAATTATGCTACAAATAATTTAGTTTTTTGCCTTTTGATTTAGGGGTGAAATCTGACCCAGACATTTATTTTTGTGAGATTCGCCCAGTTAGAATTCAATTTTTTTATTTCAATAAATTCTAATAATACATGCATGGGCTGATTTATGAACAATCTAGAGGGGAAAAAATACAAGCAGCAGCATTACATTTCCCTTGATGTGTCTCCAGGTAGAGCAAATTTATGGAGACAAATTATAGGCCTTCGGGTAGGTCGAATCAGAATAATGTGAGTTTAAAGACTAGTATAAAACACAAGTATAATTACATGATGGCTTAGGTCTTTCTTCTTGCTAACCTTGCAACAAGAGCGAAAAAAATAAAATCTTGCAACTATGGTCGAGGTTCATGCCTGCCAGGAATCCTGCCAGACAAGGAGAATGGCCCCCCAATTCTGACTCCCAAGATTACGCAATGCCCCCAAACAGTAGGCAAAAAGTGCCATTATGTAACAGATTCTGCACATTCAAACAGCTTGTAGGGTAGCCATCTGGAAGACACAGGGTTTTATAATGGACAAGTGCATGAGAGACGGTAAGAATTGGGGACAGAGAAAGAAAAAATAGATAAAAAGGAATAATGAGGGTTGAACAACTTTCCATTAAACCAACAGGAGGACAATGAGTTCTGTCTGTATCTAAACTAAAACCAAAGGATGACGTGATGGAGATGCCCTCTCACATTTTGATGAAGAAAGCATTCTTAACTCCTATTCAAGAATGAGTGCAGGCTTTCAAAGGAGAAAAGTTGAAAAGATGAAAGATGTTGCAGGAATTACCTACATAGCTGCATTTGTTTTTATAGGCATAATTGCTTATAAAAGTGTGTTGTGTAATGTGTGTGTGTACAGATCTGGAAATGGATAGAATGCAGATAAGAATTATTTTGCAGAATATACAGATTCAAACAGACTTAAATTCAGTTTTCATTGAAGCAAAGTATGAAAAATGGGAAAGCACTGATTCCATGCGTCACATTTGAATGCGAAAAACAAGAAAACCCACAGCATCTGCTAACAGCTGTCCAATAAATGAATAAAAGGTTCAACTGAAAAAAAAGTTTCCACTCAATACAGTGGCTTACCAATTAGGTATGAAACAGGATATAGTCAGGAAGGAATTTACAGGAACACATGCACCGACTCCCACAAACTCAATTTGGAAATACCATCTGGAGCAGCTGCGTTTGCGCAAAAAAAAAAAACCCCGGAATTTGGTAATACTGATCTTTTAAAATAATTTAATAATTATTACTCACATTTTATATTGAAAATAAACTATGATAAATAAATAAAACAATTGATCATTATTAAATAATAATAAATATTTTTATTTCATAGACTGTTTTCCGCTCGTTCCACGTCTAGACTGTGGATTTGGATGCAGCCTTCACCTTCACCCTCAAATATTCCACTCGGTGACATTTTCATATTCAGAGGAAAGGACTGACTCTGAGAACCAGAAGTGGAGAACCGCACCCTTGCTCTTCCACAGCTGTATGGAATGTGTCTTGGCTTCAACGTGAGTCTAATAAAAGCACAGTCACCCGCATCTCAAACAGCTCCCTCGTGACGTAAGCCGAGGTCTTGGGTGAAACCCTGCTTTGTCCTTTCTTCTGCACTATGGCATCATGAACCACTAGCGCTGTATGTGACGTCTGCAACACAGCTCCAATTCCTCCCTTATGGTAAAACAAACATCTAAATATTGCATCAAACCCAGCCATAATGACTTAAGAACCTGTGTCTCAAAGGGTTCACCCAAAAAATGTAATCCTGCCATCATTTACTCGCCCTCGTGTCGATCCAAACCCGTACGACTTTCGTTCATCTTCGGAACACAAATGAAGATCTTCTTGATGAAATCTGAGAGCTTTCTGTCCCTCCATTGACAGCTACGCAACTACCACTTTGACGCTTCAAAAAGTTCATGAAGAGATCGTAAAACTAATCCATATGAATCGAGCGGTTTAGTCCAAATTTTTAAAAGATTTAATTTAGGCTTTTATTCACATATAAACATGGACCAGTGAACATAAACAGAAGCTCAACCGTACTTCCTTGACGGTCAAGGAAGTTTGTATGTGAATAAAAGTCTAAATTCAATCTGTTCATCATTTAAAGTCATCATTTCTCTTCAGAAAATTTGGACTAAACCGCTCGATTCACATGGATTAGTTTTACGATCTCTTTGTGAACTTTTTGAAGCGTCAAAGTGGTAGTTGCGTAGCTGTCAATGGAGGGACAGAAAGCTCTCAGATTTCATCAAAAAGATCTTCATTTGTGTTCCGAAGATGAACGAAAGTCTTACGGGTTTGGAACGACATTTTTGGGTGAACTAACCCTTTAAACAAGAGAGTTCATTTTTATCATTTTGCTGGGTCTGAGGTTGATGGGAATATCAATGCATTTTGTAGATGTCCAATGTGAAATCTTGATCCTGAAGCTGAAACCAGCTTTTAACAAAATCTCTGCCCACCCACTAAACGCACAGCCATGGAAAGAGCTGCACATGCTTTTATATAACAGCACCTCGCTCACACCATCGATTCAAAACAACCCGACAGCTTTATTGGTCGTGTGTTATGGCTTTTCGGTTGACACACAGATTAATATAACATAAATAAGAGCTGAATAATCATCTCAGTTTCCAGCACACAGGCTCTGATGCACTGATGAATAACCCTATAAATATGAGAGCAGGGATGATAAGGTCAAGCGGGAGAGAGGCTATTCAACCGTTTAATGGATTGAGATGTGTATATTGAGCAGACATCAATGCTGACTAGAAAATGGGTATAAATGAAGAGAAGAGGCAAGTCATTCACACATCTTTTAGCTCCCCAAACTTCCACACCAAGAGCCACATGCTGTATTATTAAAGAAAACATTTAAGTCTACGTACAGCAGCAACTTTCAAGCATTCATTTTAGTGTTTATAAAAATAGCCCATCATCTGGCCAAGAGAGTGGAACATAAAGTTTATGTCAAAAAAAAGATGATTGTAACAACTGCAGACAGGACTTACACAACTGTTTATTATTAGTGTTACAGAAGTGGGCAATAAATTGTATGAATATAAACTGGCTGCTATTGCACTCATCAGTCTGAAAGTAAAAAGCTGACATTCAAAGTTTATTTTTACGTATGTTACTTTCCACAAATACAGTACAAAATAGCGCCAAAAAAGCGTAAAAAAAAATGATGCGTTCATTTCTCAACAAATGGTCCGGGTAAGGATGAGAATAGCCTTCAGAAAATGATGATCATCAACCACAAAAACTAATTTGAATATGCAACATTGCATGTCTAAATACAGTTTAAATCCGTGATTTATGATATTTTGCAATTTTCTACATAAAATAAAACATTAAATAAATATAAAAATTAAATGTATAAAACTAATTCATGAATAAATATAATGTATAAATAAATATAAACATTTTAAATGCTTAAAAATATAAAATAACAAATAACATTTATAAATTCAATAAAAATTGAATTTTTAGATCAAGATGTCTGAAGTGGAACAGGCCAAGTGTCAGTGGGGAGGATGCAGACATTTGATTTGTTTACAACTAGTTACTTTTCACAGAATTTACAGCTAGATATGTACTGAATATAATAATATACAGATGGCTATTACTGTTTATAGTAATAGCCATCTGTATATTATTATATTCAGTACATATCTAGCTGTAAATTCTGTTCACAGTAATAGTTATCTGTATATTATATTCATAGGACAATCTATCTGTAAATTTTTGTTTATAATAGTATTCAACTCTATATTTATTCAGTACATATCCATGTTCTGCACTTATGAACCACTGTATATCCTGCACTTGCTGCTATTGCACTTCTGGTTAGACCTAAACTGCATTTCGTTGCCTTGTACCTGTACTTGTGTAATGACAATAAAGTTGAATCTAATCTAATCTAATCTAACAAAGTTAATTTTGTGTGACACAATTATTAATAAAATAATGTTTCATCGTTTTCCTCACATCTTAAAAGCATAGAATTTGTCCCTGTAATGCTTTGGAAACCAAAGTGTACCGTATTCATGGAAGGTGCCGCATCTCCTCGTCAGTAAGTTCAAGATTGTGTTAATTTTGGAGAGTTATGAAAGCGGGCAAGTAAGCCACAAGAAAGTACAACTAGATTCCTAATTGCGAGTGATTTATGCGATCTATCACAAACCCTCAGCAGTATAAATCGGTTTTATCAACACCTGTGTAAACAAATTATCGCTTTCCTTGATTATACAGCGTGGATGTCATTCATCATACCAAAACAACGGTGAATGAGTTTTAAAAAGAGGTAGGTTACAGAATAAACCAGAAACGTAAACATAAACTCAAACTTACCAAAATACACAGTCTTTTCGCATTTAGGGCACTTTGAAGCCATGGTGAATTCAAACTGGATTCTCTCACAAGGTTTGTCTTGCACGCGCTCAATCCGACCAATGGCTGAGAGCTGGAGCGCATCTCTTATTATCCTACTGAAAGCACCGCGCTGTATTTGCATAGCCCCGCCCTCTCTCGCAGGTCTCCTTTCAGCGCTTCATTCTGACAGCTTTTCTCATTGGTCAGGAAACCTGTCAGTCACCATGTGGACGGGGCCGTCTGGCTCAGCAGCGCTGCTGGCAGGGGCTTCAGTCTGCTTACTTACTGCCACTGGCTCTTCCTTTTTACATCCTTCAACGGGAATGTGAAAGGCATCCAACAATAACTCCTTTCATTTCGCATGAATAGGGATTCTTCAGCACTTGCCAGACCGTTACTAGTGGAAATCAGTGGGAGAATGATATTGGCAGGTCCTAGTCGTGCTTACAACACTTCTCTTTTTGTTTGGGTTGAGGTCACTAAATGGCAGAATTACATTTTTGACTAGTTTACATCACTGTTCCACACACCCAAAAATGTGTGTCACCACGTCTTTTTTTAGACTCAGATCTTTGCCAGCTCTTACAGGCTTTTGCCTCAACCAACCACGTGTGCACGTAATATCTCCCTCGTACTGATCAGTCAGTCTCAGCACTGAGCAGAGCAACTGTGCACCTTTCCAGACTCCACACCCGTTCACAGTAACACACAACCGAGTCCTGTTGACTTCCATAAATCTCTAAATTGCTTAGTCTACTAGTCAAACAGACAGACCCCTGACTAGTACTGTTGTGAAAGTGCCTCTTGACATCTAACTGAATATTGACACACTCTCTCTCTCTCTCTGCCAACAGCTGATTTCAGTGAGAGGAATGTGAGTCTTGCAGAGTCAAGCGTATTCACGTTCATTTGTGTGTCAGTGTTACAGCATCAGTAAGTTTGCTGTTTTAGCACATTTGCAAAGCTGCAATGCAGGGACCTGCTGTGTTGACTAGGTGGGACAAAACCTTACTAGCTATAAAACAATGGTTTTAAATGACTGAAAAGTGGAAAATTCTAACATTTACCACATTAAAATCAGTGAGATGAGACTGGGGCTAGTTGTCACATGGCCTTGGCTAGTTGAGTAGAGTCCAATTACACAAGTGTGCTTTGGGGCTTTTAAAACGTTTAAATCAAATAAAATCTAATTATGATATGTATATATATATTTATATATATATAGGCGAGCAAGAGAGACTTCTTTCTGGGAGAGACTTTTTTCAAAACCATGTAAAAAAATCTTACCGACCCCAAACTTTTGCACATAATTTTTCAAATTCCTTTTACCTCAAGCCCATGTTATTCCTAAAGTGCTAAACAGATGCCCAATGCCCTCGGCCTCCATAAATACCCAGTCTTCCTTTCACACCAGTTTCCCATGAGACAGATCTGGAGCCACATGTCGCCCCAAAGCACGTGTGTAACCCTCAGTGCATTCTCCACCCAAACAACCACACCACCCATCAAACACACCCAAACCCAGACCGACTCATCAAACACGTGCTGTGTATGATTCATGTGGGAATATCTGCATTATTAAATGCTTTTTAAAATTGATCATAATCCAGGTGTGGTGAAGCATTTATGCACTTAATTAAGAGTATGTTTTTCGAAATAATAATTAACAAAAAGATTTATGAGTAAAATATGAATGCTGTTTCACAACCAGTCACCACTATGATGCGACGGTTGTTAGCAGTTGCCAGAGAATTCAAATTAAAATATTTAAAAAAAACATTTGATTGTTAATTGAGATAAATCTCAAATAAAATAAATAGTGCTGTCAAATCAATGAATCATGATTAATTGCTTCTAACATAAAAGTTTATAAATATATAATATATGTGTGTCTAGATAATATATGTGTGTAGGTCTATATATATACATACACACAAACTTTTATGTTAGATGTGATTAGTCGATTTGACAACACTACAAGTAAAATATAAATATTAGATAAAAAACATAAATTAAATGAAACATTTGAAATGTTTAAATTAAAAATCTAAAACTATAAAAACATTTATTTAAATGCTAAAAATGACTAAGCACATTGCAAAATGTAAAAAAAAATTACAAAAGAAAAGAAAAAAAGAAAATATAAAAAAGATTATTCAAAATATTGTTATAATATATAATTAGCAATGGTTCTGAATGGCTTTATAGGGTGTTGCTTTGCAGTTGCTAGTGTATTCTGGGTGGTTTCTTGGCTGTTTCAGGGTGGTTACTAAAGTCGCAAAAGAGCCCACCAAGTCTCTATAAATAATATGCTTTTTTTCAGCAGGGTATTCGGCTTTAGTACTAATTTGGTAATAATTCCATGGGATAAACCACACAAATAACACTAATAGAAGAATTATATTTCAAACAGCATAAATGAAATATATTCTGAGGGTAATTTCAAGAATTTAGTCACATAAGTGTATCCAATCTGGTAGCTATATGCAAATATGAATGAGGATCTGGATGTACTGAAGCAGAACTTGTCTATTATTGTATTAAAGTGGCTCTGGATATTATTAACTGCAAGAGACTGAAGGAGAGAGTTTGATGTCAGACCTCTTAAAGTGCCCCTGCAGTCAAAAATGTTATACCTTTATACACATCTTTGATAATCAAAATTACATATAAAAAAAAAAACAATTCCTGTAAAAATAATTTCGTTATGACTTAAAATAGCTTGCTGTAACTCTACACCCTTGCTTTATTTAGAATATGTGGAACCATGAATATGCAAATTAGCTCCGCCTCCACTAATTCACACAAGCTCAGATTACCTGATCCTCTTGATCAACTTTACTGTAGTAAATGCTACACAATGGCAAGTGGAAATATTGGTTTAATTCAGCCATATATGTTTGAACATATGAAACTGATTCAGAAGAAAAAGAGGAAGAGTGAATTATACAGGCTCGTATATACAAGTGGATGTATCAGAATGCGCTCTACAACGTTGGACACATAACACTAATTAATATGATTAGCCTTTGGCTTGACTACATTATAAAACAGCTAATAATGTGTTGCTAATGTTACACAAACCATGTTTCCGTACGCCATCTCTGCCTTCTAAAAATCAGCATCCTTAGAAACGCTTTGAACATCATTGAAGTCAGAGGACAAAATCCCCGTCCCGCACATTGACAGGATTGGTTACGTGTTTGTGGCGGTGGGAAACGGGTGGTTTCAAACCACATTTACTGTCTTTGGTGCGCTGCACTTTTAGGGAGAAAATGCTCAGCAAAGGTGCTGACTGATGAATTTGCACGTGGTTCCTCTTTATAGGCTATATTAAAAACACCACATATACATATAAACAACATTAAAAGCTTGATTTTCACCACAGGGGGCCTTTAAAGGGTTTCTACAGTTAAATGTCTGGGAAAACTCCTTAACATGACCTAGCTATCATTCAAATGGTACATAGCTGCAAAAGTCCTTGCTATACTTCAAGCTTCAACTGAAATAGATGCTGAGGAATGTCAAAATCATCCCTTGGTATTTGACTTGACTTTAGATAACAGTGCTCTGACTTCATCCTATTCTCTCCGCACACACTCTTGTAGTGATG
Source organism: Rutilus rutilus (assembly GCF_951802725.1). NCBI lineage: Eukaryota > Metazoa > Chordata > Actinopteri > Cypriniformes > Leuciscidae > Rutilus > Rutilus rutilus. Next base: position 27,535,680 of record NC_140226.1, read on the forward strand.
GGAAGATGTAGTTAGCTTTCTAGCGGCCCTCCACTGGGAGTTTCCTCCTCTCCAGAGTATCTTTGTTTTATCTAATCAGAGCTACTATATTTAGCTGGTTTGCTTACACATTGTTCATGTCTTTGTCAAATCATTGTTTGTCTAAGTTCAAGTGGGAAATGAATGCTTTTGGTCACTTGATAACCACAAAAATTCACAGCTAGAACATAATCATGTGGATTCAAAGATTGTTTTGATGGTCAAAAGTACTTTCAAGCACCTGACAGGAAAATGCAAGCCACAAGTCTGTTGATTACATTATGTGGGAATTTTTTGAGAATGTTTAAGATGTTTTGGTTCCAGTAGTTGATTTGTGCGTGTGTAGTGGATATTGCTTGCCAAAGACAGCTCTTCATTTGTTGTTTGTATTTAACCTGCTTGATTTGTGATTCCTTTGTTGAATTGGTCTAGTAGTTAGCAGAACATCTTGTATAGTAAGCAGTACATTAGTGTATACTACTGTGGCTATTTTTGCAGTTATTGTTACACCATGTACTGTTTCTGTCAGGACCACTATAGTCAAAGATGATTGACAATTAGCACACAGTCAGGATTGGCGGTATGGTTCCCTGGGCAAGATCCATGCAGTCTAGCATGGATAAGAGCAGCGATAACCCCCCTTAGGGTAAACACAACAGAACCAACATAAATGTATTGCAGATATCATTAATGTCAATATTTTAATGTACAACAGAATTCGAGAATTTAGACAAAGGGGAATCAGAATGCCAAATCCTGACTGACAAGAGGAGCTGGGGATGGAGGAGGGTAATTAGCTCCTGAGAAACGGGATAGCTGTTGATAATACTGAAGGAGCTTAAATGAATATAGTGATAGGCATCATATTCATAGGTAGACATGGATCAGCTGAGAGTCAGCTGATGCGAGCTTGACATATAACTTCCCTTTTGAAATGAAAAGGAACACCCAGCGAACAAAACACAATGAAATAGAAAAAAGTATTTTAATTTTACCAAATATTTTATTATAAAAATAAATCAATAAAAAATAAATAAAAAATTATAAATGAAAATAATATAATTTTCACCCTGCAAACCCTATAGGTAAAATAAAATAAAATAAAATAAAATAAAATAAAATAAAATAAAATAAAATAAAATAAAATAAAATAAAATAAAATAAAATAAAATAAAATAAAATAAAATAAAATAAAATAAAATAAAATAAAATAAAATAAAATAAAATAAAATAAAATGGTTTGACTTGATAAGCCACAGAAGGACGATAAACTCACATTTCATAACCACTAGGATCCATGCTGAGAAACACCAGTACGAAACATTAACAAGACAAAGAACAGAAGATAACTGAGGGTATAAATACACTGGATGATGAGGAACAGGTGAGACACTAATCAATGAAACAATGAATAACTATGGCAACCAAGGAAACAGGAAATAAGCACACTGAACACAGGCAACACTAGACAAAAGAATATCAAAATAAAAGTTAATTAACAAAGACAGGGGGAGTCACGCAAAAAAATGTTTTATTCACTTTCCTTTTTATTCACATTCACTTTAAATGTTAAACTTTGGAAATCTTAACTGGATATCAGTTGCATAACAAGCTTACATTTCCCCCCTTTTTTTTCTTACTATGAATTCTGCTTAGTTTAAAGGGTAAAAAATGTCTAAGTACTTTTTGGACACATAGGAAAACTGCATAGGCTTTTCCCACACGCTTTTCTTCAAAGTAAACTGCCCTAAGATGACACAAGCTTGCATGTGAACATTTGTTCTATTGCAACTAATTCTGATTTAGCCCTTTTCCAAGTCAGACTTTGCCTAAAAGCTTCCTGCAGAGATAACTAAGAATAATATTGCTTTTTACAGTTGGCCTAACTTTTCTCTTTTTTTTTCTCTTATGGGATATGAGATCACTTCCACAGTGTTTCAAACTGAACCTGTCCAGAGACGTCCTTTGTCAAAACAGCATGTGAACACCCACACAAGAATCCCGAAACTAGACATATTCAAACCAAGCAGAGAAATAACAGATCTATTCCTCAAACACACAGCCGCCAGAGTCACATTTGTCTCCTTGGCACAGGACAAACAGTTAGTGTACAGTTTTTGGGTTTGGGTTGTTGTAGATGTTTCCCTAAACCTAACTAAGTCCTGTCTCATCTGACCTAAGTCTACCGGGGCCGTCTCCAATCGACGATCCTTAACGTCTCCAATCGACGCTTAATATATAGTCTACCTAACTAACTTGCTTCCCTAACTAGCTTTCTTCCTGCGCAGGAATAATTGACAAACAGACCTTAGCAAATGTCCTTTAAATGCTTTAATCACGGCCGGAGGATCTCTCGAGCAGTTCTCAGAGAATCTCCCCCAAGAAGCAAGGCCGGAGGATCTCAGAAAAATTCCATTGAGAATCCCACCAGCTAAAAGAATACAACAGTTTTTATAGAATAAGGAGGTATGGCAAAAATGTCATACCGCATTACATAATTTCCCCACAATTTGATTGTTTTTCATAGACAAACCCTTAAAAGCAAACTTTGTTTTAATGATTACTTCCTTGTATCACAAGGTCACAATCACAAGGTTCAAATTTAGTCATCTGTCAAGTTTCAATTCCCAAACGTGTTATTTATATACTCACACAACCAAAGTCAAAGGGGTATGGCAAAAATACAACATCCAAAAACACAGGACAGAACGTTTTGGTACATTGTGTTTCAAAGTGTTATCATGTTAGGCCTGAAAAAGGAAGTAAGGTTAGATGGTAGAGACATGGTTAGTTTGATATACAGTTTACTATTTTATCTATTAAAAATCCACCACAGAGTCAATAAAGTACATCACAGTTCACGTCTGTAATTTTGCCTTTGAAGAAACATGAAACTATGGAACTCGAAAATACCCTTGTATTAACAGACAGTACAGTAAAGGGAAAAAAGGTCCTTGTTTTAAAAGTGAACAATTTTACATACAAAACAGCCTCACTCTCTAATGTATAGTTGTTTCATGAATCAAAAATACACAAAATCAAAAATAAATTAAAAGTAAAAAATAAAAATGTAATTTTTAAATTAAAGTTTAAAATAAGTCACATTATAAATTTTTTTTGCAAATGTTAAATATAGTCACAAAATGAATATGTGTTATATATATAAGAAATATATAAATTCCTTTTTTATTTGCAACAAATTCCTCTTTTTAAATTGATTTATTTTACTTTTGTCATAGGCTTCTATACACATTGGGATGATTGGGATATATATATATAAAATCTTTTTTTCAAACTGTAAAAACTAAATAAAGCAAGTGATTTTCCCTACAATATAATTTGCGTTCTCAAAATGAAGGTTACGGCCTACATGCTTATAATTTAGCCTGCCGTAGAATGAAGGGTTTTGCAGTATTCAAGAAAAAAAAATGTAGTTTCAAGAAAGAAACAGTGATTGATTTAAAGGCTGCGTGAACAAGTAGACTCTCATTTACGTCATTATATAACGAACCGCAAACGCAATGATCGTAAATGACAATTTGTACATGTACATGTGAGTTCATGCATGTACCGTATCGTAACGATGCGTAAAACTGTCGAGTCCTGTTAAACTGACAGTCTCGCCTGGGGAAAAGCGGCACTTACAGCCCTTTACTGCCCTACTTTTATCCAGATATATTGCAGTATATCATGCAGAGCAGGGAAGTGCACTCACACACTCACAAATCTATTGATTTGCACTTTTTCACGCAATACATCCGTGCACGTGGAGCCAGTAACCCAGCCAGCCCTGCGGTCTCTGGGGTCAGCTGCTGCTTTTTTCTCGAGATTTTTGGCATACAGATGACTCCACTGTTCCCTTCCCAACTGTTCGTGGCCTGTAGAACAGATAAGCGCATTAAAACATGGACAGCTGGCTTCTTGTAGGCCTTGCACCCTTGATGCTTGGCGCTCTGTGGTTTTGGTGAAAAGAGGCTGGTGCCATTCTCCAGCAGGGCAGGGCAGATGGAGACAGAGTTCTTCCCAATCCACAGCAGCTGAGAGCTTGAAAATCCTGTTGCTTCTGGCCAAAGCAAGTGCAGTCTTTTATCCCGTCCCACTGCCTCTCATTCACTCAGTGCTTTCTCTTTTTGTGTCTCTAAAGTTTCTCCTTAAAGGGTTAGTTCACCCAAAAATGAAAATTCTGTCATAATTACTCATCATGTTGTTCCAACACCTTAAGACTTTCATTCATCTTCGGAACACAAATTAAGATATTTTTGATGAAATCTGAGAGCTGGCTCACTCCTTCATAGGCTGCTAGGTAATTGCATCTGCCGGCCCAGAAAAGTTAGTAAAGACATCGATAAAATAGTCCAAGTGACTACAGTGGCTCAACCTTAAGTTTATCAAGTGGCGAGAATACTTTTTGTGCGCAAAAAAACCCAAAATAACGACTTTATTCAACTATTAATTTTCTTCTGTGTGGGCCTCTGAGAGAGTTGACGTAGTGTAACAGCGCTCACTATTGGCTCACGATTGGCTGACGCTGGTCATGTGTGTGATGCTGGCCAATAGTGAGCCTACGTTCTGACGTACAACCGAGAAGCGCTGCGCCGTTACACTACATGAACTCACTCAGAGGCCCACACAGAAGAAAATGAATAGTTGAATAACGTCATTATTTTTTTATTTTTTTTTGGCGCACAAAAAGTATTCTCGCCGCTTGATAAACTTATGGTTGAGCCTTGGACTATTTTAAACATTGTCTTTACTAACTTTCTGGGCCGGCAAGTTTCAATAACATGGAAGCCTATGGAGGAGTGAGCCAGCTCTCAGATTTAATTTGTGTTCCGAAGATGAACGAAAGTCTTACGGGGTTGGAACAACATGAGGGTGAGTAATTACTGACAGAATTTTTGGGTGAACTAACCCTTTAAGTGCCTTTTGTTGGTCTATCTTCATTCTGTGTTGCACTTAAAGTCAGAATGAAATGGTATTCGCATCCCGTTTTGCTTCCATGTGTCATCATAATGAATGAATGTATGAAAAACGTAGGCCTCTATAGCGCACAAACACACACATGCATGCCACAGACACACTTATCACATCTCCACCCCACAATTTTCTCTTCTAATCTAATACACTAGAGAACAGGAAGAGGAAACCGATAGTTCTGGAAAGAGAAGCTTTGTGTCACACAATGCATGAGATGAGGTCAGCGTCAGGTTTGCTGTGACAAAATATCTGTCATCAGGCCCAAATCTAATCTCCTGATGTGTTGTGAAAAAGGCGAGATGAGCACATTAATTGAGTGTCATTTCCTCTGTCAGCAGTGTCAGTGCTGCTGTGTTCTGAGGCCTGGGGTTGGACACTGTGTTCTGGAGCCAGCACGTGAGGACAAAGACATGTGATCAAAGATGGTTTACTAGCGCCTCCTGCTGATCAGCAGCAGAATGCGCATCTGAATGCAGCTGACTTGGTACATTTCATAATATTCTATTATAGACCTAGGCCTATCTAGTTATTTTCAGTATGGGTTTATTGTCTCTAACTGTCCTGTAGTCACCAAATTTTTTTTGATTAAATAAAATAAAAAATGTTTTGATATTTTAAAAAATGCACATATATGTAAATATAATTCCCCTGAAAATCTATTTAAAGGGGGCACATGCTGGAAATATTTTTGGCGCTGCCCTTTACAGTTACATAAGCTTTTAATTTATGCACCCTGTTTAATGCACCTATTTTACTATAACATTACTATTACTAAAAGATACAATAGTTATGTAAAATTATTTTATATTGCTCAATAATCATTTGATAAGACACAAATCATTACGAAATATGTCAGTGCACGTCATTCAGTTATTGAGATTTAATTAAACTATATTACAAAATAGTAAAAAATTCGCTACAGTCTAATTATATAATTTGCATTAACAACACTAACATTTATGGAACAAAATAAGCGGATTTAATGGTCAGCAACACGCACGTACTGACTGTAGTGTAGAATGCTGCTTCTGCTTTGAGTGGCTTGCAGACAGTAGACAATAATGTGAGTGTCATTTCCCATGTCATTTCCTTTTTATGTGCTTTGTGACTTTTAAATTGATCAGATGTCTTCTCATTTGATCTGCATATAAGTGTTTTTCTGTTTTGATGTTCTGTACCAATAAATATTGGTGTCCATTCTACAAGCACTTCTGTCTCGGGGTGAATTTTATCTGCATTTCTGATACACTGTCAAAATAAATAAATTGTTTCAACTTGTTCGTTGCCTTAAAATTTTACGTTTTGTCATCTTGAAATGTGAAGTTTGAATAAGAAGAATATTTGAGTTGACTCTTCAAATCTTAAGGCAGCACAAACACTTACTTTTTAAAGTTGAAATAACATTTTTTTATCAGTATGTTTGTTTATATATGATATATCACATGAAACTTATCAGCATACTGCTGATCGATTAAAAAAATTAACTAGATTAATCACATTTTTTTATTGATTAATTATATTACATGATTAATTTATATACGTTTTAAATATATTTTATAATGTAGAATATATTCTTAATTAATGTAGAAACAACATAAAGACAGTATCTTTTAAATACTTGCTTAATGGCATCTTTTTACGAATGAAGGCCAGTATCACTGATACTGATACAGCTAATGTCTCAATGAAAATGATTTTTTCTTTTCAATTTTAAACATTAATTATAGCCATTCAACATTACAGTCTAATTGAAAGCTATCAGTTAAAAAAAAAAAAAAAAACACATTAATTAGGCTTCAAAAATATAACAACTTTTAATTTAAGTGACCTTAAAACAATCCTCACATAAACCCAAATGTGACCCTGGATCACAAAACCAGTCACAAGTAACTCACAAGGTATATTTGTGGCAATAGCCAACAATACATTGGGTCAAAATGATCGATATTTCTTTTATGCCAAAAATCATTAGGATATTAAGTAAAGATCATGTTCCAAGAAGATATTTTTGTACATTTCCTACCGTAAATATATAAAACATTTATTTTTGTGAGTGAATGCAGCACAATCGCGAACATAAATGGACAATTTTAAAAGCGATTTTCTCTATGTTTTGGTTTTTTTGCACCCTCAGTTTCCAAATAGTTGTATCTCAACCAAATATTGTCCTATCCTACCAAACCATATATCAATGGGAAGTTTATTTATTCAGCTTTCATGTGATGTATAAATCTCAATTTCAAAAAATTGACCCAGGGTCACAAATGTCATTTACCTGTGTCTTGTGAAATATACAGAAATTGAATAATGTTATCAAGCAGTCTGCACTGCATGAATTAAAATACTAAATGTCTTTCAAATATATTTTAGTATCATTATTTTTAGGGAAATAATCAGAAATAAACCACTTCAATACCTTTTTTTTTTTTTTTTTTTTTTTTTTTTACAGCTACTATATTGTTTGGAAGTCAATTCCACTACACCAAACAATAATGCTTGAATATGAGACATGACATGACATAACAAAAATATATTATACAGTATATAAATATTATAGATGTCATTTTGTTTTTACTGTGTGTCATTAGCCTACTAATCAAGCTGCAGTTGTAGTAGTCAAGCTGTCAAATTATGCAGACAGTGTGAAAATATGATTCAATTGCTATCATACGATTCTAAGGACCGCGGTTCACAGTCACATCCATGGAAGGAAAACAACGGTTATACTATTTGTGGACCGTGTTTGGCTGTAATTAAGTCCGTAATAAAGAGAACACAACAAAAGACGGAGCTTGATCAGGCCACACGCCTTAATTGATTTCTTCTGTTTCTCTAGCAGTTGCCTGCTGTGCTAGAGCAAGAGCCCTGGGAGAAGGCCAGCTGGGGCTCTGCCGAGAGCGAGGAAGATCGAGAGACAGAGTTCAAGAATCCTGAAGCCTTCTACTGCATGTTAGAGGTGTTTAGTCCTTGGACAGACTGCAGAACATTAACACTACAACTTCATAACACATCATTACATCACGATAGCCGCTTCATGATCGCTTGGTGTAGTAAGATCGATTTAATTGCTTCAATTTGAAGTCAGGCCCTAAAAACACACATATCTACCAATAAATACGTAGGCACTCACACAAATCAGCAGCAGGGACTTGCTTTGTTGTGAGTCTCCACAGAGGGTAAGTTGAAACCTGCCATTGGCTGAGGCCGGTCATGTGATTGCAGATTACAGCTTGAGGCAGAGCTCAGTTTGTAAGGTTTTCATATGGTGTAAATCAGCTGCTCACCACAGCATTCCACTCTGCCTTCAGTAACAACAACCACCAAACATGAGGTGCCTTACCATTACGTGCCAAAACCAGCGCTCACGAAATACTCAGCTCCCCTTGAATCACCTCCACCAAATGACATCATTAACACGTGTCAAGCCTCGTTTAAATACTGCGTTTATGATCACATATGTTTTGCTTATCAATTTAGAATCATCTTCATTTTTATTTGCTTACGTTCACGGCACCCCCTCCTTTAGGGCCGAAGAGTGGGCGACGACGGCCCTGTTTACTCATGACCTATTTTTGTATGTTGCATCTGTGTACCAGCGTGAGTTCATATTCTTTGAACAGAGAATTGAACGCAGTAATCTGATTGGACTGTTGGTTGAATTTTGTTAGCGAAATTTATTTAATCTGATTATTTTGATTATTTAATGATCAGTTTCTGTGCCACCCACAACGCCTTTCTGAAAAGCAGCGTTCCGCTTTCCCTCAGACCAAACTTAGAAGAGGCTAAATCTTTGTAGTGGTGTATGCTGGGAAAGTATAATTATAAACTGGCTTTTGAGACTTTGAGCTTATTCCAAGGCTAGTGAACAAATAAATAAAACAGGACCTCAGTTTATAAAATCTGGTTAAGTAACTGTCAACCGATGTTTAGACTACTTGCTCAGAACTTAAACAGACATAGAAACTACCACATTTCTTTATTATGTACCAGAAGGTGCTTCAGGCAGAAAGACAGCTTTTGATAGTCATTAAAACCATCTCCCTTAGCTTCACAAGGAGACCATTAGGCTTTTCACACTTGACATATAACCCCAGAGCCATTTTAAGCCTGGGCTAACGAAATCCTGGTTGTCTTGTTCCATGTGTCACACTGTACACCTTAAAGGGATAGTTCACCCAAAAATGAAAAAGTTGTTCCAAACCTGTATGAGTTTCTTTCTTCTGTTGAACACAAAATACAGAAAAGATGGAAGTCGATGGGGTGAATATGATTTCTCTAAGTGTACAACATGTTCCTGGATCAACATCTTTGTTGACCATGAAACAACATTCCAATCAACCAATCAGATTTGAGGGACAAGTTTGCAGTCCATGTCAAATTTAGGCTTAAAACCAGGGTTAGGGGCTTCTAGTTATTCACCTATAATTTCCTTCTGATTTTAGGGATAACTTGTGGGTACGTAGGGTTAGGTTTAGGAGTAGGGATAGGGTTAGGACTATGTTTGCGGATGGTAATGTTCCAGGATCAACAAAATATGTTGATGTCTTACTTGGCAAAATCACTGGTTACGATCAAAGTCAATGGCTACCATCAACTGTCTGGTTACCAACATTTTTCTAAATATCTTTTTTTTGTGTTCAGCGGAAGAATGAAACGCACTGTGAAATGAAATCACAACATTTTAATTTTTGGGTGAACTATTCCTTTAAAAGCGGTTAAAATAAGTTCTAACCCCTAAATGTAAAATGTTATCCAGGGTTAAAAGTGGCTTCAGCCCAGATTTAATAAAATACATATCAGTTAAGCTTAATGTGAAAAGTATAGTTAATTATGTGATTTATTCAGGTTGAATTAGACTTAGACCTGCATGAATTTCCACGCCATGCTGTTGACCAGCAAAACTTGGCTGGTGAAGCGGATTAACCAAGGAAGTCTTGAAAAGATTTTTAATGGCCTATGAGGAGACCAGCATCCAAAACACAACATATTTTAGCAAAATCCATCTCCATGGCCACAATCCCCAGCTGCATCTGAAATCACATACTGTCTGAGTAGCTACATCTGAATAAAAATGACTATGTTCTAACTTCTATGTAGTAGCCTATGAATGTATTTAGTATGAATGAACATAGTCCGGACATAGTATATTCACCATGTCAGCCTTGTCATGTGACTTACGGCGTAAGTTTTGTTTCACTTCCATTTCCAGCTTCTCTCCTGTGGCCTCATGGGATAGTGTCCATCAGATGCGCACTTCATGCCAGAAGTAGTAGGTCATCCGGGTACTTTTCTAATTGTGCTTTATGAACATATGATTTCGGACATACTCAGTAAAAATGATATGATCAATAAGTTATGACAACAACATATGTTTTTACATTGCTTTAATACAAATCAAATTTTCAAACCTTTTTTATGTAATACAAGAACAAGTCAGTTTAATGTAATTTAAGTTGAAATGACATCCAAATTGATTGTAGGCTACTTAAAAATTTAAGGCAGACACTTTTTTTTTCTTTTTTTTGTTTACAGTGAACTACTCTTTTCACATACTATTTTTGACTGCTTATAGGGAACTAGGCATATTCAGACTGTCTCTAACTATTGCTTGGCAGATAAAACTGATTTTCTTTTTCCAGACAAAACCTTTGCATACTGAGGAAAGACAAGACAAACGAAGACAAGACAATAATAATAATAATAATAATAATAATAATTAAATGCAACAACGCAAAAAAGAAGAAGAAAAAAGTAGAAAAAGAATCATATCAGAGTCTTTGGGTGTCCTCTTTTGATTCAGGCCATCAAGCAGCCGTTCGGCAACACTGTAGCAACTCACGCCCTAGTAACTAGCCACACATAGCAACCATATAGTGACCCATGACCCAGCCAAATCTCAGCATCAGAATATTATATACCCTACAGGGACACTGGGATGCTATCTTTGGACTCATAGCAGCATAGAGGCAAATCCAACATTTTGAAGGCGTTGAACGCCCTAGTTACTCAAACATGATCCTCCACAGAGAGGAATTTCTTTCCTTGTTCTATTATAGGCAACTCGTTTAGATCTTTGTTTGAAACTTAGTCTGAGAGCAACAGTTGTTTATTTGTTTCATTTCGCCTCTAGCGGGTCCAAAGTAGTACAGCAGCAATGGTTTTGGTCATTTGAAGTAGGCGGGGAAACGCGAGTGATGCTTGCCCGTGCAGACCCCCTTCCCCTCCCCTCTCGCGCTGCTCTCCAGTCCCGTGGCCCGAGTCTCTGCTCCTGCGTAAGGATCCCGCTTTGTTGAGAAGGTGTTTCTAAACACGCGGGTGATTCTGAACGAGATCCCTCACACCGCCCCGTGGAACGCGGCTTCGTAAAAATATGTGCACTGTCTCTTTAAGATCCCTTCACTAGTCCGCTTCGTATTGATCAATCCACCATTTTCCAGCGCACAGCACTCAGCGGCGGCGGCGGAGAGAGAAAGCCCTACCTGGAGACGCCAGGCAGGACCGGGGGCAGTCATGGCAGCCAACATGTACCGGGTCGGAGGTAAGAGATCATGCTGGGTAAAAAATGTCGTGCCCTTTTGTGTGTGTCGCTCTCGCTCATGCTTTTTCGCAACAGGGCTTAGCAGTTTTAGGTTTGTCCTTCCTCTTTTATTTTTTAAAGTACTGTAGGACTACAGTGAGAGGATGATGATGGTGATGGGGATTGCGAGCAGCGAGATGAAGAGGAACACTCTCGTTTCGGGACCCCGAGAATGTTTTTACTACTAACTGCCGCTACATTTATTGCCGTTAGCATGATGTAGCGCGTGCGGGTGTCATTGAGTGTTAGTAACAAGCGGGTAACTCTTAAATTTACAGAGAAGAGAAGCGTATGAATTTTTTTTTTTTTTTTTTTTTTAAGTTAAGTTTAGGCTGCACGCCCCACTTAAGACACTCTGACGGGTCAGAAACACTCTGTTTTAATGGGAGAGGATGGTACAGTGTCAAATCTTTGTCTTGTAATTTACTTTTTATAGATATTGAATGTAATGGATGAAGTGAGAAAGTTTTGGCACATAAACTTTAAGCCAGTAGATTGAGTCCAGTGACTTCAGTGCTCATGGAGAAGCTGTGTAGATGTAAAGTATAGAATAAATAATGCTATGTGTCAAAGAATTAACTTTATGGAGATTTATATTGGCATACCCAAATTGTCTGTTTTCATAAAGAAAGAAGATGCCAATAATGCACTGCTGCCTTTTCATATATTTAACACATTTAAAAGAGGTTCACAATGATCTCTAATTAACTCAATTATCTAATGTGGCTGAAGCTCAGATATCAATTTAAAGGAACAGTGAATAATTGAAAACTCTGCCATTTACTCACCCGCCTCATGATGTTTCAAATCTATATGACTTTGTTTCTTCCGCAGAACACAAAAGGAGATGCTAGGCAGAATGACAGCTTCAGTCACCATTCACTTTCATTTGTTTTTCCATACAATGAAAGTGAATGGTGACTGAGGCTGTCATTGAGCCTAACCTCTCCTTTTGTGTTCTGTGGAAGAAACAAAGTCATATAGATTTGAAACATCATGAGTTGCCAGAAGTTTCATTTTTGATCATTTATCCCTTCCAGTGATTGCATTTGGCTCTGTAACGGATTCCCTGTTGGTATCAATTAACCATTAGGATCCTGGCTAGGGAGAATGAATGTGTGCTTACAGTGTCCATAGTGTAATTATTGGTGTTAAGAGAGTATTTGGCTTGGGAAGTTTACTCTCGAGGCAGGGGGAGTTGATGAACTTGGTCTAACCTGAAGAAAAGCTGATCTTTCATCAGGTGATGCGTTACAAGTGAATTTACATATTCTGGTTTAACTTGCGAACATCCGATCGGGAGTCTTCTTCTTTTCTGTCTAGATGTTTCTAGTGTTTAAACATGTTTCTGATATATGAAGTATACAGTATTCAGATGTTCTGTGTTTTATAGAGTACCTGGATTATCTTGTGAAAAGGAGCAGGATGCATGACTTGACTTTTCATTTGCAGTGTCACAAATGAACTGTAGTAATATCTGCCACAGTTTTTACCAACTTTTAATGGGGTAGTTTACCCACAAATGAAACTCCTGTAATTATTTACTCACCCTACTGTTGTTCCAAACCCATTAGACTTTCATTCATCTTCTGAAGACAAATGAAAATGTATTTAATATTCTCTCATCATTTTTGTCCATTGAAAGTACACACAACCAAAAGTTTCACACTTCAAAACGTTCATAAAGACAAGAAAGTAATTCATATGAATCAAGTGGTTTAATCTAAGTCTTCGGAGGAGACACGATCACTTTATAAGATGAAGGCTTTTATTCATATAAAAATATTGATCAATGCACATGCATAGAGCACACAAAAGCTCAACTGTACTCGCTTGAAGTACAAGAACAAAACTCGTTTTGAACGACACGAGGGTGAGTAAACGATGACAATTTTCACATTATTTTAAGAAGTTTTTATCTATCATAAATGTATGTGACAAAGTAAGCCTACCACTTTTTGAAAGGGTGGAATAATGCATACAGTTTTCACATAGTATTTAGACAAAAATAGGCTGTATTGGATCTGCAATACTCCGTATACAGTTAGCAGATTCTGAACAGTCGCTGCTCTCACTGGATGTCCTGTACGGAGATGAATCACAGGTTTTTGAATGCGTTCGTTCAGCACTTTAAGATCATTGCAAAAATATCTGTTACTCTGTTACACGCTCCTCCCAGTGTTTGCAACATCTTTGGCTGCTGAGGCTGAAAATGGCCCCAGGCGCTTCATCCAGCAGAGAGTCTCCAAGGGCCTCCATACCGCTGGCTACTGCATCACCTGATACGACTGATCGACGACATCTGCACTCTCTCTATTTCTCTATTTCTCTCATTGGTCTAGTGGACCAAATGAAGCACATTGACCAACCTCAGCCTGGAATGAAGCCAGTTTTGCAAAAATTTACACCTCCATGTTCATACCTCTGCTGTGCACCCTATACACTTAGCGCAGCCGTACTAATTGCTGAAATGTGCCATAACTGTCATTTGGATCTCATTAAAGCACCCCCAGATACCTTCTTCGTGATTCTCCTGATAGCTCCAATACAATCATCGTTTTCCTTTGAGTGGATTTTGGGGTATTGAATTTGGAAGTGGAGCCATAATGGTTAAAACAATGCCCTGTGAGGGAGAAACAATGCCTCAGCGTTCTCTTCCTCCTTTGTCCTCCCTCACACTTGATGGAGAAGGTAGTCGGCCTGAATTCTCTCTCATTGAGCTAACGGCTTTTCTCTGGCTCTCTTTTCTTCTCCCAGAAGGGAGGCTTCTCCTAGACTCCAGCGTAGAATAAATGTGCCAAGAAAATCAGAGGGAAAAAAAATTCAAAACAGACCACCATGAACAGCCAGAGAAATGATGGAAATTGAATGAATCACATTGCGATTGGTGGCGTTGAACTTGGCTATCTTCGGGATGGGTCAGGTTCGAGTTGGGAGCCATGAATGAGAAACGTAAACCAATGGATGCAGTGAGCAGAGATATATGGTATTTGGGGAAGCTTTACCAGGTGTCTGCTATCTCTAATATGTGTCCGGTCTGTGCGGGTGTTTGCCCTGCAGTTGGTCTTGGGAGTAATTGATGTATGATACCACAAAGCAAGCAAATTTCATACTTTCTGTCTGGTACAAATACAATAGCCGGATCCTATTACGTGGTACATTTTGAAAAAGCATTTTGTTCTCCATCCACCTTGGGGAAAATGCAGTTGCTTTAACATTTTGTTTGTGCTGAAGTGAGCCTAGTAGAGTCTTCTGTAAATCACTGGCCAGGAATCTGTGCCTGCAGAACTTTGCATAAGGGCCAATGACGTGAATACACCGTCAATTTCTGAATTAAAAGTTATTGATCATTTTTGGAGATCAGAATGTCAGGGTGATACAGATGTTCTGATATTATAATGAGGATAAAAACCTCATTAAAATAATTGAATTCTTGAAAAGAACTTAAGTAGTTTGGCATAATCATTTATTACTATATTTATAATATTAAATTTGATTAAAGTGCCCCTATTATGCTTTTTCGAATATTACCTTTCATGCAGTGTGTAATATAGCTGCTTGTGAATGTAAAAGCTCTGCAAAGTTTTAAAGATTGAAGTGCATGACAAATAAAGTTATTGTCTCCAAAAAGAAAGAATTGATTCTAAACTTCCAAAATGAGTTTTCAGCAAATCTTGTCTATCTTCCTATGTACAAACCTACGTAATAATGTAACACATTTGCATAATGCCAGCCTATGGTCTTCATTGGCTGCCCTGAACAACGTCTACTTTGTATACTGTAATTGCAGCTGAGGTCTGGAAGAGTTTGGTTCCTGCTGTTGACATATTGAGAAAATGCTATTTTCAGCGCTGTAGATCCACTTTGCATGCACTTCAAAAAGGACTTGCATTGGAATTGATACAGAAAAACAGACGGCATCGTTCCTCTTCGAAACACTGATCAAGTGCTGACGAAACCTCCGGAGCTGAAATTCAGATATGGTGATAGGCGTTTTTTTTTTTTTTTCTTTCTCGGTAGATCAATCACAACTGACTGAGTCGTCTGACCAATCAGAGCAGAGTAGGCTCATGGAAAAGAGGGATTAGAGAGACTAAATCTTCAATTGAACCAATCTCAGACTCTTTGAGAAATTAGGTGATATGTATATTATGAACCTTGGTTTGATGCATGTAAACCTGTTGTAGGAGACTTCTAAAACAAAATTAGGAACCTTTAAAATAGCCTAGGTGCGCTTTAATATGACAAATCAAAGTCATGTCAACCAACATTGCAGAAAAATAAAACAGGAAGTGAAATCATAGGCTCTTAAAATATAAGGTAATATCTACAAAATCAGTCTTATGGGTGTTTGTGGAGTCTAGATGTCCTACAGGTTGTAAAATGTCATATGGTTTTGACTTCCCCCCAAAAATCTTATATTTATGAATTATTAATCCATTTATAATGTATTATGATATGCTATTTATTATTATTATGATGTGTAAATGTTTACATTCACTTGTATTCAAGGTGTAAGTAAAGCATGCTATTTTTTACTTGATGGTTGCACCACATGACAACTTTTTAGTATTTGAATGAATTAAACCAACATTAATTCAAGGATTACATTTGTAAGAATATGGCACATTTTAAACTGCTTTCCTTTTCTTTATAGTGGGGACTTATCAATGACCCTTAAAGCTCAAGAGATTTCAGTAGAATTAGACATGCTCGTCATCCAAAAGGTTCTACTCATAAGTGATGCTAATTGCTAATTTGAATGTATATTGATAATCCATTCCACAGAATTCTTCTGATCTTACCTTAGAATCACAGCAGAAGATGGAGAGAAAAAAAAGTTCCCATATTCTTCCCGGGCCATTTAGTATTTTAGAGTATACAAAGCAAGACAACAGGGATTGTAGTTCTGTAATATTTAAATACAGGTAATGATGCAGACACTGCAAGTTGTCTTTGCCGAGCGAAGCATCAGTCCAGGCTGCTCTGAGCGCTGCAGAGTCCTGAAGCACCTCCACAGGAGCAGTTATCTCTCTAGTACAGTTGTGTGATTGACAGTTAAAACAGCAACATTATCATTTATTCAATAGTTCCTCAGCTGGCAGAGATTCTTTAATGAGATGAGTGGAATGGCGTTGTTTCTGAGAAGATGCTCAGAGGATTAGCTAACTAGTTTCTGCCATTACTTTTGCTGTAGCTTTATTTTATGATAAAGTGTTTAAATTGTATTGATTTTGAAAAATGTATTTGACCCTTGATCCATTTACACTAAAAATGCCTGCAAGAAGAGGCTGTGTTCTTAGCGAACCTATTCTGGCGTTTTTTTTATTCATCGCTCATTATGCTTATTTTGCCCTGACTGTTTGCACACGTGTCTTACTCCATGACCTTACCAAGCTCAATACTGAGTCGTTTTTTTTCCGCTAAAGACTGATGACAAACAATACATTTTAGCTCTATATTTTTGACTATTTTCGCACTGGGATGTTCAACCAACAGTGTGATATCTAATTGTTCCAAATCATGCCAGTCAAAATTGGTCAAAAATACTTTCTACTGCACATTCCTAAACTTATTGTGCATGATTGCAGTGCATGTTGTTCCAATTAAATAAAATGCTCCTGTGCTTTCCATTTTGGTCATTGTCAGAATTTTTTTTGGGGGGTTTTTGTTAACTAATTTCCAAATAGCTATTTAGGCTATTATTAGGAAATTCAAGCCTTGCTCTAGTTTAAAGGGGTGGTATAATGCCCCTTTTTACAATATGTAAAATAGGTCTCTGTTGTACCCAGAGTGTGTATGTGAAGTTTTAGCTCAAAATACCCCACAGATAATATTTTTTTTTACAGCATGTTAAATTTGAGGGTCAGTAAAAACGCGTCGTTTCGTGTGTGTCCCTTTAAATGCAAATGAGCTGCTGCTCCTGGCACAGAGGGCGGAGCTTCAAGAGCTTGTGTTAGCAGCTCCGATTACCTCACGCAAACTGTTCTGCCTTTTATGTTTAAACTGGAGTCAGACAGTGATGGAGAGACTCAAGAAGAAGTGACAACATGTAGAATGCAACAGGACGTTTCTGAATGGTTATTTGATGAATTTATGTTGCTGATGTGGAGTTAACTATTTTCAATTAGCATATTCTGTCATGATAATCTATAAAATCGCTCGTGTGGGAACTGTTACAGAGTGACATGCTATTGCAATGCATTTGTGTTATGTACTGTATTGCGTGTGTAAAGACGGATGCGACAGCTTGAGCAGACTCACAAATGTGCTCTGCTACAACAAATCTTCCTCTTCTCAACATGGACTGTGTGTTCTGGGGGCAGAGTTTATGTATATTTTAGGGTTAGTGATGTCACTAACCCGGGAGGAATGTCGTGTAGTCCCTACCAGCCGTTTGTTGTAGTCCTTAATTAAACGATTTCTTTAAAAGCAAATATCTTCCTTTGCTTTGAACTTTGAGCATTGTAACTTTGCAGACGTTGTTTATACTCAAACAGCAACATTACACACTAACTAAAGTTAGAAAAGTGAAATCATAATCAACCACCCCTTTAATCCCAGAGTTACACTTTATTTTAAGGTGACGTAGTCACATACTTACTCAAATAAGTACTAAGTAATATTAACTAACTACATGTACTTACTATAGAGTTGTGGTTAGGGTTTGGTTTAGTTACTTGTAATTATGCATAATTCACTGTTATTACTATAGTAAGTAACATGTACTTACTATAGTAACAACAGTGAATTATGCATAATAATTATTAATTATTAATGTCACCTTAAAATAAAGTGTTACCAATCCCAGTAAAAGTAATAAAGGCTATATCAATATTGGCAAATAATGATCAATTTCAGATTCAATTTCAATTTATTAATAAGCCTTGAAACTCTACATTGAAACATTGGGATACTTGTAATGTTCTCCCTCTCACAGTTGAACTTGACCTTCCAACTTGATGTTCCAGTCAAAAATCCTCCTCAAAAATTGATGGCGGCTGTGTTTCACGTCCATTCATGTCTGGCTTTATTGTTGAGTGGAAGACCAGTTTTTCAATCCAACAAATGACCTATGAATAAAATAAAGTATCAAAATCAAGCATTTTATTTCTCTTTGAATATCCCTATTCAGTGAAAGTGAATGGTAGAGAATGAATGCCATTTGATGTTGACTAAACGTCAAATATTAGACACTTCATGCTGCTTTTTTGCTTTTAGTGTGGACAGAAAAATGACTTGCTACTGAATGCTTGTCACATAGTGGACATTGTGTCAGGATCTTTGTGTAAATAAAGGTGGCACAATTACAGACCCTGCAATTTCACACACAACGCCTCGTTCTCTTTCATTTAGAATAGTCTAGAGAAATAAACCGAAACATCAAAAAAAAAAAAAAAAAGCACATTCACGTGCATAAAAAAAAAAAATTAATTAAAAAATTACATTTTTAGAATTTATGAATAAAATAAAGAGTATGAATAAAAAATAGAAAGTGTATAAATAAAGACTACACTTCAAAAGTTTGGGTCAGTAAAATTATTTTTGAAAGAAGAAATACCTTTATTCTGCAAGGATGGATTAAATTAGTAAAAGTAAATGCATTCATAATGTTACTAAATATTTTTAAATAAATGCTGTTCTTTTAAACTTTCTATTCATCAAAGAATCCTGAAAAAATGTATCACATTTTCCACAAGAAAGCAGCACAACTATTTTTACATTGATGATAATAATGAATGCATCTTGAGCACCAAACCATCATATTAGAATGATTTCTGAAGGCTGGAATAATAATGCAGAAAATTCAGGTTTGCCCTCACAGGAATAAATAACATTTTAAATCATAAAAGTTATTTAAAATATTACTGTTTTTATTTGATTAAATACATGCAGCCTTGGTGAGCATAAGAGACTTCTTTCAAAAACATAAAAAAAACCTCCAAATCTCAGCTTTAAAGGGATACTTCACCCAAAAATGAAAATTCTGTCATCATTTACTCACCCTCATGTCGTTCCAAACCTGTAAGACTTTCGTTCATCATCTGTTCATCATCGGAACTCAAATGAAGATCTTTTTGATGAAATCTGAGAGCTTCTCAGATTTACAGTTCCTGGTTTGAAACAAGCGGGTTTAACTTGAGTGTCTGGTGCGTTCCGGCCCACCACTGGTTTTTAGGTTGTAAGACACGCACTTGGTTCCGTGTTGTTGGAGAAGGTGTTGTATAACTCGAATCCCTGAGCCGGAGGCAGAGAGCAAGAATAACCTAAGATCTGCACTAATGCTCTGTGTATGTGTTTGGCGCATAAGCTTGAATTAACTGGCATTGCCATAGTAACGGATGTCTCGTGGGTCCGGGTCTGATTGTCCTAAGACAGGGATTGAATGGCCTCTGTACCCTCCGAGGACCTGTGCAGGCCGGGGTCTCCTGCAGCGGCTGGGTCACGGAGACCTCTTCCTCTGAGTTGAGCTCATGGCAGCCTACACTTCCTGAAGTCCAGCCTGATTGCATGTGGGCCTGTCGATTTAATGAAGTCGAGAAGTTTATATATTTTACATTTGACAAAATGTTCATCCCTAGTTTGTCCTTTAAACTTTGTATCATTTAAGTATCTCTTTTTTTTAAATGTTGGCTTGTTCGTTTTATCTCTCGCTCTTTGTCTGTCTCTCTTCACTCAACTTCACTCCCTACACTTAACTCTCTCCCTCACTCTCTTTCTGTCTGTCTTTCCTTCACCCTCAGTCTCAGTAAGGCTCGGCAACATGCACGGATTGGATCACAGGAAATTTGACTGCACTGTGATGTCACAGGCTGTGTCGCTTGCTGATTGGTGGGGGGATGGGGGCACAGCATTCGCTGTGGGCACAGGCAGGCAGAGATGGCAGGAGGGTTGTCAGAAGCTGAGAGAGACAGCAGTGATGCATCCTGGTCTTCTCTATGCTCCTCTTCGTTCTCCGTGGCTCTGACTCCATGTTGTGTTTTGCTCTGGTCTGGGAGGCCTCTGGTTGAACTTGTACTCGTTAAATAAGCAGCAAAGAGGTGCGGCCCTAGTCTTACACATACACACTGATAGATACGGTCAAACGCACATGGCTGAATGAGTCTCAGATGGAGTGGAAGATTCATGACTGTGTATGTCAGGGATTCGCAACCTCTTTTGATCCACAATCAATGTTTTTAGGTTCCAGGGTTCTTGAGATCCCAACACGTCCCCCTGTAGTCAATAGTTTTATCCCTTAAAACGTAACTTTGATCACCAAAATGGCATATTTAAAAAAAAAAATTCCCAGTGAAAGAAAATGTATTCATGCCTTAAAATAGCTTGAATGTAACTCTACACCTTTGCTTCATTTAGTATATGCGGAACCATGAATATGCAAATGAGCCCCGCCTCCACTCACTCACACAAGCTCATCTACAAGTCGATGTATCAGAATGGTAATGCGCTTTATGTATCGCTCTCTACAGTGTCGGACTCATAATGGTAATTACTATGATTAGCCTTTGGCTTGACTACATCAAACAGCTAATAATGTATTGCTAATGTTACATGAATTGTTCCCGTTCGCCATCTCAGAGTCAGGCAGGTGCCTTCTAACAATCAGCATCCTTAGAAACGCTTTGAACAACTTAGATCGTCAGTGGAGAAAGGCATGCAGTTCATCATAACCTAATTCACCCGCTAATGTACACGATTTTTTTTATATCAATAGAAAAATCTAGCGAGATAACCTGGCTTCTCTTCTTCGCAGTTAATGATATGCTAAAGCCCCTCCCGCACGTTGACGTGATTGGTTACATGGTAGTTTGGGATGTAAGAAACGCCGGCGATTTCAAACCACTTTTTTTTTTTTTTTTTTTACTGCAGTTTTAAGGAGAAAATGGTGTTGACTTACGAATTTGCACATGGTTTGTCTTAAAGCATCTTAAAAACACCACATATACATATAAACAACATTAAAAACCACAAGGTGTCTTTAAGCTGTACACTTTAGGCAGCAAATGACATTCGTAAGATTAACTCATTTTACTATTCAATCCGTTTTATTGAAAAAAATTGCTATTTTTTTGCATCTTTAAAAAAAAAATTGAACTAGAAATAGAGCTAGTTTTGCTGTACTACGCCTCGCTGTTTTGAATGCAAGAATGCGTCCCATCCCCGTTGTAAGTTGAAAGTGTGCATCTCATCTTAACCGTTGCCAAGGACCCCAAATATGATGACCCCTTTTTAATAGAGAAGTGCAAGAGCTGCAAATTTGATTGTGTGTAACTAAACAGTACGTAGAAAATATCACATCTAAATCTCTGGTGTTCTGTGTTTGTGTTGGTTTATTTTCAGTTGTAGTAGACCACTGTGTATGCTGTAACATCTGTCTGAAAGTCTGAGTAAAGTGCTACAGACCAGCCAGCACACACTTCTTGGTGGAAGAAAAAACAACAAACAGGAGCATACAGGATCCTCCCAGTTTTTCCAAGACAACATATTAGGTCATCAAGAGCCAAAGTCGCTTCCTGTCTCTTTATAGCCAATGTTGCCATAGACAGAATTTTTTTTCAACAGGACATATGAAGGGCCAGCACTGTGTTCTCTCCAGGCTTGACTGTGTAAAGTGACAAGTGATAAAAGCTATCTATTGCATTTAAATCTAAGTTTCATCCTAATCAACGAGTGGTTGCTTGGTGTCTTTTTCTTTGGCATTGAGCTGGGTAGCCCACCCACCATAAAATGTCATTGGTTTAAATCCTGCTCCACATAATACAACATTAGAGGTGCAGTAAGCGATTTTCTTTTTTCATATAGAACATCTAAAAAAACAAAAAAACTTAACCTTGAAAGTTGTTTCTACACAATTTTATTTTAGTGTATTCTTTCAAGATCAAAGTTTGTAATTCTCAACCTTCATTCCTTGAAGTTTAGTTCCACTTGTTTTTTGTCGTTTAAATTCTCAGCAAATTCAACCATTTTGATATATGAGTAAACAGACTTCTCTGTGAAACAGGAAGTGTAGTCTCACATGGCTGTGTTACCAAACACTGAGTTTGCAAACGTGTTTTTGCCAGACTTGGTGTTCTGGTCCCCCCACCCCCCGAAACCCCCGGATTACTGTTGTAGCGTGTGTGTGTGTGTGTGTGTATTTATGCCGTCTGCTGTATGCGGGGTGTAATCTGCCAGAGGTCCTGGCACACACAGGGTTAAGACCAGGCACCCCACCAAGCCTGAGGCCTGCGGGGGACGTCCCGCAGAGCTGTAAGCCTCCACAGAGCCCACACGCCCTGGAGCAAGGCCAACAGCACACGCACAGAAACACAAACACATCCAGAAAGGAGGGTTGACACAAGAAAGACTGAGAGAATCGGTAGGAGGGTCAATGACATAAAAGTGAGGCTATGATAAAAGAATTTTTATCATGTGCTAAGTTCTTAGAAATGATGTTTTTATATAGCATTTCATCCAAAAATGCTGTACCATTTTTAAGAAAAGTTTTAATTTAATGCATTTAATTTTAATGACTCCTCATGTTATTCAAGTAGAAAGTATTGCCCTGAATACGTGAATGTGCAGTTTTTAAATATTTAAAATGTAAAAAATTTCAAGGTAAATTATTTATTAATAAATATTGTTGTTTTACATGGCGTTATACTACTTGAACTAACCTTGCTTTGTATCAAAAGTAAAAAAAAATTGTGTTCTTGACCTTGACACTGTCATGAGTCCACAGGGGTTCTCTCTATGATATCATTTCCTGTTCTGTTTTCTGTCTTAAAGTGACCATTTTTCACCCAAAAAAAAAAAAAAAAGTAATTATTTACTCTGCCTCATGTCGTTCCAAACCTGTAAGCTTTTCGGTCATCTTTGAAACACAAATGAAAGATCTGTAAATGAAATCTGAAAGATTTCTGTTCCTCCACTGACAGTTGATAAATGTTTATATGTGAATAAAAGCCTAAATTAAATCTGGATTGGATTAGATTTATGATCACTTTATGAACTTTTTGAAGTGTAACAATGGTAGTTGAGTGGACTCGATAGACAGAGGGACAGAAATCTCTTAGATTTCATAAAAAATATTTTCATTTGTGTTTTGAACGAAAGTCTTACAGGTTTGGAACGACATAAGGGCGAGTAATTGATGACATAATTTTTAATTTTTTGCTGAACTAAGGTTTTCATTTCAAGAATTACCTTCTTTTTTTTTTTTTATGCTTTGGTGGACAAGTTTGGTTATTAAACAATACAAACTACTTAAGGTTTTCTTGTCTTTTAATTATTTATTTTTTTCATTATAAAATCAGGGTGGTTGTATCTCTCCGAGTCCCTGACACTAGTGGTTTGATGAATTTGAGTTTGAATTATTATTATTTTTTAAATTCACAAATCAAAAACATGCTGATTTATAGAAGAGCTGTGTGTTTGAATTGCATTTTTTAACGTAGGTTCGAATTAATTGATGTAGAGCATCAAAATGAGCGTCATGTCTAACTTGTTTGTGTTTGATGGCCTGTTTTGCCTGTGACAGTCCTGATACTGGCATGTCGTTTGGTGCCAGTCAAAAGTGGGCACTGAAGGTTATATATGAGGTTGAGTTACAAACGCCATGGCTTTTCACAGTGTCAACGCATTTGTTTTCAAGTGCCGTTGTTGGGGAGCCGGCCAAACGCAGCAGCGCTCCTGTCATGTAGCCCGACGGAGAATGCTCTGTTTAGTCTCTGAAACAGTCCGGTAAGCCTCAGCAGGTGTGTGAGCGTGACAGGAGATGCTGCCTGTCGCTGACAGACTGGAGGTGTGTTAACACTAACGCTTGTTTCTTTCTCTCCTCACAGATTATGTTTATTTCGAAAACTCCTCCAGTAACCCACTGCTGATCAGGCGAATAGAGGAACTCAACAAGGTGAGTGACAAACGAATGTGCGTGTTGCTAAAGCCAATCCCACACCATGAGACTGAAGCTTGTCACCCTTTAATGCTTTAAGTCTGCAACAAAAAGATTGTAGGATTGTAGCCAAGGTTGCAGCATTCTTCTAGTGAGTTGAAGTGCCTTCAGTTGAACTGAACTAATGACAAAAGCACAATAAAATTGCTCAAATTAAAATGAAATCAGAAAATATTAAATTAAAAGCTAATTCAAAATATGAAAAAATACTATGATAGTAAAATAAGACTGGAAGACATATGATAGATTTATGTGAGAAGCATGACAAAATAATTCGCTTTCGCTGTTAGGTTTGGTGAGCAATTTCTGATTCAGGAAGACGTCGTTCTTTTGAGTTGACTCTTTTTAAGCTATCCAGTCCTTTTAAATCTGAATCATAGGTTTAAGCCTAACCCTGAATGATTGATTCACTAATTGAACTGATTCAGTTCATTGATTTACCGCGCTCTTGAGTCACCTTAGAGTCATATGGAGCAATTTTATGATTCTTTTCTGGTGCTTTTTGTCTTTTTTCAAAGCTTGACAGCCCCAGTACTCATTCACTTTCAACGCTTTTGTGTTCCAAAAGAAGGAAATCATACAGGTTTGTAACAGCATGATGAGTAAATGATGAAAGAATAAAACATTTCTTTAAATATATGCAGGTTGACAAGCTTCAGTTTTGCAGCGTGCGCATGGAAAAACCCACACCTAAATGACTGACAAATCTCAAAGCTACAGTTTTCTGACTTTTTTTTTTGTTTTGTTCTCACCGTGCTCACACTTTCAAGCCTTCTCCTCTAACATCACATCTTCTCATCTTCTCTCCATCACGAGACCCTCTCAAATCACCCAGGAAGTGCAGAGGTGTTTAGGTCACGGTTATGATTTAGTCCTCAGTTTGCGTATCGAGGCTTCCCCGGCAGCTGATTGGTCTAGAGGCTGTTGCTGTGACAACTCTGTTTCCGTTTGCAGACGGCGAATGGGAACGTGGAGGCAAAAGTGGTGTGTTTTTACCGACGCAGAGACATCTCCACAACGCTCATCACCCTCGCGGATAAGCATGCACGTGAGTAGCTGTGAGAGACTGCTTTACCCACAATGCTTTGAGCTGACCATTCACAAAAATAGATTTGACTTTGGAAAGCACTTAGTTAGGAGTAAGTTTGTTCCTTGAGAAAACAATTTACCCTTTGAACCCATTTCTCTAAACGGTAGATGGATGCTTTTGTCTTTTTTCTTTTGTTTTCAATTGACAGCAATTAGCATTTAACTTTTTAAAAGAATAATTTGCTCAGTTTTGGTTTGTGCCTTGCTGTCTACTACCTACATAGACAGCCACCTTTTAAGGATGCATCCTAACTGAAATGGAACCTTGTTACATCAAATGTGATTTTGGCCAAAATTAGGTATATTTTTAGCACCTTATTAGGCTAAATAATTCTGCTGCTTACTTTCTGGAGTATTTGAATTGGGAGTGCACCTAATGCTTCCTCGACAGCTGTCTTCCAGTTTGTTTGCAGTCCACAATGGCCACCCACAATCAGCTCACCAAACCTGAATTTCTTTTCGAAGACATCCACCTGGTGGCTGTTATCATACAGAGCTAAAATGAAAATGTCTGTTTATCCCACGTGATCGTTTCTAATATTTCAAAAAATTTGCCCTAGAGATGCGCCTGTTTAGTTTCAGACATCTGATATTGAGCGATACGTTTATTTCTTTAAAACACAATTCGCCATTCACACTCATTTGAATTATGTTTAGTAAAACAGAATATTCATTGGGAAATAAGGAAGGTGGCGCTTGATTTTATCCATTTAGATTTGATTGGATCAGACATGTTAAGCTATGATATTATTGTTTAAATGGTGTCTCGTTATGTCAGTTTAAATGAGAATCTGAGACGTAAGAACAGAAACTTTGTTAAACGGAGACAATTTTGTCTTTTAATTTGAAGTTTAAAAAAATGAATCCAAATCTGGTCAAATGTATTAACATAATTTAAATTCTCTGTTAATTAATTACATATTATTTTCACAATGAGGTCTTCTATATGACAGCACAAGAAAGTTGACAAAGTCTTTATTGGCTAATTACCATTACACAGATTGAAAAGCCTGTGTGTGTGTGTCATTGTGTGGTAAGTTATTTTGATAGCAGGCTGATTTTGATCACACACTCGAGTTTGTTTCTTCACATCTGCCCATTATCAGAAGACCACCAAAGTGCTGACTGTGCAGTGTGTACATTTCTTTGATTCAGTCTAGAGTCTCTATAATCTATATTAGGCTTTTGAACACATTTGTTGTCATTTCAGCATTCAGATTCATTGTGAAGAACAACTTTAATGCTTTAATTTTTAGATTAGTGTCTTTGGCTTAATTGAATCCTGTTTCAGTGCCTCATCTTCATTGTTTCAGGTTTGTATGTTCTTTTTTTGCACTGTAAAAAATTATTTTCATGATGTATCACAACTTTTTTTTCTTTTGTCAAATCCGCTTAGATAATTAATGTGGTTCAGATAACATAATATTTTGAGTTTTTGTTGATTAAAGGAGAACTCCGGTCAATTTTAACATTGAGTTCATTTTTTTGTACATTTGGAGTGCTGTCAATGCAGAGAACAACGACAAAAATCGGTGTTGCCTACACCTTGTTATCCTCGTTTTAAAATTTGCACCCTGTTGACTTCAATGGGGCAAGTTTTAAACCTGCTTTTAGGCTCTTAACATCCTTGATGTGTCATTACAAGAGCACAGGTCATGTGAGTGATTCCTTCGGAGTGAACGCGGGTGAATCTGACTGCAGTAGATGTGAAATATATTAATAAAAATTATGTTTATTCAGCCAGCGCACATACCTGTATTTACATCCTGTTTTCGGTCGAAGTCCACAGTAATCGATTGTCGAGTTCACGTGCATAGGTTTAGTACCTATGATCACGCGCGTGAACTCGACAATCGACTACTGTGGACTTCGACCGAAAACAGGATATTAATATCTTTCACATCTACTGCAGTCAGATTCACCCGCGTTCACTCTGAAGGAATCACTCACATGACCTGTGCACTTGTAATGACACATCAAGGATGTTAAGAGGCTAAAAGCAGGTTTAAAACTTGCCCCATTGAAGTCAACAGGGTGCAAATTTTAAAACGAGGATAACAAGGTGTAGGCAACACCGATTTTTGTCGTTGTTCTCTGACCTGACAGCACTCCAAATGTACAAAAAAATTAGCTCAGTGTTAAAATTGACCGGAGTTCTCCTTTAAACCAATCTCCTTCATTGTATTAAAGGGATAGTTCACCCAAAAATGTAAATGTTGTCATCACTTATTCACTTATACGTTGTTCCCAACCTGTTTCTTTCGTTTTAAAGAAGGGTGGTAATTAAACAGTTGACGGTAGCCATTGACTTCCATAGTAGGGAAACCATACTCAATGTCTACCGTCAACGGTTTGGTTACCAACATATCTTCTTTTGTGTTAAACACAAATAAGAAACTCATACAGGTTTGGAACAACATGAGGGTGAGTAAATGATGACAATTTTCAGGTTTGGGCTAACCATCCCTTTAACTAAATTTTAAGTTCAATAAGGCAACCAGGTTACTTACTTTAAGTTAAACCAACAATATTTTTTTATAGTGTGCGTGGAACAAATAAGGAGGTATTTTGCAGAATGTTGTTGCTGCTCCATAGAATAATGGCATATAGTATTCCATAAAGCGAATGACCAGTGCTGTCAACTCCAAGTGTGACAAAAGGCAGCATAAAATGTCATTCTTGCATCTCTTGATTATCATTAATTATCATTTTTGGAGCTCTACATCCCTGGTTCCCATTCACTTACATTGTATGGAAAAGAGCATCCTAGACATTCTTCAAAAGATCTCCTTTTATGTTCCACGGAAGGAAGTTGTGGGTTTGGATAGACATGCGGGTGAGTAAATGATGAGAGAATTTTCATTACGGAGTAAACTAATCCTTTGAATCTTGTTAGAGGTGCAGGCAAAAAGCTGCAAGATAATTGTCTTGTCCATTATGTAATGTTCAGATGATTGACAGCCCTTAAAACACCTTGAATGAACTGTCTTTTAAAAGAGAATCTGTTCCTGCTGTGAGCAGAACCTTCCTCCAAAATGGCTGCTGTAGAGATTTATCAGCAGAAGGGTATCTGAGGGGTTTGTAAGTACAGGGTTAGACAGTGCTTATGCGTATAAAAGAGATTTCATCTTTGGTCCGCAGCACACAAGTCTGATTCTGAGACCATGAAGCCTGTTTGTTCATGTGGACCACACAGATGCAGTGAAGAGGAACTCTCTCTCTCTCTCTCTCTCTCTCTCTCTCTCTCTCTCTCTCTCTCTCTCTCTCTCTCTCTCTCTCTCTCTCTCTCTCTCTGTGTGTGTGTGCTTGTGTGTGTTGTGGACCTCTCCTCAATGCCAGCAGCCTCTCCGTGGACCTTCAGACATTTGCAATATGTGAAAAATGCATGGCAGGAATGGTCGTTCACCGCATGGGTGTGGGCTACATCCTGTCTCTGCCTTTGGAAAAGGGAAAGGGAGTTGAAGAATGAGTGGAAGAGCGCAAGGAAAAAGAATAGTCACCAAGTGGAGGGAGATTGAGGGAAAAGCCGCACCAATGAAAAGAGGAAGACACCAGTTCAGTGCCGGCTGGAGGAGGTCTCATGCGCCTTCACGAAAGTTACAGGCAGCGACTCGGCCCATTGTGCATTATTAGAGCTGCTTACAAACATCACTCTTGCTGTTCCACATACTTGTGGTTATGGGTTTGTTCAAATACCTAACCATGTGCTTTAAATGATTAGTTGACCCAACTATTATTTATCCTTCCTTCCTTCCTTCCTTCCTTCTTTTTTCTTTCTTTCTTTCTTTCATCATTCCTTCCTTCCATCCCCACATCCTTCCTTCCGTCTCTACATCCGTTCTTTCTTTCTTACATCATTCCTTCCTTCCGTCCCCACATCCTTCCTTCCTTCTGTCTCTATATCCGTTCTTTCTTTCTTACGTCATTCCTTCCTTACGTCTCTACATCTGTTCTTTCTTTCTTACGTCATTCCTTCCTTCCGTCCCCACATCCATCCTTCCTTCTGTCTCTATATCCGTTCTTTCTTTCTTACGTCATTCCTTCCTTCCGTCCCCACATCCATCCTTCCTTCTGTCTCTATATCCGTTCTTTCTTTCTTACGTCATTCCTTCCTTCCGTCCCTACGTTTTTCCTTCCTTCCTTCCTTCCTTCCTTCCTTCCTTCCTTCCTTCCTTCCTTCCTTCCTTCCTTCCTTCCTTCCTTCCTTCCTTCCTTCCTTCCTTCCTTCCTTCCTTCCTTCCTTCCTTCCTTCCGTCTCTACATCCGTTCTTTCTTTCTTACGTCATTCCTTCCTTCCGTCCCCACATCCCTCCTTCCTTACGTCTCTACATCCATCCTTCCTTCTTTCTTTTTTCTTTTTCTTTCTTTTTTCTTACGTCATTCCTTCCGTCCTTCCTTCCTTCCTTCCTTCCTTCCTTCCTTCCTTCCTTCCTTCCTTCCTTCCTTCCTTCCTTCCTTCCTTCCTTCCTTCCTTCCTTCCTTCCTTACGTCTCTACATCCGTTCTTTCTTTCTTACGTCATTCCTTCCTTCTGTCCCCACATCTTTCCTTCCTTCCTTCCGTCTCTACTTCCTTCCTTCCTTCCTTCCTTACGTCTCTACATCCGTTCTTTCTTTCTTACGTCATTCCTTCCTTCTGTCCCCACATCCTTCCTTCCTTACGTCTCTCCTTCCTTCCTTCCTTCCTTCCTTCCTTCCTTCCTTCCTTCCTTCCTTCCTTCCTTCCTTCCTTCCTTCCTTCCTTCCTTCCTTCCTTCCTTCCTTCCTTCCTTCCTTCCTTCCTTCCTTCCTTCCTTCCTTCCTTCCTTCCAGTTCTGCACAGGCGAGTATGACTCTTATTTCCTCCAGAGATTGTAGAAATCTTGTAGAAAGTATCTAGTGCTCTTTGACCCTTGATATAAATCAACAGAGCTTTTGGTGTGTAAACTTCAGTTCTCCAGCGTCGGAGGAGTCAGCAGCGTGCGGGTGCTGTGACTCACAGATGAAATATTTTGCTCTCTGTGATGCTGGCTCCGCCTCGCTGGGCCCTGAGAGCATGAGGCAGCGAGGCGCCATGTGTGCCGAGAGAGAGAGAGAGAGACCTGACTCTGCTGTGAACTACTCACTGGAATCACCTCACTCGTTGGCCTCAGCCGCTCCACTTGTTTGTGCTTTCTGCTCGACCTCTTGGTACTGAGTGCAACAGCTTTGAGTCACAGCTGTCGGTGTGAGCCGTGTTTGTGTGTTTTACATTTCTTCCTGAACTGGAAGGGCAAAATAAACAAACAGCGGTTGGAAAAAGACACCGGAATTCATCTCCGTATCATCTCATGTCCTTGTCAACAGAAAGGTTGTGCATGGTGGTTTATATGAACACGTAGGACATACAAAGCAAACGTCACAAGTTTTTGTATGGAGGTTTTAGAGCGTAGTTATGGGGGCATTACCTATTGTATCTAGTGTGTGTGTGCACGTGAGAGGTCATTGAATGAAAATAGTCTTTGACCTCCAGATATGACTGTAAATTAAAACTATTTAGAGATGTGAATTATAAGGTCTATATAAATCTTTTTACCTGATCAGAACTGTAAAAACAGTAATGCTGTGAAATTATTTCAAACTAAAATAACTGTTTTCTATTTCAGTATTTAGTCCTGTGATGGCAAAGCTGAATTCTCAGGAGCTATTACGCCAGTCTTCAGTTGGTATGTTTATATGCAGTAATTTTCGTCAGTCGGAATGAATCCATTCCAATTTCAGATTTTGGACGTTCTGTTTATATGAACCCTTAACATATAACCGAATATGTGAATCGGATTGCAAATGTGCATTACATGTATGTCAAACAAAACTTCAGAGCGTGTGCAGTGCCCAGTCGTCGTTTTCAGAACCAGAGAAAGCCACTGCAATAATGTTATCGGAGCTACCATGAGTATAACTGTCGTTTTTGCCTTAATGTTTACATTAACATTTGTATGTAAACCTAACATGTAAACCTAACATTTATGTGAAGTGTTTGTTTTTTTGTAGCAATTTTTTTTAAATATTCAGCCTCATCCACTGACCAGTTTATAAGACATGAGACATAAATAATCATATGCATGTTTTTATGACGTAAAACGCATGTAAACATATGCATCATGGCACTGCACAAGGTATTTTTGAATCCAATTGAGAAAATAATCAGATTCAAGCATTTACATACTTAATTTTTTTTACTGTTGATCAAATTATTTCAGGTCCACTCCACCCATTTAAATCCAATAAAATTTTAATTCGGATCAAGCTCAGTCGGATCGATTGAGGTCTTTTCAGTCTGTGTTAGTCTGATTACTAACAAGATTATTATTTGTGTCACATGATCCATCAGAAATCACTGAAGCATTGAAACATTTCTCAACATTGTCAGTCAAAAACGGTTATGCCGGACGCTTAATATTTTTGCGGAAACCGTGATGTAAATAATTTGTGATGTTCCCTTCAGACTGCAAATTCACACCTCTTGTGAACTGTTAACTTTGTTTTTCCTGTGGCGGTAGATTCACTAGTTCTGCAGTGCCACCGCTGAATGGTGGTGCTGGAAACACTGTCAGAGTGTTTCAGTACAGAGTTCTGTCTTCATCAGTGCAAGGATCCAGACATTGAAGAACCGTTAACAGAACCCAGTGTCCTAAATTCAGTATTTGTTTTAAATGAAGCAGCCCTGAACAAGAACGATTTCTTGGTGGTTCCCAACTTCACCTCTCTTCATTCTAGCACTCTTTTACCCTTTGATTAGAACACAACAAAGCTTATCGCGTGTAAACACGAATAACTCGCATGGAACGCTTCCGCACCAACAGATGAATGCAGACTTTCAAGAACCGCTAAACCAAATGCCTTAAATCATTCGAAAATGAAGCCCTTGTGGTTTTGATTCTCAACCCGACCTCCCTTCATTCCTCTCTTCTTCTTCTCCTCCTCCCCCACCTGGTAAGGAGATTCATTCATCAATAATTGATAATTGGTGAAGACAGGTGAAATGGAGAGGTAATTTGTTGAGTATAGGCAGGGTGCAGGGCCAGATGATTGGGTTCTTTCTCTCTTTTTTTTTCTTTCTTTCTCAGAACTATGGAGTTTACTGAGTTCAGCTCCTCTTCTCGCCGGCTCTCAAGGGCGCAGCAGGCTGGTCTTAGCCAGAGGGCTGTTCCTCTCTCTCTCTTTTTTTTGCGCACGCTTTTTCTCTTCATCTTTTCCCATTTACTCTCTTTGTTTCAGGCTCCATCTCGATCCCTTGCTCCGCGTCCACCTCAGCAGGGGTTGTCGATACTCCACGCGCAGCTGTAATAGAATGGTTACTGATGTGCAGCGCTGTAAAGTGACCGCTCACTCGTGTTCGATGTAGTTTCAGATTTCTTAATGGCAAAATAAAACCGGATAGCATGTGACAGGTAGAGAGCAGTGGTATACGTGTGCTGGAGAGGGTGAGGAAGGGGAGGGAATACTTATTGATTTTTAGACAAACATCTTTTTCTTTTTTTTTTCTTTTTTTTTTAATCCCTTGATTCTTTTTGTTCTTCTGCCTTTTCCTCCATCTCCATGTTTCTCCATCTGTCTCTCTCTCTTTCGCTAATGAAACTCCAAATGAATTGGAGCACGCTCACTGGTTTCTCTCCCTCCCATCCGACTCTCTCCCACTTATCATTCTCCGCCGCACTCTGCCTCCAGACAGCACATATATGTGTGGTTTGTCAAGAGAGATGTCTCCTTTTTTCTGTACCTACCTAGTAATCTTTTTTAAGAGAAGGGTGATGATGTGTTTGCATAAACTGAATTAAGAGAAGGCGTCTGCTTCGTTTCGCTCTCTTTTGGTCGTTCAGAGTCATTTTCACATTTGCAGGCATTGCTTTTGATCAGTCTGTGTTTGAAAGATGTAGTTTTAGGTTGGATGAATGGCTATCACAAACTCATCCGCACTTCAATTTCAACTTTTCAGTCGAATTGTGAAGACGGACTGATTCCCTGATTAGGGTCTTTGTAGTGCTTGTAGGTGTTGCAGGTTTAACCCTGCAATGCCTGGGATATGAAATAATAGTCAGAAAATTATTCAAACATTTTTTTTGGAGCAGTTTATTGTGATTTTAGACAAAATACATGAAAGATGGTGTTTAATAAAAATGAGTTTTAAGTATCATATTTGATACATCAGGCTTTTGTGGCTCATGTAATATGATGTAGTGAGAATATGGAGCTTATACTCAATGAGTATTATTAAGAGGCCCACACTGAGCAAATATATGCAATTTGGTACAGTTGCTGATTTTTATATGGCCAAAAAGTAAGATGAAATTCTGATAGTTTGTAATGTAAATCAATGAAATATTTATTACCGTATAGCTGACTAGTTGAATCAAATGCATATAAATATCAGTTGTCATTGTCTCCCAATGTAGTTTTAATTGTGGAGGGCAAAACATAATACCATATAAACGTTCCTCAAAAGCCTGATGTATCATATTTGATACTCTCATTTTAACATGGTTTTTGTGCATAAAGTAAACCTACGCTTTTTGTCCAGTAAGTGCTCATTTTGAAATATTACTATCAATATAAAAGTTATTTTTAAGTTTACTATAATAATCAGTAAAGATTTCACCACAAAAAAAAAAAAAAGCATAGAATGATTGGTGGACACTTTTTTTAAATTGCTCGTATATGGAAAGCAGGATTACTGATGCTTTATATATCATATTGCATTACATTATAACATGTATCATACCAAATTATACAAAACTGCTTAAATTGGATGAAGAGGAAAAGATTTGGTCACACTTTACATTAGGCGTATTTAACTACCATATACTTGTGAAAAAATTATTAATAATGTACAATGTACTTTGTTCATGTATTGCAAAACACTTTTGCTTCTTCTGAGGTGGGATACGGCTATGGTTAGGGACAGGTCAGTGTGGTCAGGTTTAAGGATGGGTTAAGGTGTAAGAGAAGGGTCAATTGTGTAATTATAGATGTTATTACAGAAATACATGTAAAAACACAAAAATGGACGCAATAAGTGCATTGTATTAAAACGATTATTTTAAGTGTAAGTACATAGTAGTTAAAGACTTGATATAAAGTGGGATCATTTGGTTTTGAGTAAATATTGTGTAAGTTCATTCAAGAATATCTGAAAATCAATAATGTTCCAGTAGGTGGAACTGACACAAGGGAGAAGGAAGAACCGTTGCTTCAAAGCCATTTATTGTTTTCATGTTATGGCTAATATTAAAATCACATGCTGCTTTTATACTAAAGACTGTTATGGTGCCTATATATTATACCTACTTTGATTGATTGTAATTTTTTCAGTATGTCGAAATCTGATTAGTATCAGCATACAGAATCACATTTGTAATATTGATTAAGGTTGAACAAGTAAAGGTGATTGACATGTTTATCTTTTTTTTTCACTTTTAGGAGAAATGGAGGAGGAGATGGAGAACCCCGAAATGGTGGATCTCCCAGAGATACAGAAGCATCAGCTGAGACACAGAGAGCTCTTCCTCTCTAGACAGCTGGAGTCTCTGCCTGCGACACACATCAGGTAACCTACAAAAAGCTTTGTCGATATACGTGTTCTCACTTGCAGCCAACTAGACACGCTCTCATTAGCGTCAGCACTCATCCCGGCTCCTTTAAGTCTTTTTCATGTTCTGGCCTGATGGAATCCCCAGTACAGAACAGTGATAGCCTCTCGTTCATTCACGCTGCTCTTTCATTGGTTACGAATCCAGCAGAGAGCAGGTGAAGATTGAGTCAATCTTGTTTTTGCTTCAAGGGCTTGTATATTTCATCAAGTCATCTATACATGTGAATAGAACCATTTCATGAGAATCATGCTACCATGAATTGCGGTGGAATTCAACCACCACATCTCACTGGCCAGGTCACGTCTGTCTCAGATCGACTTGGATCTCACGAACATGTAAATCTTCTTTCGAGGTTGTGGAGAAAGTCAGTCTCAAGGGTGGAGCGAGCTTGACCTTAATCCTTTCTGGATGAACGGGTTCTTCACTGTTGTTTGGTGATGGGAGGTGGACGGCCAGCATCGAGCCTCTCAGGGGTTGGAACGATTAATCGAGTGACTCAATTTTAAAATAACGTTGATTAGCATTTTCCTCCTCCCTTACTGTACCGTTTGCAGTGACCCAAAAAACATGGACAAGGATACTGGCAGTGAATACCGAAAGAGGATTATGCTTGGAAACCTTTTCATTTAAAAATAGAGATAATTAACTTTAAAAGTTATTAAAATGTGACTGGCATTAACCACAACAATAGCTAATGAATGTTAAGTGCAGGATTTACTCAAATCTGAGGGCTTTGGCTACACTGCCAAGAAATCTTTCTTATTCAGTATTTTTGTCTTGTTTTCCAGGACAATAAACATCTAAGTATTCCTGAAACAAAAATAACAGGTGAAATAGTCTTCATAGGGGAAACAAGTGTATAAAATAAACCTCACTACGTTTTCTCAGATTTGTCTGACAAGTCTTAACAACTGTCATTTTACTGATGA
Source organism: Rutilus rutilus (assembly GCF_951802725.1). Classification (NCBI taxonomy): domain Eukaryota; kingdom Metazoa; phylum Chordata; class Actinopteri; order Cypriniformes; family Leuciscidae; genus Rutilus; species Rutilus rutilus. The sequence goes on from NC_140226.1 coordinate 27,571,810, forward strand.
ATTATTTGATATTGTTTTAAGGATATTTTTACTGGAAAACGAGACAAATTTGAATAAGAAAAATATTTTTTTGCAGTGTAGCATTTAATGTTTTTAAATTCTATTTTAAATTAAAACAAATTATAGCCGTTTTGCTATAATTCTTATTGATGCGATGCTGGAAAGAGCCCAAGATGTGCCATTTTTCATATTTACTTGCGTATGTTACTGCTCCAGTTTTAACTTTTGCATTTAACTTTGATGTTTTCTAGGTCTATTGGGTTCTGTCAGGAGTGCTAATTCATGCAAACTTAATAAAAAAAAAAGTACAAATAAATTTTTTAATGATTGACTTGAGCATCTTTTCTTGTATCTTAATATCTTGGGGACCAAGTTTTGTTTTTTTATTTATAGGTTTTCAAACTTTATGCATATTAAAACCTCTTAGAAGTGTACTTTTACAGAAAGAAAATAACATTGTTTGATATTTCACTTCCTAAATTTTATTTTTAACCCCAAGCTCAGTCGGTGAGATTTAGATAATCTATTGTGAATGAATACACCTGTCTTACTACAACCAGGCAACAGTCACAGACACTGTGTGATTGTAACGTTTATTGTTACGATTGTTATGATTACTGTTACAACAATTTCACTATAGTACGAATCTCTGTCCAGCAGCACTGTTAATGAACTGCGCATTCAAGTAATTGAGATCAGTTTAACGACATATGGGACTGTGAGATTCAGTCCAGCCAGCGTTAAAACTGTGTTATGTGTTGCGTTTTCAGGGGGAAATGCTGTGTTACGCTTCTGAACGAGACGGAAGCCCTCAAGTCCTATTTAGACAGAGAGGTGAGTGTCACAGCACTATGCCAAGGTGTTTGTACGCATGTGCAAAATCTTTAGTTTGCATCATGCATGTATTTGCTTTTCACGCTTAGTATCTCCGTTCACAGTATGTCTTCAAGAGGGAAATGTTTATCTGACGTGTGTGTGTGTGTGTGTGTGTGTATGGGAGCTAGTTTTGAGTCCCGATCCAAATGAATTATTCAGTGTGTTGACCCAGTATGTTCCTCCTCATATTTAGTAATGAGGAGACTGGAGACTCTACAGAGTAAAGCCAGTCCTCTAATATATCAAACACTGGCCTTCACTGGTTCATTTGTCTGTTTTTGTTTATATTAAAAGAGAAAAAAATGCTTTAAATGAGTATGCATGCACATTAGCTTCGTCAGCGCATAAAAAATGCGCTGCACTTAATTCCCTTATATATTCACGGTGAAGTCCCTTTTCAAAAGAAGTTCGAAATACCTTATACTTCTGTAAGCGGTGTTTAAATGAATGTGGTTACACTTTATTTTAAGGTGTCATTGTTACAGCTAAGTACTGAGTTATATTAAGTAACAACATGTACTTACTATAGGGTTAGGATTTGATTTTTTGGTTACACTTTATTTTAAGGTGTCCGTGTGACAGGGTAATTATACATTTAAGTACTGAGTAATATTAATTAACTACATATACTTACTATAGGATTAGGGTTTGGTTAAGGTTAGTTGCATGTAATTATGCACAATTTATAGTAATTACTATAGTAATTACATGTAACATGTGTAACATTAAGTACATGTAACATTTGTAACAAGGACACTGTAAAATAAAGTGTTACAGAATATGTAAATATGTGCTGCGCGCTATCCTCTCAATAACTACACAAACACACAATAAAACTGACAGCGGTGAGAAAACGGCTGTTAAGAAAGCTTCTGATCATAGTGCTGTTTGCACATGCTCTCCAGTAAAGTCACATTATGTTTATTTATATAGCGCTTTGTACAATATATTAAGAAAACGCAGCGTCCGTGACTGTTTCAGTTAGAATTTCGAGTTCAATTTCTACTCCTGTGTTTGTTCTTTCTTGCATCTGACCTCGACTGACTGAACAGAAGAAATGAGCCAGAGAAGATTTCCACCCTTAAGGCCTACAAATTACGTAATTGCAATGGTAGTTCAAAGGTGTTTACCAGCCAGAGTGAACTCTTCCGGATAGTTTAAGCTGTTCCGATCTTACGAAATTAACTCGCTTTAGCCTGATTTTGTTTGAAATTCGAATTCGCTTGAAGTATATCAGCTTCTTTAGTGTGCGTTGTTGTCTTGGGCTCTGTCCCAGATGGCACACTTCATGTGCACTCTCAGTCTTGTGCACAATGGCCACCGCATGCACATGTCCGTTAAGTCCACAAGTCCCTAGGGTGTTCCATTTGTCATTTTAGGTTTTAGAAGGGTTGCTCGCGAGCGGCCGATTTAAGCGACAGTCAAACTTTACCCGACAGTCAAAGTGGCACTACGACTACGTCACGAAAGTGTGAACTCGGAAGAAGACCGCGAGTGTTTAGGGTTCCATTTGGGACACAGTGATGCGCAAATCCAAGCTTTACGTTTGTGTACTTTAGTGCAGTAAGTTTTGAGCCTAGACTTTATTAGGGTGTCTCTTGGTTTTGCAGGATGCCTTTTTCTACTCGCTGGTGTACGATCCTCAGCAGAAGACTCTGCTGGCTGATAAAGGAGAGATCAGAGTGGGCAATAAGTACCAGGCGGACATCACTGACCTCCTCAAAGAGGGTAAGATGTCTCTTCACCATATTGAGTTAGACAGCCAGAGCTCTGAGCTCTTCAGATGAGACCACTAACATATTCAACACTATCTCAGCTTGTGTTTATCTCTCTTCATATTAATATTCCACACAAACATGAAGCGGCTCAACTGTTTTCAACATGGTTAATTATAAGAAATTTGAGCAGCAAATCGGAACATTAGAATGATTTCTGAAGGGTCATGTGACTCTTAAGACTGGAGTAATGATGCTGAAAATTCAGCTATGCCATCACAGGAATAAATTACATTTTAAAATATATTTAAGAGTTATATTTCACAATAGTACTGTTTTTATCAAATATATGCAGCCTTGTAAACAAACAAACAAAAAAAACCTACATTATTAATCTACCAAACTTTTGACTGGTAGTGTTTAATAATATATATTTTTGGGGATACAGAGTAGTGTAGTGGTGTTTAGTGTGTTGGTTTGATAGATAAAATGCTTTGTTTTATGGTACACAAAAGGAACAACTGTGGAATTTGTAAGAACTAAATTGAGTTCACATTAGATGAATGTTGGCTTCAGGAAGAAGATGAAGCAGAAGTCTCATTTCAAAGCAGTATGCGTTCTGTAGTGAATGTGATCTGTGGCTGTTGGTTTGCCAGGAGAGAATGATGGTCGAGAGCTTGAGAAACTGGAGGAGAAGGTGTGGGATCCCAGCAGCCCCCTCATCGAGAAACAGATCGACCAGTTCCTCGTCGTGGCTCGGTAAGATTCTGCAGCGTGAACGGTTTTGCTCTATTTTTCGTGAGCCAATCTGTTGTGAACAGAACACTGAGTTTAAAAGACCATAAACAACAAAACCTCAACTATGAAATTCTGAAGATGCCTCCAAAATAATGTTTCATTTTGTTATTTCAAACTGCATATTTTGCTCCGTTCACTCCCTCATTCTCTTTCACATTTTTTTTCCCTCTTTTTCTCAAACTTCCCCAACCCGCCCCCCCCCTCCCCTGCAGGTCTGTGGGTACGTTTGCGCGGGCTCTAGACTGCAGCAGTTCAGTTCGGCAGCCCAGTCTTCACATGAGCGCTGCGGCAGCCTCCAGAGACATCACACTGGTACGGCACATCTCATGTTCTCACTCTCGCACACTCCACACACTGCCGGAACACTTCACACTTTAGTTAAGCTCAGCAGGTTCATACTAATTAATGGCAGACATTTACAAAAAAAAAAAAAAAACATTTTTGAATCACTTGTCCAATTTTGAAACTGGTTGTAAATGCTAATGGAATATTTTATTTCTTGTATTTATAGTCAATTAATCATCTTATAGTGTATTATGGCCAGATATTAGTAGTTATAATGTTATTTCTACTGTTATTATTATTAAAATGACTCCTGTCATGGTTGAGTAGAGGTATAATAAATGACTCATTCAAAAATACATAATCCTGAAAGCCTCAATGATGCTTTTTCATCATATTTTCATCAGTTTTTTTTGTATGCTCCTCTTTCCAAATCTCATCTCGTTATTTAGCTTTGTCTGGTAAGCTGTAGGGATACACTACGATTTCAGCCACAAAAACTTTCAGCTATAAATGTCATAAGATATCATGTTTGTTTTTTGTCTGAAAGAGAAGATAGCCTGCAAATTTGAACTGAAACGGTTAACATCTGATTACAGAAGCAATGAAGTGAAGCACTGTGCACGTGAAAAGATCCAGGTTTAGTTCGATTTAATGTGACTGCTAAAGGATGATATATTGATGGAAAAGAGATTGCATTTACAGAATATATTGTTTTTTGAGACACAGACCTCTCTGTATATGCTGTGAGAGTTTAATGGATAAATCCAGTAAGATATGTGCAACTGCCCAACAATCTCAGTCTATGGAAGCAAATTGCAGTCAAAATTGCAATTCACAGTTCAGTTTATATTCACTTTTGATTTTATTTGCACATTAAAGGAGAACTCCGGTCAATTTTAACATTGAGCTAATTTTTTTGTACATTTGGAGTGCTGTCAGTACAGAGAACAACGACAAAAATCGGTGTTTCCTACACCGTGTTATCCTCTTTTTAAAATTTGCACCCTGTTGACTTCAATGGGGCAAGTTTTAAACCTGCTTTTAGGCTCTTAACATCCTTGATGTGTCATTACAAGTGCACAGGTCATGTGAGTGATTCCTTCGGAGTGAACGCGGGTGAATCTGACTGCAGTAGATGTGAAAGAAATATATAAAAAATGATGTTTATTCAGCCAGCGCTCATACCTGTGTTTACATCCTGTTTTCGGTCGAAGTCCAAAGTAGTCGATTGTCGAGTGCACGCGCATAGGTTTAGTACCTATGATCACGCGCGTGAACTCGACAATCGACTACTGTGGACTTCGACCGAAACCAGGATGTAAATACAGGTATTTGCGCTGGATGAATAAACATCATTTTTATTCATATCTTTCACATCTACTGCGGTCAGATTCACCCGCGTTCACTCCGAAGGAATCACTCACATGACCTGTGCACTTGTAATGACACATCAAGGATGTTAAGAGGCTAAAAGCAGGTTTAAAACTTGCCCCATTGAAGTCAACAGGGTGCAAATTTTAAAAAGAGGATAACAAGGTGTAGGCAACACCGATTTTTGTCGTTGTTCTCTGTACTGACAGCACTCCAAATGTACAAAAAAATTAGCTCAATGTTAAAATTGACCGGAGTTCTCCTTTAATAATGCTTTTCTCATGCTTGCATAGGTAGCCTTACTTGTTTGCCCATGCACTAGAGAGTGAAAGGCCATTTAAACCAGCATCTTGTGTGATACATAAAAACATAGAAATGGAAAAAAAGCCTTTTATCCCTTTTTATAAGAAAGGAGCATAAGAGCCAGTTCTTCTTTTAAGGACAGTTGTTTATATCAGCCAAAAGTTCATTTAAGATTGAGAGATTATTGTTAGTATTCTGTTCTGCATGTCATAATGGTCAACAAAAGCATCTACTCAGTTTGGAGTAGTTTGTTTACAGTCAAAATCACATTAAACAACACAGACTGAACATTTGTAACTCTTTAGGTTTATTCAATATTTGTTTGCATTGACATTTTATTCCATTGACACCAATTAATATATTATATTATATTATATTATATTATATTATATTATATTATATTATATTATATTATATTATATTATATTATATTATATTATATTAATTAAATGTATACTTATTAAAAACAAAGGCTACTTTAAAATGATCATTTTTGGTTTCACCTTCTGTCTCAGTGTCCATAATTTTCAGTTTCAATTTTGCTTAAATGTAAAGTGTGTCAAAGTGCGCCAAACATAATTGAAAAAATAAGGACTATTACAAACTGGTTTCGCGAACACTTTGTCATTGGTCAGTCGAACAGATAGCCCTACCCCAAACTCACTCAGATTCATGTCAGGATGCTCAAACGAACTCCATAATTTGGGTGGCAAAATGTGATGAGAATTTAAAGTGCACAGTGATAATCACGATTAGATCAAATAATCTCCACCAGGCGATTATGTAATAATTGCGACAGGCCTGTTGCCAGCTCTGTTCAGTCTCTGCCTATAGGCTGTGCGAGAAGAGCAGCAGAACAGGGTATTCGCTCTCCTGCCACCCAACTTTGCCCGTTGTGTACAAAACATGAAGGAAAGGCGCCAGAGGGCAACATCCCCATGCATAAACACACACTCTCATGCTGCCCACACAATTCCTCTTCGTCTGGTATCAGTGTTGTGTTGTTCCCAGGGTTGAGTAATTCAGATTTTAGAGTTGCTTGACAACACACTGCTAAAACAATGGCGTGTTTGGTGACGTATATTGGATTTGAGCCAACAATTATCGTGTTTTCTTATCTCAAATGCTTTATCTTCAGTTTCACGCCATGGACACGTTGCATAAGAACGGCTACGACATGACACGGGCCATCGCGGCGCTGGTACCCCAGGGTGGGCCGGTGCTCTGCAGGGATGAAATGGAGGAATGGAGCGCATCTGAAGCCAACTTGTTCGAGGAAGCGCTCGAGAAATACGGCAAAGACTTCACTGACATCCAGCAAGACTTTGTAAGTTCCTCCCAAGCAGTATTTACACAAGTAGAAGAGAATTGAATTCCTATATTTTGTGCTAAAGAATAGTGTGGCTTTAGAAAGATCTTAGCAGCATATGCTAAGATAATTGTGGCAGTAATGACTGATAAACTGCCTTTGTTCAGGGGACACTGAGTGTGCCAAGTGCATGTTTAACTCTGCCACCTGGTGGTTGATGGTCGTATGTGCAGTACTGAATGTTTTAGCGCTGGGCTTCCATCAGAAATGTCTACTTAGAGAAACAGGGAGGAGCCTGTCATGGAAAATGGGCACACCCTAAAGAAGTGAACCAGCTTATTCAGGGACACAAAGGATGGGAAATGGAGCTGGATTTCTGTTTGCCATCATGACCAGATTTGCTCTAATAAGAGCAAGAAAGATTCTTTAAAGGGATATTCACCCTAAAATGAAAACTCAGTCATAATTTACTCACGTTTGGTGTTTTTTTTTTTTTTATAACTCAAATGACTTTCTTCTGTTTGATATTTTAAATTAATTTCTTGCAACAACAGTTTTCAAAGTGTCAAAAACACCCCAACAAGTTCATATGACTCATTTTTCAAATCTTCTATAGCCATAAGAAAACTTTGTATATGAAACATCATAATCTAAACCTGCATTGAGCTGCACCTCAAGAGCCGCTGCAACTGGATTAGTCAGTGATTTGGACTAATCCAATTAGTGAAACTGACTCGGTGATCTAGTCATGGTGTATTCCAGTCGTTCGTTCATACTTTTTTCCCTAAGAGCACACATACTCCTAAATTGAAACATTTAGAAGCACTTTTGGGTTTTTTAAATTTATTAAAAATGTATCTGCCCAAACAGAAGCAACAAGAGTTTACGTCGAATTCAAAGCCAGATACAGTTCATCATGTAATACCTGATAATAACCAATATAATATATTATATGAGACTTAACAAGGCTGAAATTCACTGGGACTCTTATTTTGAAATGCTTATGCTTTTTTTTTTGCTCTTTAAAAAAGATAAGGGAAAGGGAGATAAAATGTGCACTCCTACAACCATCTCCAACATATTACAATATAAACACCATAAAGTCAACATTGTCATAATTCCTCAACAGTAGATCATAAGCAGTCTATTGGCAATGTAAACAGCTCTAAAACCTGTTGAATGCACAACAGGGCCTCGTTTTTACTTTGAAACCTGCAGCTCTCGTACTTATACTTAAATCATATCCTTTTGAGGTTTCTTGTTTTCCCACCCATAAATTGAAGACCTCTTAAAATGATAATTAACACGTTTGTTATATCATTTAGGATATTAAAGACATTTTATTCGCACTCGTGCTCCTAAATAAATTTCACAGTTCGCACACATCTTTTTAATAGCAAATGCGAATGAAACACTTGCACTGTTGATCAATGTTTATATGTGAAATAAAAGGCTAAATTAAATTTGTTCATTTATATAAATTGATTTGAGTCTCTTCAGAAGACTTTTGATTGAATAATTTGATTCATATGGATAACTTACAATGTCTTTAAGTGCATTTTGAAGCGTCAAAGTTTAGATTTGCATGGAGGGACAGAAAACTCTCAGATTTTATTAAAAATATATGTTTTTGTTTCGAAGATGAACAAATGTCTTAGGAGTTTGGAAAGACATGAGGGTAAATAATGACCATTTCATTTTTTTTTGATTGAACAAATATGGGGTTAAATGTAATAAACAGCCATTTTGTTTTTGATATTAGTGAATTATACATTCTAAATGACCTTTTTATTTATTATTACAGCTTCCTTGGAAGTCTCTAACCAGCATCATAGAGTATTACTACATGTGGAAGACCACAGACAGATACGTCCAGCAGGTAATACAACACGGCTGTCTCAAGTCTCTGTGTGCAGGTAGACAACCTAGATAGTTTTCACACTGAGACTAACTGGTTCTTGTTTCATGCAGAAACGATTAAAAGCAGCTGAAGCTGAGAGCAAGTTAAAGCAGGTTTACATCCCAAACTAGTGAGTACTTCAACGAGTCAAAGTTCAACCCTGGATTTCATTTCACCATAAGCTTTGAGTGCTTGCACTTTGACCAGATGAAATCCAGTAACCCTTGTTTGCTTTTTTCCTACAGTAACAAGCCCAACCCTAACCAATTAAACATGAACAGTGTGAAACCAGGGCTGGTGAATGGAGCAGGGGCTCTTCCAGGAGCACCAGGCCAGCCCGTCGGATTGGGTCGCGCGTGCGAGAGCTGCTACAGTGAGTATTTGACCTGCTGTCAAGTACCTGAAATGTTAAAGGTGACATTAAACTGGAATATAAAAATGTATTTGTACGTCCAAAAAAATGGTGCACTTCCCCTTTGAAGAGCACATTCTACAGTTTTGCTACGTTTCATTCAATGTTAGTAAAAGGGATAGATCAACCAAAAATGAAAATCCAAACCTGTAAGACTTTCGTTCATCTTCAGAACACAAATGAAGATATTTTTGATGAAATCTGAGAGCTTTCTGTCCCTCCATTGACATTTACGCAATTCCATATGAATTGAGCGGTTTAGTCCAAATTTTCTGAAGAGACTCGATTGTTTTTATATGATGAACAGATTTCATTTAGGCTTTTATTCATCATATAACGCAATCGTGTCGCTTCTGAAAGTTTGGATTAAACCACTCAATTCATATGGATTCGTTTTACAATCTCTTTATCGTTTTATCTGACCCTTTATCGGTAGCGTCAAAGTGGTAGATGCATAGTTGTCAATGGAGGGGCAGAATGCTCTCAGATTTCATCAAAAAGATCTTCATTTGTGTTCCGAAGAAGAACGAAAGTCTTATGGGTTTGGAAAATATTTCATTTATGGGTGATCTATCCCTTTAAGGTTACTCGCATCAAAAACTACAGTTGTAGTTTTCCCTGACATAGAATTACACATGCATTTCCACATCAGTGTTATTGTTGCTAATTATTAAAATATGAAATATGAAGATCCGAGGTAAAAATAGAAACACGTTTTTCAATAAATAATAATCTAGCATGGGTCTTTGGCTTTTCTGGATGTCTGAACAATCATTTTAAGAGTAAGGTTAGCATCCTCGACACTCCTGCCCTCTCTAAATGCAAACTGCAAAGGATCAGAACTATCTTTGACCTGCTGTAGAATTTCTCCCTTAAGTGCTTTCTCAAAACACTTCAGAACTATTGAAGTAAGAGCTACCGACCCAAAAACATGAAGTTCCTTTGGAGCCCTAGTCTTAGCTACAGGATCTATAATTGATTTTTTTATTTATTTTTTATTTCAGGGACTCTTTGCAATTTAAGGGATTGAGAAAAGATATAATCAATATTGCAATATTGGGAGAACATTAATGTGTTCATGCATCATGACAAAAGTTTAAGCCTTGCCAATTTAAGTATTTAAGCGCAAGAACACGCAAAAGGGGACTCAATTTGTTACTTCCCAGTATGGGAAGCTTTCTGTGCACAAACATCCGAAGCGCACGCCCAGAAATCCGCATCTCAGACAGCACGGATACTAAATTGAGCTCTCTTTCACTTCTTCTTGCACTTGAACAGGCATTTTCGAACAAAACCATTTCAAAATGCCCATCTTGGCAAGTATCCTCATAAACATAGTCAATCATGTCTTAAGTTATTGTAAACAGTTGAGAAAGAGTATACTGAATCTGTGCATTAGCTCTTAAAGTGACAGCAGTCTAATATTCCTGCTGCTGGCTTTTGTTGTTTTGATTAACATTTAGACTGTATAACTTTTGTAACTTTAATAAAGAAATAATGTTTTAATGATTAATGTTAATGTTTCATGGCTGGTAAAAAATATTTATGGCCAGTAAATTTTCTTAAGTCATTAAGAAAAATCTTTAACTGTTTTGTTAGGAATAATGAAATCCGTACAGAAGGACACATAATCACACACCACTTGTTCATTAATATTTTCTGAAATATTTTCTGTAATGAGCAACCTAGCATTTTGTGACATCCTGTTTTTGGTCTTTGATTGCGTTCATATTGCAGTCAAACCGCGCCAGAGTTCGTTTGGAAGCGGACCGAACCCCCCTGAAAAGGCGGGTTGTCTCGATCCGCTTGTTTGGTGCGCACCAGGGTTCAATGTCAGCGATCACAAATATTCAAATGAACCGCACTAACAGAGCAATCGCACCAGAGTTTGTTTTAATTGAACCAAACCTACCAAATCTGAACACACCCTAACACTTAAAAACTCTAACTAAAATGAGAAATGTTGCTTTGGCAACTAACTGAAACTACTAAAATAAATAAAAATAAGTTATAGCTAAGTCGAAAGATTAAAATAATAATAATAATGACAAAAAGCACATACAAATACTAAAATTTAAATGGAAACTATAATAGTACATATAAATAATACAAAAGTAATACTGTTCTACATGTAAATGAAATCTGTTATGATTGGTTAATATGAAATAAGCAAGTCATAAGTAATGATGTCCCTGCCTGTGCAGACTGAATACAATAAAGAGGATCTTTTTTTAATAAATAAGTAAAAAAGCTGGTTTTCCATTATGCGTTGGCTTTAATATGAGTTCAGGTCAAAGGTTAAACTGCAGTGAGTAGAGCAGAGTCGTGTTGGATGGAGCTTTATGTGTTTTGTTTTTGTGTGCAGCCACTAGCTCGTATCAGTGGTACTCATGGGGGCCGCCCAACATGCAGTGCCGACTGTGTGCCTCCTGCTGGACTTACTGGAAAAAATACGGAGGGCTGAAGATGCCAACCAGACTGGATGGAGAGAGGCCCGGACCCAACCGCAACAACATGGTGGGTGTGAAGTGGATTCTCTCCAAACATGCTCCACAGGGCTCAAGAGTCAATTCTTCACATGAAATTCTCTTTCTCTCCCCACGAGTCGGTTTTATTTAGTCTGTTTCTTCTTTTACTGTGCAATTCTGTTTTACTATGCCTCTTTGTGACTGTTAAATGAATGCCCTCCCTGAAGGAGTGAATAAGCAAAACTTTGTCTTTCATTTATGTTTAAAAGTGGAATTTGTTCACTTCAACAGATTTAAAATGCAATATTTAGATTTAACTGTCACCCAGGACTTGACTTTCATCTCGCTGTCTGTGTTCAGAGTCCTCACGGTCTGCCTGTGAGACACAGCGGAAGCCCAAAGTTTGCCGTTAAGACCAGACAGGCTTTCTTCCTGCACACGTCTCAGGTGACGAAAGCGGCTCGACGCGTCTGCCAGGACCTGTTGAGATCCAGATACTTGGCTAGACACCCGTACATACCTGTCAACACTGCCGCTATCAAAGCCGAGTGTGAGTATTTGGTGTCATACATGACTGTGCTGCTTCAAGTTTGAATTGCTCTGATGATATTTATTATTATGGAATTCATCTATGAATTGTGTGGTGATTTAATGCGTTTTTTTTTTTATATATAATAAATTGTGGGTTACTGACAAATAAGATTGGTCAAGATTAAGAATGGGAAGGAAGTATTTTTTTTTTTTTTTTTTATCTAGCTTAAAACACATGCGCCAAGTTCTTAGAAATGTACTTTTTGTATTTTTGTGTTGGTTTCTTTTTATTTTCAAGAAAAGTTTACATTTAATGGCCATCAAGTAAAAAGTAATAGCTTAAAAATAAGGGTAACACTTTACAATAAGTTTTCATTAGTTAACATTACTTAACTACTTTAGTTAACATGAACTAAGAATCAACAATACTTCTACAGCATTTATTAATCTTAATGTTAATTTTAATATTTACTAATACATTATTAAAATCAACAAAAGTTGTATTTGTTAACATTAGCACTGTGATCTAACATGAACAAACAATGAATGACTGTACTTAATTAACTAATATTAACAAAAATGAATACATATTGTAACAAATTTTTGTTAGATCATGCTAGTTAATGCATTAACTAATGTAAACAAACAAAACCTTATTGCAGTGTGACCAAAATCTTAATCATTATTTTCAAAAACATTTTAATGATATTTTTACAAGTTAAAAGTATTAATTTTTTTTTTTACAAATGTTTAATAATAAATATGATCAAGTTGATTTGGGAGGTTATACAATGGCATCTGACAGCCTGAACTTTGTCATGAAAAGATAAAATGATCTGATATAATAAGTGACATTAACACAGTCCTTAGGGTTCGCAGTGTTTCTTCTTCTTTTTTCTGCGTTTTTCTGCATGTGACTGATTTGGTGGACTAATGTTTTTCAAATATTAATTTTCCAATTTTAATTATACATTTTTACAACTTTTAACAAATAATTTCTTATAAAATAAAATGTATATGCAAATAAAAAAGAAAAAAAGATACTAAGCTACTTCTACTAAATTCTTTTAAAGTGGCTTTTATTTTTTTCATTATTAAGTACTATTCTGATATTGTTTTGCCTTTATACCCCCCAAAAACATCAAAAGTTGATGAAAAGCATGTTAGTTGTTTGAGGTGTTTTCAAGTCTTGCTTGCATCATTTACACTGGCCTGTACTGTATTACCATGTAAGTTTTAACCTAATTAGAAAATATCATTTTAATGCTGTTTCTTTATTTTTAAAATATATTTTTTATACATATTTCAGGTGCTGTGCGGTTGCCAGATTTGTCCAAAAAGCCTCCACCTCTAAAGCAAACAGTAAGGAAGCCTTTGGAGTCAGTGGTTAGATATCTGGGTGAGTGAAGCTGTCTTGTCTTCAAAAACTTTTACATTTGTTTTTATAAAGCAAACCCATTTTAATCATGTTTTATCCAAACATCTTCCAGAGGCCCACCCTTGCCCACCCAAGCCAGATCCTCCACGAGGACCCACCATTTCCATGGGCAGCCTGACGCCCATCAAATCCACCCCCATCCTCAACAACGGCTCCCCAACCATCCTGGGCAAACGCTCTTACGAGCAGCACAACGGCTTGGACGGTAAGCTCGGGTTGTGTGTGCAAGACGCTCTTTCTGTGCTGCCCACACAACACACTCTCCTCCTACTCTTCTTACCATGCCTCATTCACTTGTCTTAAACTCTCCCACTCTTTTCTCCACCAACCCCCATACAGGAAAATACACACACACGCGCTACTTTAATCTCTGAATGGCTTTCAGGGTTGTCATGGTAACGGATCAGCCGTGACTCACATGGATCATTAGTCCTGCGGGAGATCAGACCCCAAAAACACGGAGTAAAGGCACTGTAAATGTCGATTCAAAAGGAGGGCTTCCCGAACACGTGGCACGGATTTTAGGAACACTTATCTATGCTCCCCTGTCACATTGTGCTTCATTACCCTCTTGTCTCTATGAAGAGTTTGGAGAGAAACCAATGTTCAGCGGTTATATAAATTCCTGATGAGCTTGGCACCATTCTGTCCAAAGCAGCGAATCCTTTTTCTTTACCCCATACTGATTTTTCAGATAGCTTTTACATTTGGGGTCTTTATGCACGTATTGTTATAGTTGGTGTTATGTGATTTGTGATAAATGGTTCGTTTCCATGTCGCCGTCCTCAAACCTGGTCCTTTGTCATGTGAGCCGCATGTATTATGTAAAGGATGGGGTTAGCAGAAGAGTGCCTGTAGTACCTCTTAGAACCAATAGGGTGACATGACCCTTCATGAAACTAGAATGTAGCAGTGACGCGTCTCAAAGACAGTAGCTTTTTCATTTCTTTTTTCTCTCTTTTTTTCCCCAAAGCGTAGTAAGCTGCCTTGATACTCTTCAAAAGTAACATCCTAATTTTATCTCATAAGTGACTGATTTGTAGTGCTGATCATAAGCAGCAGCTCCATACGCCTCATAAAAAGCTTTCTATATGTGAAGCACACTCAACTCAACCAATTTATATTACATTACATTCATTTTGAAATTAGATGCAAATACTTTTTACCAACATTTATTAGAGTGTTTTTTAGCGCCTCTTATCACAATTAATATTTTCAAATGCACACAATATGTAATATATAATACAAATAGATGTACATATTATAGATTATATTTTTGTGTAAATAAATATTTTTATTTATGTAAATATTTATTTTGAACATTATTTGCAGATACTTTTTACCAACAAGTATAGAGGGATTTATGACCTCTCTTATCACAATTAATATTTACAAATGCACACAATATTTAATATTCAGAACACAATACAAACATGTACAGTATATATTTAATTTCTATGTAAATACATTTTATATTTATGTATTTATTTTTGACAATTATTTGCAAAAACTATTTACTAATACTATATAAGATGTATAGAGGGATTTATTGCTTCTCTTATCACAGTTATTTACAAATGTACACAATAATTAATATACAGTACACAATACAAATATATGTACACATATACAGTATATGTATATATTTATTTATTTATTTAAAATTTTATACTCTATTTTTATTTATTTAATTTATGTATTCATTTATTTATTTGGACATTTAGCTGCAAATATCTTTACCAACATATATAGATGGATTGATCTCCTCTCTTTCTCTCTTTATGTGTGTCAGGGCCCAAACCCAAAGTTCTGGCTCCACAATGGGAAATAATGGCCAAGAGGGTGTCTGAACAAAGCCGTACTCCCTCTGGCCTGCAGGATGAGGTTCACGAACTGGACTGACCTCTACTTTGACGACTGTCTGCTATTGTTGACCAGATGAGCAGGTACGGGTCTCCTGACTAGGACTGTAACTAACTATTATTTTGGTAATTGAGTAATTGGTAGATTATTTTAACGATTAATCGAGTAATCGGATACATTTTATGTGGTAATAAAAATAGACCTAAGCGAACCTTTAGTGAACCTAGCCTTTAAACTTTAAACTAGGGTTTAAACTTTTATTTTGAAAACACGTATTTAGAAACATATTGATGTATTCTCCTGTGTTGGCATAGTGATTTACTTTTATAAGTGACTTACAAATCTGGTGAAATGGCGCACGTTGTGTTCCCAGATGAATATTATGAGCAACCCAAACTCACAGCATATGCAGAGATGGAGTTTGTTAATTGAGCTGCTGAGATGCGCTCCATGCATGTAAATGATAACAGTGCTACACTTCGCTATGAATCAAAAAGCAGGTCAGACTTTATACGCGTTCCCAAACTCACAGCATATGCAGAGACTGAGTTCATGTGGAGCAGCATTTACTGTGAACGGATCTGCTTTAAGAAACACAACCTGCACGCATTTAAATCACAAGTCACTCTGAAACCTGCAGCGCATATACTTATTTAATTGAATCGCAGACTTTGTGATTTCACAGTAGCACTATGCTATATTATGATTTTTAAGTGGCTGAAATATATTGTGCAGCCTTATAAAACGATCTAATAATAAGGTTCATGGATTCTCGTACTTGAAATGCGCCACTTCAGTTGCGACACAGTTAATCAAATTTATATGCTTTTTTTTTTTTTCACAGGTAAATTTGTAGGTCATTGCAATAATAAATAAAAGCCCTTCCGTCACATTTACAAATATAAAATATGGTTATACACTACCTTTCAAAAGTTTGAGGTCAGTATGATTTTTAAAATAACTAAATTAATACTTTCTATTCTGTAAGGAAGCATTAAATTGATTAAAAGTGACAGTAAAAACACTGTCCTTTTTTTATCATGATTTCCACAAACATAATAAACCTCACAACTGTTTTTAACATTGATGATAAAAAGAAATGCTTCTTCAGCAGCAAATAAGATAATGATTTTGAGTAATGATGCTGAAAATTCAGCTTTGCCATCATGGGAATAAATTACATTTAAAAAAATGTATAGAAAAGTTATTTTAAATTTGCAGTATTACAGTTTTTCTGTGTATTTTATCAAATAAATGCAGCCTTGGTGAGCATGAGACATCTTTCAAAAATCTTACCCACTTCAAATTTCTGAATGGTAGTGTTTCTATTTTTTGTAATATTAATAAGAATATTAGTCTTTCTGGCCCATACTTAGTCAACTGGGGCTATTTAGTGTGTAATTTTAGTGTGCAATTTATTTAAGATGCTTAATATTGAACACAGCAAATGTTTTTTTCTAAAAAAAATTTTTTAATTCTCAATAGGTGTCTTGCGTTGTACTACAGACTCTGACAGCATCTCTATAACACTCGATTTCCAGGTGACTCGAGAGATTTTTTTTCAACTCTCAGTGACGGGCGGACCTAAGAAAGGATCTGCGGTCAGAATGTCCTGTCCAAGCGACCCATTTTTACAGCTGAAGCCATTGAAAAGACTGCAAAGCCCTGACGTCTCCATGGGTCCTCTAACAGCCTGTGGCCAATCGCAGGACTTACCTGATTGTACAGGACTGATTATTATTATTATTTACCATCAGCTGTTACTTCTGTCATTGTAATTATTATTATAATTATTACAATTATTATTAATGTTCTTTTTTATGAAGTATAACCATTTTCTTTTTAATGATCTGAAAAAACGTAAGAATCTTGAACGTTTCTTGCGACGGCTTGCTCCCAATCCATAATGTAAAGGTGGGACGAACTGTCATTTTTGTCTCTTGCGTTGTTTTGTAACATGTCAGCTCCGCGTTGACGTGAAGGACTTATATGACTTCTGTTTCTCTTCGTTTGGATGCTTGTTTTCTCTGGTTCTGTTAGCCCGTCCTGCCACAGCAGTTTAAATTATTCAGAAAGACAACGAAACGTTCTTTTTCTACCTTTTTCACGAGTATTGCAACTGCTTCTATATGTAATTTCTCTTTTGTGAATATGTAAATGAAAACAGGTGGAAGGCATTATTGTACAGTTGTGCATTTCGGGCCTTTGGCGGTTATCAAAGCTTGTTGTAATGGATTTGCCATGCACAGCGTATTCTCTGAATTGTCATTTTGTAAGGAAACCTTCCTAGGCCTCTCCTGCATATACGGAGAGGTGATGGGAAATCTGAAAAGGTACTTCCCCATTAATACAATCATGCACCTTCTTAAGAATGAGCCTGAATGAGAGTGTGGTGTTCAAGTTTTTCCCTCACATTTGCACACAGCATTCAAAAACTAGACCAGGGATATGTGATACAACCCAGTTTACTCTGCAGTTGGCTTATTAAATATTGATATCTTTAGGCCAACGCAGAGCATCTCAAACTCAACACACATTTTTCTTTTTTAAAGGAATGCATAAAATGACAAGGCTTTATGCACATACAACCGACTGAACTTGGAAACACTGTCAACTAAAAAAAAAAAAAGAAAAAAAAAAAGGATGTATAACTGCAACCAAAGACAGTGAGTTAACTGGTATCAAAAGGTTATTGATAGGATGTAGGCTAACTGGGGAGTGATATGTTTTTATAGACATGTTTTCATGAGATACCATCATATCTAAAGCAGAACAGGTTGTAGAATATCATTGAATTCCTTCCAAATCGGATGTTAAATAAGTCAAATGGGATGAAAAAAAGAGACACTAGTTGTTATACAACAGATATCAGGCGAACAATATTTTTATTTAGTTATTAAAGGGATATTTGACCCCAAAATAAAAATGCATTTGGGGCATGAGGGGTCAACCTGTCACTCACGTGAGATCACAGCGATAGCAGGAACGATTTAGAAGCCATTTCACTTGGATATATGTCACAATAAGGAAGAAAAGACTTTAAACTGAAGTTCTTTTTTTCTTTAAAGGATAGAAAACGGTTTTATGTTTATAGCAGTAAAATCCAACTAAATACAGGATTTGAATATTGGACACCTTGTAATTAATGTTTTAATTAAACCTAATTGTGATATTGCCTTGCATTTTTAATTTTAAGTGATTTGTGTTTTATTATATTACTGGCACATACTCAAGCACTGCCTAAATGGTGTACGGTTGTTGGACTCCTCAGTTTGAAGCCCCTGGGCACTGGCCCTATTGGCCTTAATCTATTCTTATACTCCAGGGTCCAGTTGCATAAACATAACTGCTAAGTTAAGACTGTGGCTGCATCCGAAAACTTAAAACGTTGCCTTCGGAGGACCCATTCCAAGGTAGGAAGCCATCAAGGCACGTTCGTATACAATCACTTCCTGTCTCCTGAGATACCTTCACCTGATCGATTTTTGAAGGGAGCATAGATGTATCCTTTGCTGCCTTTGATATCCCACAATCCTATGCGGTCCATTCGGTGACAGTTGAGCTAGAAAAAGAAAGATGGTGTCAAAGTTGTGGTTGGTGGTCAGTTTGTGTGTAAATGTTTGTTTCTGACCAACTTTTTCCACTTCTGATGTCATTTCTAGTGAGAAATTTCTATTATAGTAATTAAAAAATGTTTAGTTCTCACCAAAGCTTTCTCTTTATGCTGTAGATGCCTTCGTGCGAAAAAATAAGAATGTAGGCTACTTATTTTGAGTAAATAATTACTTCACGACTGCTAAAAAGTATGTTCTATATAGTATGAGTGTGTGTAGTAAGAATGTAATCCACACTACATTTGCCATGTTGACATTATCATGTGACCTACCAGCCTCAGTTGTGTCACTTCATTGCCATTCATAAATCCTGTCCCGTGGCCTCATGGGATAGTAAAGTATCCATCGTTTGTACACTAAAGAATCTTGCCGAAAGAAGTCATCTGGTACTTTTTGCCTACTCTTTTTATGAGTACTGTGAATTCGGACATACTTTTGTCACATACTGTTTTTCGCGTACTATATAGTAGAGAAGTATGCGATTTCGGATGTAGCCTGTGTCTTAAGAACCATGACCAACTAGCGATTAGATGAGGCTAATCAGTGTTTTGGGATTTAAAATAGACAAATCTATATAAATTGGGCTGTCTTGAAAACAAAAACAAAAAAATGATTAACTTTAAGACTAGTCTAAGCAGTTTATGCAACCGGTCCTCAATATTTTAACTATCCCTGTGGGTCATTTTACCATATAAACATACAGTAAATGCATCATCAAAATGACATTGGGAGGAAATTTATTACAACACAAGAATGATGCTGTTAAAAACAGCAGTGAAAAAGTTAATAGTGCCTAGTCGACACTTGACGTGAGTCCGTGTCTCAAAATCTAGCTGCATGCCTAGACAGCAGTTTTGGGCTTCATAAACACGTTCCATTGGTGCATCTGAGTGTGAGCTCAGCTTTTTTTAAACAAACTGGTTGGTAAAATCATACTAGCATACTACTACTATAAAGATATGGAAGAAATAGTAAGTGTAAACAGGTTTTGTGCCTATTTTCGACTCCCTGCCAAATTATTACCCCCTTGTTGAAGCCGCTACCTGATTGGCTAATCCAAACGCCAGCACCTAATCGTAAATCTACACTGGGGATTAAGGGAGTGAAATAATCTGGCGTGGGTCAGAATTCAGCACAACACCTGCTGTAGTGATAGAACATTTGTGTTTTTCCATGGTTCTTTTCAAAGACACATAATTTCATCATGCGTCTCAGTTCAGTTCATTATTCAATTTATAACAATAGTAAATGACAAACTAAGTACAATTTACATTTTACAATGGAAATTATGTTTCTATATATGCTACAATTTACAACTAGGCTATGCAAAAATTAATTTACATAACTTGCTTACGTTTTTGCGCGTTTTAAATGCTATTAAAACCATGTCAGTTTCATACAGTATTAGCCTATCTTCAGATAAAATTGCCAAGTCTCTTTCCGCTATTGCCAATTTATCTGTAAAATCCTCGGTTCACTCTGTTCTCGGCTCATTACGAATCTCGATGGTTCTTGACTCAATTGAATCAATGAATGAGAGCCGATTAAATGCCATTCATGAACGAAGTCCAGTATTGTGAACCGATTCAACTAATTCATCACAAAGATCCGACTCAAAAGAACGATTCAATCCGTCGCTACTAGGTAGGCACTAGGCAGCTCACACAGTGTTTTGAAACACAGCCGGTGTCTGAGCATGTGCTGTTACTGCTGCAGTGGAGTAAAATATGTCAGTTATCACCGGACAGGAGCGAGAGGAGAGAGAGAGGCGGGTACAAATGCACTCTGAGAGGCAACCGGTGCAACGGTTTTCTGTAAAATTCTATTGTTTTACACCAAAATGAGGCCCGGCTCCTTTAGATCTACAGCGGCGGAAGAATAATACGGTAAGTCTCGCCGGCTTTTTGGTGTTTCAGTAAACCCGTTCGGGTTTCCAGCATGGGTTATCCCACAATGTACGCAAGACAGAGTCAAAGTAGCAGTAAACCGGTACCATTCAGTGCACCTTTCTGAATGTTTTCTCGGGCATCAGCTCGCTGTTTATACGGACTTTTATCAGCATCATCTAAATAGGCGAACGAGGAAGTATGCTGCCATCTCCATTCGCTCACTTCATCCTAAACGCACTCATTTGCGCTCAAATCTTTAATTACGAATGAACTTGCTAAAGTTTGACCATTTGCGATGCTGATTCTGCCTATATCGTTTCTTAGTGGTCAGATACGGTAACGATTGGGAACTTTATTTAACGTCATTTTTTTAAACTAGGATAACTAGGAAGTGCAATGCTCCAGATTCATACTGTGATAAATCGCATAGTTATGTTGTTTCATACAGTGTGATAGTACAGTTGTGTCTGCGCAGCGCTGCAGTGGTCGGTTGTCATGGAGGCCTGCGTTGCGCATCCGAACGGCGCCAGCTGTCACGACTGCGGTATATTCCGTCTCTTAAGATAAACCCTCAAATGCTCACATCCCAAACAATTCTTATTAACATATCAGATGCTAAATAAAGCTGCATCATATTTGATGACACTTCAGAAATAGACAGTGTTTGTGACTAAACACACCAAAGAGTTCAAGTTCTTCACACATATTGGGTCTCTGTCTATAAACAGACCTTTGGCACTGGCACCTCACTTCTCCCCTCCTAGGCAACTACTATACAGCAGGGTAAAGCCTATATAAATATGATACTTGCCCTTTAAGAGGTCGTTCCGGGATAGTTTGGATGGGTCAATATTTACTACGCTGACTCTATCCTCATATTTCACAGCAGCGCTAAGCTGAAGCCTCACTTACATCAGCAGCGCGGGATCAAAGACATCCAAAGCTGACTTGATTAAAACTGGGGATTTAGTGTTTAGTGTGGCAGATCAGTTCCACTGCACTACATGCAGTTTAACTTGTCCACATCTCAATCTTTCTTCTCAAAATAGCGTTTAAGATGTGTAATTACGGTTGTCATTATTTTATTCTTCGTGGTGGAATCAAAGTCTTGCCATGTCAGTCTGTTTTAACATCACGGTGGCTTGGTGCAGTCATGTGACTAACCCTCTCTATTAAGGCTCAGAAGTTGTTAATCTCTTGGCACTGGCCCATGTCTGGGACATACTTGTGGTCCTTTCGGGGTAAGAATTTTGAGCTCTTATGGGCTCTTCAAAAAGTATATAAAAGGCCCGTCTACAGAGCGGGATTGGGTGGTCCTGATCCAACATGAGCTTGGCCCACCCAGTTTTAGTTTCAGTTAACAATAACAACGCTAAGGAGGACTCTCTCCGTGTCAAATTAACCAAATTTCAGAAACTTCCCTGGCTCAAATTTTTTTTATGAAGAAAGACAAACATAAATAATGTTGAAAGCCAAAATATTAAATGTCATGGATGTATACTTACTGAATAATCCACTATTTTGTGGAGGGTGGTTAAAATGACAATTTTCACCTGAGATTTTGGAGTCAAATTACAGGGGGGGTATAAATTACTTCCATTTGTAGGTCCATTAGTAAAATCTGTTGACTTTAGCAATCTTTGCTGCATTATATGCCAACGGTGACAGTTCAAAAATGGGAAAAAGCACTTCTTGTGTTTTTTGCCCAAAGTTTTAAAGCTCTCTTAATATCCTTTTGGAATCTGGTTCTTAACAAACTTTTCTTTTGTTATCCATATTTGTAAGGCCCAAAATGGTTCAATTTCAAAGATATTGGAATCTCAGTGTGGCTCTAAGAGTAAATTGTTAAATTGTACACATTTTCAGTGCTTAAAAACCAAACGTGGGTCACTTTTCTTACAGCTGATACTTTTTTTTTTCTTTCAAAGAGGAACAGCTGAAGAACAGAATGTTGAAACTACAAATTGTATCTCGTTTATTTCTGTCAAACATTCCTGGGTGCCATACTTTTGTTTTTCAGACATTTGCATACCTGTAAAGTTAAAAAGTATTAAAGGCAGGGTAGGTAGAAATGGTCTAAAATTTTTATTTTTCAAATTTGTTTAAACTTTATGTACATATCAATACATAATTAAAATGTAAGTACTCTGAAAAAGAAAGTATCAAAATCGAGTGTCTGTAGACCTCTCACGACTGTTTTAAAGACATCTCATTATTTCCATTCACTCCACCCCCTCATTTCTGTGCTTCTTCCAAAGCCTCGCCCCCAAAACACATGAACGCGCGACTCCGACCGCTGAGCTAGAGGACGCATTATTTACCTGAGACAAGCGGAGGGGAAGGGGCATTTTTTTGCCTGGTTTGCCTTCACTAACTGCATATGCCGGTACTGTAAATTTAGATTGCTCTTTCTCTGCCATTGTTTTGGTATTCCTAGGTTCAGTGCCTTCTTCTTCTTCTTCGATAGATTTTATTGGCAGCTTGCAAACATAGTGCATTACCGCCATCTACTGGACGGAGGTGTGATCAGGTTCCGTGCCTCTCGCACTCCTCAAATCAAACGGTCGCGCGCAAGTGGGCAGGTGCTGTGTGGCAAAAGGGTGGTTGCCATGGTTGCGAGAGAGTGACAGTCGCCTAAGCCAATCCTTTGATTCGTCCCGAATCGAAATAATGAGCTGTGTTTAATACAGATTAAACGGTCTAGAGTCACTTGATTTTTATACTCTTTTTTTCAGAGTTCTTACATTTTAATTATGTATTGATATATATAGAAAGTTTTAACAAATTTGGATCTTTAATTTTTAATAAATCCTACCTACCCTGCCTTTAAATATATCTCAATATGATTTTAGGTTCTGGATATTAACAAACTAGTCTTTTGAAATCTTAATTTTCAAGGCCCTATAGTGGTTCAATCCCATAGATATGGGGATCTTAATGTGGCTCCATGTTCAATTTTTTTGAATTGTTACCCATTTTCAATGGTTGAAAACCAAATGTGAGTCACTTTGCATATAGCTGATATTTAGGCCTATTGTGTTTAAAGGGAAATGTCTGAAGAATAAATAATGTTGAAACTAGAAATGGATCTTGTTTCCCTCTATGAAAACAACTGCATAGAAGACCCGTCTGAGTGCACATTAACTTGCTCTCAAAAGTGTATTTATAAGAATCTATATTTGAATCAGTTTCAGGGATTTTTGGAAGAAGGGATTTTGTTCATTTTAACTGCTTCTGAAGCTCCCAAGAGTTTAAATATGCAGTATTGTAGCTACATGTTAACTCATATAGGTCATATAGATTCTAAAAAGAAAAGTTTCATTGGAACATGAATCTAAAATTATATTATAAGATATCTTTAATACTTCATGAGTTACAGACATGCAAACTTCAGAAAAATACTTTTTTGGCACTCAGAGAGGTATGATAGAGGGAAACGATACATTTCTAGTTTCAGTATTATTTATTCTTCAGACATTCTTCTTTAAACACAATAAGAATCAGCTATTTGAAAAGTTACCCACATTTGGTTTTCGACCATTGAAAATGGGTAAAATTCAACAATTTGGACATGGAGTTGCCTGGGATCCCCATATATGGGATATAACCATATTTACCACGTTTACAAAAGAAAATTTTATTAAGAATGAGAATCTAGAAGGATATTGAGATATCTTTTTGAGTTACAGGTGCGCAAACTTTGGAAAAACAATATTTATGGCACTCAGACAGGAATGTTCTATGCAATTGTGTTGATAGAAAAAACAAAAACAAGATACATTTCTAGTTTCTTTCACCATGATTGTTCTTCATATTATATACCTCTTTAAAAAAAAAAAAGTATTTGGTTTTTGACCACTGAAGATGTGTTCAATTTACTCATGGAGCCACATTGAAATCCCCATATCTCTGGAAATGAACCATATTGGGCCTTACAAATTAGATACCAAAAAGAAAAAAAAGGTTTAAAAACCACAATTTAAAAAAGGATATTAAGAGATCTTTAATACTTTTAGAGTTACAGGCATGTAAACTTTGGGCAAAAAAACAAGAAGGGCTTTTCCCCATTTTTTTTAAAGGAGAACTCCGGTCAATTTTAACATTGAGCTCATTTTTTTGTACATTTGGAGTGCTGTCAGTACAGAGAACAACGACAAAAATCGGTGTTGCCTACACCGAGTTATACCTGTATTTACATCCTGTTTTCGGTCGAAGTCCACAGCAGTTGATTGTCGAGTTCACGCGCATAGGTTTAGTACCTATGATCACGCGCGTGAACTCGACAATCGACTACTGTGGACTTCGACCGAAAACAGGATGTAAATACAGGTATGTGCGCTGGCTGAATAAACATCATTTTTATTCATATCTTTCACATCTACTGCAGTCAGATTCACCCGCGTTCACTCCGAAGGAATCACTCACATGACCTGTGCACTTGTAATGACACATCAAGGATGTTAAGAGCCTAAAAGCAGGTTTAAAACTTGCCCCATTGAAGTCAACAGGGTGCAAATTTTAAAAAGAGGATAACACGGTGTAGGCAACACCGATTTTTGTCGTTGTTCTCTGTACTGACAGCACTCCAAATGTACAAAAAAATGAGCTCAATGTTAAAATTGACCGGAGTTCTCCTTTAACTGTCACCATTGGCATATAATGCAGCAAAGATTGTTTAAGTCTCAAGATTTTACTAATAGACCTACCAATCACTGTAAATAATAAAATAATGATGCTGCCATCTTTTTAAAGTAATTTTTATCCTCCTGTAATCTGGCTCTAAATCTCAGGTGAAAATGATCATTTTGACCCCCCTCCAATAATAGTGGATTTCTCAAAAATGATCAAAATCTACATTTTTAGCCGGGACCTCTGGTTGAGTCGACACGGAAAGACCTACATGACTAGGCTATATATACTGGAATCTGAAAATCACAAATCATAATTATTTAGCCACTCCCAATTACTAACAGCTTTCAGCTACTATTTTTATCCATTAGGTTTCGTTTGTGCCTGATTAGGCGCATTAAACACGCTTATGAGTGAAACACAGGTTGAATTGTCCGCCTCATGCTGAAGAATTTAATGAAACTGGTTCTGCCTCCCTCTGAAACATGATCATCACTTAACAGATCTTAGGAGGCTTATCAGCAGCACTGCTCATACCTGATGAGAAGAATGAAGGCTGTGTGTGGCCTGGAGCCAAGGTGCTATCTAGAGTAACTGAGCTGTGTGCGCTATTGATCCATTGCCATTTATATTTGTGCCGAGTGTAGTGAACTCGTGGCAGGAGACCAGAGCTCTCATCAGTCACCTCTAGAAATTGCGGCAGTAAGAATGCATCAGAGCCGGTCATTCCAGTGCGGCAAAGGAGCAAGTTATTGTGTATTGTCACTGTCATTGATGTGTCATTGTTCTCTCGGGAGGTGTGTGGTTGAAATTGACAAGGAAGGACAGAGTAAAAATAAACTGGGATAGTGTAGCCTTTATTATGTCTGAAATTTGCATAGTACTCAAATAGGCACTTAAAGGGACAGTTCACCAAAAAAAATGATATTTAGTAAAATGTTCAAGCTGCTCATCTATGTGGTGGAAGCAACAACCAGGGGCTGTCACCAAGTAGTCCATATATCCATCCGTGTGTGCTGTAAGTCTTATTAAGTGAATAAGTTATTTTTGTATTATTTATACACTTATAATATTTATTAACATTTTGAATCAGCTTTTATTTTTATATTTTCATTTTAGTTTGTTTTAGTAATTTTTGTGTTTTTATTTGTTTATTTTTATTTGTATTTTAACTTAAACTTATTTTATTTCAGTTAGTTGCCCAGGCAACATTTCTAAGTGCGCAGCCGTCCACGTGATGTAAAAGAAAACGGGACTCTTCGGACCAGGCGACCTTCTTTCACTGCTCCAAGGTCCACTTCCGACGCACGCGTGCCTATTGTAGGGGCGTCCGACCGGTGGACGGGGGTCATCATAGGCACTCTGCGGCTACGTAGCCCCATACGCAGCAGAGTGCGATGCACTGTGTGTTGTGACACATTCCTCCCATAACCATCATTACAATTTTGTGTGACTTGTGCCACAGTAGATCGACCTTCTGTTGGCTCAGACCGGACGGGATAGCCTTCATTGCTCTTGTGCATCGATGAGCCTTGGGCACGATGAACATCGATGAACACCCTGTCGCCGGTTTGTGGTTTGTCCCTGCTGACCGGGCGCAACCCACAAGCCTTGCCGTTTCAGAGGTACTTTGACCCAGTCGCCTTGCCATAACAATTTGGCGCTTGTCAAAGTCCCTGGCTTCAGATCTTTATTCCTGTCCATTTCTCCTGCATCCAACATGTTGATTTCGAGAACTGATTGTTTGCTTACCATCTAATCTACCTAGACTTTAAAATGTGGCCTTGTTAGTAGATGATCAGTGATATTCGCTTCACCTGTGACTGGTCATATTGTTTTGGCTCATCAGTGTATATTTTAGCTTTATTTAAAATACCGAAAATGGTAATCGCTGTTTTGGGTTCAGTACAAGTTAAGCTTAATCAACAGCACTTGATAATGTTGATTACCACAAAAAGTAATTTCCTTAAGAAAAAAAAAAAGCAAAAATCTGGGTTACAGTGCTGAGGCACTTAAAATGGAAGTGAATGGGGTCAATCTGTAAACTTTGCATGAGTTCACACTTACATATAATTGAATAGACTATAGAGTATGCATAGTATGCACGCGTACTGTCCGGAGAAGGGCTCTGAGCTCGGAATGTGGCCCGAACCCTTCCCCTCCCCATCCATGACTGGGACAGGAACAGTTGAGAGTGAGGAGTTTGAGTGGAGGAGGGATGCTGGGTCGTGGGACAGAGGTGAGTTGGCTATTTATAAATGGGCCTCCTCGCTCTGATTGTGTAGATTATCTGAACGTTCTCCTCTCGAACTTTGTTAATAAAACATAATTAAAATACTCACAATTTCAATTGTGTTACAAGATGTAAACAATATGAGTGTAAAGATGATTTTAGTGAAAAGAAATCACTAACCTTCTCTTTGTAGTTATATTACATTTTCAAACTAAACTTCACAACGCAACAGCAGAAACCCCCCAAAATTTTACAAAATTATTTGAACCGCTTTGCAGCTGAAACAATTAACAGAAAAATCAATATAAGTGCTTTAAGTAAAAGTGAAAGTGACACGGCGTGAAGGCCAAGTATGGTAACCCATACTAGGAACCCAGAGCAGTCTGGGGAGCGATTGGGTGTTAAGTGCTTTCCTCAAGGGCATTTCAGTCTTTTTCTGCCGGTATTGAGAATCGAACCTGCAACCTTCAGGTTACCAGACTGTAAAACTAACTAAAACCAGAGCCCGTCTACGGAGAGCCTACCCACTCCCTATTAAGCTCTATTAGTACCGAATTTTGGTTGTAGTACCACCAGAGTTCCACTGGGGGCGATCGCCATGAGTGCAAAATGAATGGGAGTCAATGGGGCTAGACAGCTAAATTTGTCTCTTTCACCCGATTGCCGTTGAGAAATCTCAGATCTGATTGTAGATTTTGCAAGTTCAACATGGGTTTTAGGTCGAAAGTTGAACGAACGAGTACTTATGTCCTTTTGATTTCTTACAGGTTGAGTTGTTGTTGCCCATAACACGCTAGCATTCTGCTAATGAACGCTGATTGGTCAGTGAAGGACTGATTACGACCAGAGATACCGCTTGATGGCATCATGTCATCCGCAGCGGGACCAGAAACAAACAAAACAAAAACTCTTCTAGCACGTGTGTTTACCTGTGTCAGCTGTGTTGTCGATGCCTCGAGTGAAAAGAAAGTGCAGAGCGCGAACGCACCAGAGTGAGTGAAGGATTGCCGTTAAGCAGTATCTCTGGTCGTACATGTGTATGACGTCATTGACACTTTAAAACACTTTTTAAAGCAAATAAGTGACTCAAAAAAATCTAACACCCAGCAATGTGTAATTTATTTGCATCTCCTTTCGAATACAACATTCAAATTACTAGACAAAAAATTATATCCTGAGAAAAGTGGATTTTTATTGGTATAGCGCCATAGACCTCCATTCATTCTGCACTCGTCCTGTGAGCGCCCTCATATGGAATCAGAGAGGAACTGCAACCAGTTCAGAAGCAGGGGGGCATGGATTTGTATTATTTTGAAGTACCCCCGGGCGCCGCCATTGGCTAGCGGAACCCCACCTGCTGTTAGCATCCCATTGACTCCCATTCATTTTGGCGTCACTTTGACAGCGAATAACTTTACATCTGAGGCGTTTAAAGACTCCATTTGTCCATTATTTATTTCTAAAGAAACACGAAAATGTATAAAAGGCTCCATTACCTTGTAGCTTACGTTATGGCCCTGTAGAAGCAGTTTTTGTAAAAGTAGGCTAACGATTGCGTCACAGCCACGCGACTCTCTGTCGCACAGTAGGAAATTACTGTATGGACAGGAGGAGAAGCTCGCGGGCAATCGGGAGGACGTCGAGGCAAAATGACAAAATAATTAATCAGAACACCTACAAAAAGTTTCTCCTGCTCCAAGATCATGGACAGCTCCTACTCACGCTCTCCGTCTCTGCGAGTTTCGGAAGGTAATGATTCAGATTGATCTTGGCACAGCTACTAGAAGACAGACGGTTTGCCCACGTCACATCTACGTCGTCGAGCTCAGTTTGAGTCTGCGCAGTACGCTGGACCCCCAGGAAGTAAGAGTTTCTAATTGGCTTCACTTTGTCTCCGTTGAATCCAATGGGGTCGCTGTGTCCATTTCTTTTACTGTCTATGTTCAGAAGCCGGAAGTGTACTGAGAGTGAAACTTCTCGCCATATTAGACATTCTCTGCTAAAACTAACCATAAGGCCACTACTGCCCCCTGCCTTTTACAAAATAAGCGCTACATTTCTGCTCTCAAATCCTCAGAACATCTTCCCCATTCACTTCCATTGTAAGTGCCTCACCGTAACCTTTATTTCAACTTTTTTATTAAAGAAAATAAGGGATAAATAATTGTTTGTGGTAATCAACCTAATGCTGAAACTCTTGTCTATGTATTCAAATTTGGTGCACGTTCTTACTGCACATTACATGAACTTCAAATTTCATGTATTTTGCCTTCACTAAAAGACAATTTCTTCAACCAGTTCCTCTTTTTATTGGTTGCACATTATACAATGATTCCCTGTCGGCTTGACAGAACCAATTCTCATCATCCAGCGTCACATAAACCAGCACTTTCAGAAGTGGTTCTGCTTTGATGCTGATCTGTGCAGATGAGCTTGCGTGTCTGTTTAGTATAGCGAAGGCCATGCTGACATCACTGACTGGTCTGTTCAGGTTGCCGAGAAGGTCAATAGAGGTTTGACAGGAGGCGATCAATAGCAATGCTGACTGCAAGGCCAGTAAACGAGGGGGATGGGATACAAACACAACATGTAAACACCATAGCATGCACTGGGCTCTGTATCAGACACTTTTAAATGCCTTTAGGTTGTCCGGATGACTGAGCACTTCTATTGTGGCGCAAGAGCTGATTCTTATCTCAATGCATAGATTAATATTTAATAATGGCCTTTCCATTAGAGTGTATCACCCTTTTAGCAGTGTGCACTGCACTCTCATGGAGTTACGCTGATAAAGTATGAAATGCAGTTTTTATCGAGTGTTATTTATAACATCTACAATCTCTCACTTTCTTTTTTGGTTTTAAAAAACACTGGACAAAACAATGTCTATCAAAACAGTATTGTTTAATGACACAAACAAAAATAGTACAATAATGATTTCACAAAACAATAATGTAATCATAAAAAAATAAAAGAAGAAATATTAAGCAGTACAACTGTTTTCAACATTAATATTAATAAGAAATGTTTCTTGGGTAAAAAATTATAATTTCTGAAGGATCATGTGACAGTAAAGACTAGAGAAATGATGCTGTAAATTCAGCGTTGCCATCACAGGAATAAAGTACATTTTGAAATGTATTCAAATAAAAGAAAAATAGATTTTTTTTTTTTTTATTGTAATAATATTTCACAATGTTATTGTTTTTAATCATATTTATGATTAAAGAAAGAGCGTAAGATACTTATTTAAGAAAACTTACCAACCCTCATTTTTTGAACAGTACTGTATGTATAATTATTGTAATGTATAATAATTAATTATAATATAAATATACTTAGACTACAATCAGGTTCCCTCAAGAATCTCACAAAGGGAAATTGATTAAAATAAAGTTTTATCTCAAAAACATGTATTTTCCCTCAACCAATTAATAAGACTACTGTATCCATTACTCAATCCTATAGGGCTGTATGTTTATCAGTTGTGTATTTTGCCACTGTTGAGGAACTAAGAGCTTTGCATATAGTAAACTGAAGATTGTCTGTCTTGTTTGTTTTTAATTTCAGTTCATGAGTACCTCGTCAGCATCGTCAGCAGAACTCAGTACCGCTCCTCTTGGACTCTGACAGACAGTGTTGAGTGTGGACATTGAGACTGCCAGACAGCAGGTTGGGTAAAATCTGCAAATATTACTTGTTTCCCTACATAACCTCTCCATCAAAGCAATCTAGTTTAGTCACAGTACAGCTTATATTAGTTTTTGTTCTTCAAATTGGCTTAGCAGATATATTTTTTAGATGTGATGCTACACTTGTGGTAAAAGTTTGTGTTCGTCCCTGGAGGTCTTAAAACTTAAAGACTTAAAGAGTCACTTGAGTTCCCATGATGCCCTTGGAGCAAGACACTTAACCTTCATATGCTCCCAGGCAGCTGACTGTCCTTCGATTGGCCTTCTGTTAAGCAGCTTTGGCTGAGAAAAATATCTGCTAAATGTCAAGTAACTAAAGTGTAATTGATAGCTCATAATGAGATCACACTCACCTCTAATTCAGTTTTACACACATCTCCAGCAGTTGAATATCAGAAGAGTCATAATTGCCTTAGAATTGACCAGTAATTTAATCTCTACAGTTTCACTCTGATATTATTTGTACACAGATGAGCTGTTTTAAGGACTCACCATAGGCCCACTGACACATGATACTGTATTTTAAGCTGTGTGTAGTGTGTGTGCTTAGCGTGCATGGATTTGCATAATAAGATCAGTTATTTTTTTCTATTATGTCCTCAAGTGACCCATGTTCTTGTAACTTACATGCGCAAGTTTATATATTAGTAAATACTACTACTGTGTTGTCATGCAACATTTGTATTTCATTGGCTATATTTGGAATTGCACACTAGCAGTGCACACTACTCTTATGATTTCTGCAGTGTACACTACCGTTCAAAGGTTTGGGGTTAGTAAGATGTTTTTGAAAGATGTCTTTAATCACCAAGGCTGCATTTATTTGATAAAAATACAGTAGTATTGGGAAGAAATATTATTACAATTTAAAGTAACAGTTTTTTATTTTATTTTTTTAATGTAATTTATTCATTCCTATAAGGGCAACATTAAATTTTTAGCAGCCATTACTCCAGTCTTCAGTGTCACATGATCCCTTGGATTGGAAATCATTCTAATATGCTGATTTTGTGATAAAAAATGTTGATTTATAAATGTTTAGTGATCAATGTTGAAAACAGTTATGTTGCTTAATATTTTTGTAGAAACTGTGATACTTTTTTGAGGAATCTTTGATAAATAGAAAGTTCAAAAAAGCATTTATTTGTAATACAAACCTTTTGTAACATTATGAATGTATCTACAGTTTAATGCTTTCTTGCAGAATAGAAGAGAAAAGAAAAAAGAAATGAAATCTTACTGACCCCAAACTTTTGAACAGTAGTTCCACCACATGCAGATATTATTGCAGATTATATTGGCAGAGAATACCCAAATACAGTCCAGATTTGGCAACAAAGCACTCTGCGTTAAATACTGCATCCCACTATGTAATGCACTCAGATTGACCTTCCATTTCCATGTGAAAATAAACTAGAAGTAATTTCAGTATTCCCGATATGATAACTGGAAACTCACTAAATTCCAGAGGTCAAGTTTGGCTGGTTATCATGACCCAACTTTCAGCAGCCAAAAGTTGTCTTTCTCTATTGATGGCCATTCAAAACTAGCCATGTGTTTTAACAAATTAAAATGTTTTGCTAGCAATATATAAATTGGCTATGTTTTGTTTTGTTATAACAGATATTTTATCAGTGGCCATTTTCGGACGGTCCTTTAAAACCTTTTAATATTTGTTTTAAATCATTTAATTTTGCATTATTGTGGTGTCACCAGCCAGCCAACATATAAATAATAATAATAATAAATCCAAAATGCACAAAATGCAGTATACTAGTATTTCATTTCGAATATGTGACCCTGGACCACAAAACCAGTCACAATTTTTTTAAATTGAGATTCTGAATTCTGAATAAATATGCTTTCCATTGATATATGGTTTGTTAGGATAAGAGATATAACTATTTGAAAATCCGAGGGTGCAAAAAAATTGAAACATTGAGAAAATCGCTTTTAAAGTTGTCCATTTATGTTCGCGATTGTGCTGCATTCACTCACAAAAATAAATGTTTTATATATTTATGGTGGGAAATTTACAAAATATCTTCATGGAACATGATCTTTACTTAATATCCTAATGATTTTTGGCATAAAAGAAAAATCTATAATTTTGACCCACACAGTGTTGGCTATTGCCACAAATATACCCGTGCGACTTGTGACTGGTTTTGTGATCCAGGGTCACATATAGCCTTTGTTGCAGCGTATGCAGTTTGTAACACACTCTTTTTTAACTTCCTAAACCCTACTAACTCCACACATCAAAATAAAAGGAAGATGGCAACCACAGCGACCCCTGAGCCCCTTACTGCCCTCTCTCGGTGGTACCTGTATGCCATCCACGGTTACTTCTGTGAAGTCATGTTCACGGCAGCCTGGGAGTTTGTGGTGAACTGCAACTGGAAGTTTCCCGGCGTGACGAGTGTGTGGGCGCTCTTCATCTACGGAACCTGCATCCTGATCGTAGAGCGCATGTATCTTTGTCTGCGGGACCGCTGCAATGTGCTTCTCCGCTGCATCATTTATACATTGTGGACATATCTGTGGGAGTTTGGCACGGGTTTGCTGCTTCGGCAGTTTAACGCTTGTCCGTGGGACTACTCTGAGTTTAAATATAACTTCATGGGCCTGATCACGGCAGAGTACGCCGTGCCTTGGTTCTGCGCCTCCTTTATCGTTGAGCGCCTAGTGATACGCAACACGCTCCGGTTGTGCTTCGACGAGGCTGTCGGGCCCGGCCAGGCTGAAGAACTGTCGGACAGAGGCGGTGAAGGAAGAGCAGGCAGTGGGAGAAGAGGAAGAGGGGCCAGAGCTGGGGCAACCAGCACAAACGGCTACGTGAAGGGGGATTGAGGAGGTTTTCAACACTTTTTTTCCCCATCTCAAACCTCCCGTCACCCATGACTCTATCCGCACATATCTTAGTCTCTCTCCCACCTGCTTCCAGGGAGAGAGTCGCTCGGACACAGTTGGCGCAGCTCTGGCTGAGACAGTTGCACAACTGTAAGGAACTTTCTGATTTAATATAGATCGTCCAGCTGGCGTTCTTCGTTCACGTGGAGGGATGTTCATTTGCCACCTTAGTGCTCAAAATGTATTGTCCTCACTTCGGGCGAGTAGCTATTAATTCAAAGTTTGTCAGTAGGGGTGGTGCCTGGTGGCAAAATGAGAATGATCACTCCACCTCTTCCACTATATCTCCCAAACCAGTCCATCCACTCCAGACACTCTGGGAGGGGACAAACAAATTGACTTGTGTTCCCTTGTCCCCCCCAAAAAAAAAGATTTGAAAAGAGATATATCAATGCTTTTAACAAAGCGAGTCCTTTTAGATTATAAACACCGTCCATGATGTATATGTAGTTGGAAATGCAAAAATAACTGTTAGGATAAAAGCATACCTTTTGAATGTTAGTTTGTGCTATTTATTAATATCTAAAATGTAGTTAAGAAATTCTAATATATTAAAAATGTATTGTGTATATATACTGTATAACCTAAAGCAATGCCTTGTACTTGAATTTGGTGTTT
This sequence comes from Rutilus rutilus, assembly GCF_951802725.1. Lineage (NCBI taxonomy): Eukaryota > Metazoa > Chordata > Actinopteri > Cypriniformes > Leuciscidae > Rutilus > Rutilus rutilus. Next base: position 27,606,667 of record NC_140226.1, read on the forward strand.
TTTTATATTCATCAAAATATTCAGTGCTTGAACGTGCATGAAAGTTGTCTTCCAGGAGATTCGTTTCATTCTGAGACTGATCTTCGATGTTGTGTACAGTTTATTTCCTCCATTTTTTTTATTATTATTTTCTCATGGAGATGAACACACAAAGGAGTACTGTATTGTTACATATATAGAGTCCGGGTGCTCAGCACTGAAACCATAAAAACATCACAGTATCCTGTTTTTTTCACTGTAGAGAATGGTATTGCGTGTTTATGAACTGGTGCTAGATCCTCATTGAGTCGTGTTGAGGGATCTGACAATGGTCACAATAAAGGCATTAATATGTAGGTTCATTGACCTCAGGTATGTCAATTTTAATGGTCTCTCATATGCCATTGAATAATGGATGAAAATTGAGAAAAACTGTGGCAATTTTTTTTTTTTTTATTACCCGCATGGTTACAGTTACAGGTTGTGGATTTGCCAGAAAGTTTTGCTTAACTGTATTGGTTATGTTGTTATTGACCAAACTAAAAATGTATTAAAACCACCTATTTCTGAATACAAGTCCTGTCAGATTTCCCTTCAATATTATTGGTTATAAAACATTTCTAAAGTGAAAAAGTCTTAGTATTTATTTTAACCTTCACAAAATGTGCAATATAAATATTACATGTTATTTTCATAGCTTTAGTTGTGCATCTATTGGTTTGAAGTTTATTGTAATGTCACAGCGCTTTGCATGTCTGTCTCTTTGTTGTGCTATATGATTGTCGAATGTATAAATTTTAAATGATTATCAAGTACTGATGAATAGCGCTATTCTGCCCCCTTGAAATTTCACGTTCCTATTTGTAAGCGGTGTGCAGCTTTTGTGTTTCTGCTTTGTTATCACACTCTATACTATAATGTCATTATACAGATCAGTCCCTCATACAAGGACCATTTCAACAGAGGTACAGCAGAAAATGCCATTCCTAAATGCCATGTCTATGTGTGTTCACCTCGGTCATGCATTCAGGCAATGACAATTTGATGTTCGGAAAACAATGCAATAAGTGCTGTTATTTGAATTTCAATTGAATTTGTGATTTCAAGCAAATAAGAACCTGCAACTCAGACTTTCATACATTTGACAGTTTTCTTTTCTTTTTTTCAGTCAATTAAAACAGTGATGGTTTTACATATAGATTGTCAATGTTGAAAGGCTGTGACAGTGATCCTTCTCATGTAAGTAGAAACACAACAACTAAAGACACTGACAGAAGATGACCAGTGTGTGGCAGTGTTCTACCCTTGTTGCTGTCCTGAAAAGTCAACTAGTATTAGTTTGTTGGATAGGTGAGTAGTGCCAAATTTATGGCAGACCTGACACTAAAGCCAATAAGCATTGGTTACAACAGGGGTTTTCAATCTTTTCGATTCCACGGACCATCATCATGTGAGGGACCCCCATCTTAAGATAAAAAAGGCACTTATATATTTTCAAGTATAAAGAATGCACCAAAAGTATTTTAGGCCAAGCAACAAGTGTACAATCAATGTAGGGTGCTTCTCAATCAAAAGGCTGCGTCCTAGTAAGGCTGCATGTCTCGGCTGCTGTATCATCAAGCTCCATCAAAGGACTTCTCAATTTAATGGAGCCTTTGAAGGCAGCCTTTGTTTCGCAATTAGCATCCTTCATTCAGCCTGTTTTGAAGGATGCATCAAGTGTATCCTTTGAGTCCTCCAATCACCCACAATCCTTTGCACACATTCCAATTTACAAAAAAAGAATTAGCAAAAAAAGAATAGCATTGAGCTTTTCCACACACACACAAAAAAAGATTTTGTTGTAAATGAATCACATAATGCTTAACTGTGCGTAATGTAAAGATTGTTGTCATTTCCTGTACTGCATTAATAGTAAGGCAGTTATCATAAAGGTTTTTAATAAAAAAAAAATTCAGATTATGATTTTACTAGTATTTTGGCGTTACTAAACATTAAGCCTCCGAATGACTGGATGGACACACCCTCACTATATTGGTCTGGCCTTTCTTTTTGAGACGCACCAGAACACTCAATCATAGACAAAATAAACAAGTATGTATTATGTCTTTGCACTCAACGGCTAGCCTCTAATATCCATGCTCTGTGAGCGTCTCACCAGAAGATGGCGTCCGAGTTCACACACTCGTTTTCATTCCCTCATTCACTGGACTACAGTGCAGTAATGTATGGAATAGTGAATGTGCATAGGGGGCAATTTTGGGTACAACCAGAGAAGTGCTGTCTCTGACTCCATTTTGCTGGTGTGAATCATTCAACTGAGTCGTTCACGATTCACGACATAACAAGTAAGTATCAGTGCCACACGAGTCAGACTGACTCCAAAAAGCGACTCGTTCAGTGAATGGTGCGTATCGTAATAAACATATTCAACCAATGAAATGCTCCTTCACAGCCCCTTCTATGCTTTATAAATGAAATTGGCTAGTGGTCGTCTTCTGAGGGCAGGTAATCAAACGCCTCAGATGGAGGCCTTCGGACCCTTAATGTGGACCGCCTGCTTTGTTATTCACCGAAGAAAATTATTGTCTAACTCTAACTGATAGGCTACTTGAAAGGTCTTTACCTGAAAATTTCCCATATTCGTAGTAGGCCTACCCCAAAATCTTGCAAATTATACTATTGTGATGAGATCTCAGATTTGAGCTTTTGTTGGGCTGCACTGAGATGTTAAGTGAACATGCTGACGCTTCTCGAATCTGTTAAAACTCCAGCGGCGAAACACATTATTATTATTATCAGCCGTTATCTAATCTGTGCACTGAAATTGTTAGTCTATAAATGTGATGCTGTCACTTGATCGCTAGATGGCGTCGCACCACCACAATAACCTGGATTTTGGAGCCTTTACCAACAAGTTGAAGGTAATTATTGCTTCTGCTAACCTACCTCAGTTTCTACAGATGTTGTTACAAGTATAAAAATCATTATAAAATAAACCCATAAGAACCTTTTTGTCTTTTTATTTTGTTCTTTCAGGTTTATTTTGATGACAGGTATGATACCAAGTTATTATTATTGTATATAGCCACCATAAATGTAGTTGGTATAGGCTACCATAATCATACACTTTTGCAGTTTCATTAAGGATTTTTTTTCAGGGTATGTGGTATGTTTTGTTATCTTTCAGAGAATATGATATCTTTAGGCTGTGTGAGCTGTGTGTATATTTCTATGTTAGACTGGTCACAGCTCAAATCCGCGTCAGCTTGTTTTTATCCTACAATGGTTTGAATCTGCAGTTTATTATATGAACATGATATCTTAGTCCATTTAGCCAGTTTTGCTTTCTATCAAAATACTAGAGACTTTAGGCCAGATTATACAACTTATGATTGTTTTTTTTCTTCTTTCAATATTCATTTCAGAACTTCGGAAAATTTACCAGCTCATTTAGCTTCAGACATTTACATTTGATTGCATGCTGCCTGTCACTTAATCCTCACAATTTATTTTAATCCAAGTGTCACCATATATCATTGAAACTTGGCTTTTCAACCTATGCACTCTCTTTCTTTTCTCTAGTTTCCTGCCCTTTTTGTAGACTGTCAAAAATCCCTTGCGGCTATCTAAGGCGATTATGTGTCACCACAAATCCTTCATTTGCGATTTGGTAACTCTTCTCTCATCTCCTTTGATTGCAGTGACAGCTCGCCTATAAGCTCACCTGACTGTGGTGGGTGTGGTCTGCTTAAAAAAACACCCAGACTCCGCCTCCAGCAGCGACACAGCCAATCATATGTCAACACTCCAAATATGGACAGGTCCTAACCCTTTAAGAGGCAGGTGAAACATAAATAGCCTTTATTTCCTCCCAACGTGTGTGTGTGTGTGTGTGTGTAGAGTCTCTCTGTCTGATTTCTGTGCTCTTTTTTCTTAATCCATTCCAGCTTAATGAAGCAGCAAAGCGGCCCACAATCGGAGACTCCAGCTCAAACAGCTCCAGGAGGTTGGGTTGGGAAGGGGGGATGTTAAATGAAGTGTGCTGCATGGGAACCGAGTGTGTGGGGTGGGCTATCACTACAGTATTCTTTAAACATGTCAGTCATCAAAGCTGTTGGAGAGCGGTGGAGCAGACGATGGCTTCATGCTGCATTTGAGGGGGGTGTGTCTAGAGCAGCCCATGTTGAATAGATCTGAGTGTCAAGGCTCGGATCCATTAATAAAACAGGTTTAAAATGGAGAAAGACCATATAAAACATTCAATGGGAGGAAACCTGCTTTACAGCTGGGCTCATGTTATGTGAGCTATTAGAGATGCTGAGTGGTACTAGTGACCGTAGAAAAACTGACTTGGTTTGAGAAACTTCTTGCCATTTTAAAGGTATAGTTCACCCAAAAAGAAAATTCTGTCATTAGCTTATCCTCAAGTTGTTCCAAACCTCTATGAATTTCTTTCTTCTGCAGACCACAAAAGATGAAATTTTGAAGAATGTCGGCAATTAAACAGTTGATGGGCCCCATTGACTTCCATAGTATTTTTTTTGTAAGTCAATGACTACCGTCAACTGCTTGATTACTGACATTCTTCTGTGTTCTGCAGAAGAAAGAAATTCATACAGGTTTGGAACAACTTGAGGATGAGCTAATGACAGAATTTTCTCTTTGGGTGAACTATCCCGTTAACAAAAGACTAGTAGAGCAACTACATGTAGGCCTACTTATTTTTGCCTTACATAATGGAACTGCTTTGTAAACCAGTTTTTTACCCTGACATGTGGTACACAGTGATGGTAATGACAGTTTATAAACTGGCCAATCAGATTATTATACACTTAGAGATAGAAAAGTTATTTAGAATATTACAACACATCATTATTCATGTTAATTTGTCATCGCTTTAAACTATATTACGGTAGTTAATATTTGGTAGTTAAAAGGATAGTTTACACCAAAATAACCACCATCATGTCATTTCAAACCTGTATGACTTACTGTCTTCTCTGAAACACAACAGAAGATATTTTGTTATATGTTTGTTTGACCTTACAATGTTGTTTGAACACCACTGACTTATAACACCACTGACTAAAAAATATATCAGAATTTTTATTTTTGTGTATGTACACGACTTTGAAAAAATAGTGATGTTATGGTTTGTACATTGGATGTACATAGGCTTTTCATTGTGAAAAACTGTAAATCTCATGAAATAACGTTTTTACGTTGCTTAACATTTTAGTAAACTCATGACAAATTCATACATGACGATTTATATGATTTGATCCATACAAAAACAAAATATTATGATAAAAAAAAAAAAAAAAAAGTACGCATAAAGGTCCACCCATAAAACTAACCAGTGGAGCGCAAGCAGATTGTACGAAAACGTATAAATTAGATTAATAAAAAAGAGACACCAAATGTAAAATTACAAATTGCCATGAGATTGTGTTTGTTCATTCTGCGTATGAAATTCACGTTGTACACCCTTGCCAATAGAGTTCTCTGGAGCCAGGCTTCATAACCCAGGGTTAAATGCTGCTTAACCCAGAGTATAAATGTGGCCTTAACATAGGATTTAGGATAAGGATAGGATAAGATTGTATCTAAGGGTTGAGTGTATTGCGGGCTATATGTGGGTGATTATTTTAATATTCTACTGCAAACCTCCTTCAGTTTTTTTCTCCACATGAAGCCCAAATTGTTCGCCAATAATGCAATTTTCAAAAGCCAAAACAAACAGCCACCTGTAGGAGTGCTTATGACAGTTTTTTAAACGGTGGACAGCTGTACCTCTCACTCTGGCTTGTCGCTGTTATGTAAACGGCCATCGCTTATCTCCCACTCAGCTTTGCATAACGTTACACAGAGGTTTCCCACACTGCTTTGCATTTTTACCAGGGTATTTGAGCAGCAGGCTATTTGAGCAGCAGTTTTCTTTCTCTTTTTTGAGATAAGAGCAATAACTTTCCCATCATTTTTCTTTCTGGTTTATGTATCTTCTGTTAAATTTAGTGCTTTGCTGCTTGAGGGTAAGACTTCTGTGTAAACAGTTAGGCAGATGCCAAGTGGTTGTCAACCGCTGTCACATCTCAGTTCTGAGAATGACTGTTATAGGTTCCATAGCTCCAGTACAATGTGTGTGACAGAGTAGATGAGGATGGGGAAGAGGAATTTGCACAAGCATGGATGGAAACCTTGCTTTATCTCAGCACGGTGTGATTTAAAGGAGGCGGTCTCTCCATTCGCTATCTTGCAGATATCGTCAAAGCCTTGTAAAAACAATCCTCAGTGTTGATGGCAAATTTAAACGAATGGTTCCTAAGAATGACATTTTAAACTTATACTTTCATCTGTGGAACACAGAAAGAGATATTTTGAATGTGCTGGTCACTCTTTTCCATGCAATTACAATAAACGGAGATGTGAGCTTTCAACCTTCAAAAAAGGCATACAAAAATAATCTAAATCAGGGGTGTCCAATCCTGCTCATGGAAGGCCACTGTCCTGCAAAGTTTAGCTCCAACCCCAATTAAACACACCTGAACCAGCTAATCAAGACCTTTCTAGGCATACTACAAACTTCCAGGCATGCGTGTTGAGGCAAGCTGGAGCTAAACTCTACAGGACAGTGGCCCTCCAAGAGTTTGGACACCCCTGGTCTACATGATTCGTGCAGTAGTCATGGTTCAAATAAATTAAAACTAGGGAACAAATTAGTACAACGTGGCCTCAAGTTAACTAAAACTAGGGGATTCTTAATTCGTGGCTACAATATATATATTTTTTCTTTTACATGTAATGTGTGGGAAACAGATCAACATTTTAGTCAATATTCACTGAATACTCTTGAACTCCATTGAGCTGTTAACTATTGCAGCCACTTCAAGTCAATGAGTTTAACTTGAAAACCGAACCAGTCTGATTTGCGGGGAAATCCAGTTTTGTCAAACCAATGATTTATTTACAAATTTGACAGCTCTAATCATGAACTCACTTGAATGTGCCAATTAGATCTAGGAGAAATTTCAAGATTTTCAGGAAATAATGATTTCCTGAAAATAAATCTTTGGCCCAAAGCTATTATATAGCTTTAGAAGACTTGAAATAAGCACAAGAGTTGTGTGTTTACTACAATGAAAGTATCACATCCTTTTTGCAGCTTGAAAGTGCATGTTCATTGTAATCGATTGGAAGAGTGTCAGGTACACTTTTTCTAAATCCATCTTTTGCGTTCCAAGAAAGAAGGAAAATCGGAAAATCATACGGATTTGGAACGGCCTTAGAGGTTTCATTTTTGGGTGAACTAAAACCTGACTCGCTCTTTTTGTTGTATGTCTGCGCTAAACATCTGTAGCACTGTTGGTTCGTTTCTCTCTGCCTTGCTCCGTTTCAGAATTCAAAGACTTATCCAGACTTTTTTAAATCCAAAACTTGTAAACCACACTAAAGCTCTCCAGGTACTGTGCAGAAAGTGTGAATTATGGTAATGGCTCCTGGCAGGGGAGAAAATAAGTGCAGTTATTAAAATGAATAGCTGCCGCTCATCCTGCGGTCCAGACCCCAGGCAGGGGTGGAGAGCCAGGCCTCTCAACTTTCTTCCGTCTCGTACCTACACTTCCATCAATGTTGTATGTGTCTTCTCATTACATGTCAAAGCCCCCTCTCTCCGGACTTTTTCCGAAGTTGGTTTGGCTCGGCACAATGGCATGGTTAGGCCATTTGCCAGGTACTTGACGGTCCTTGGCCCCATTCTGCCTAATGTCCTTAACAAGCTCCATAAGACTGCCGACGGACCCAGTTTGTTCCTGAAGAACAAATCCACCCCCATCTTTGGCCTTTGAAGTGGGAATACAAGCATTCGGTACAACCTGACGTCATAAAACCCAAAAGTCAATCTTGGCTCAATAGGCTTAATCTTTGTTTTTTGTCTCCATTTTCCGAAACATTTCTCCAAGTCTCTCAAAGTTCCCGTCACACACCATTTTTTTTGGTCCTAATGACAGATTCAAGCCATAAGACATTAATCCCAACCCTTTAAGTTGAGCAACCGTGCATGTGAGAGCAGGTAACAGATTTGCTTGTTCCGCTCTAGGCTATCCAAACGGTTGGTACCAAACAGCTGTACCGGTATGTTTTCTTTGATAGTCAAAAGGTCATGTAGAAAAGATCAGTTTACTTACTTACTTTTCCCATATCCACAGATCATTTATCGAATGAACTGCAGGAAGTCGTCAGTTTTCGTTCGGTTCAGTGGAACTAGATTAGTCTAAATATATTATTACTATAATAAAGATAAAGGTATCGGTTAAGTTTTTTAATGAACTACGGATGGGCGTCTCCTTCAAAGCAGCTGCTAGCTGTACAAACTTTATGATTAGTATCCAAGTTTTAAAGTGTAATGGGTGTGTATGGTTTTATTAAGGTATTAAGGCGAACAGCTGGCAGTTGTGAGATCTATGCATTTGTTTCCACAAAGAGCATCCAAACCAGCCCTTGACGGGAAATGAAATTCAAGGACTTTAGAGCATTAACTAGCATTAGATGTATTGACTATTTACTGAAATGTGTGACTGTGTATCAACCATGCTCTTACTTTATTGTATTATTTCAGTGTGGTCTGATCCTGATTTAATCCAGATTTTAGCTGCGTACAGGGATGCAGAGTGAGGTGCGAGCGACGATGAGGCCCGAGGACAGAGTTACGGTATATAGCGGTCTTGGTTTGGGTGTTTGGTGTAAGAGCACACCGCTGGGGTGTACGATACAGTGTGAACCGTGTTATTGCAGGTGTGTGCGCATATTACATCTGATTATGAAATATGTGAGACGTTTCACTACCTCTGTTTTTTCAACAGCTCGGTCGGTGTTAAAGTGGCCATTTGAGGCTTTAAAAAAAGCAGTGAAATTTCCGCTCCTCGCATGAGAGCCGCAGAGAGAGAGAGAAAATGTGTGAGAGTATGTCTAGCTGAGAAAAAAATGAGGTTTATTTTAAGAAATGTTTTCTGCATGACGACTGACTGACAGAGAGGTGCATTATGGACTCTAAAGGTGGGGTAATCTATGATCTAATCTCTAAGTCATGTGTGTTTGTGTATAAACACTGTCTTTGTCCTTAATGGGTGTTAATAAAAGTCCTTATTCCGTTTGAACCAAACAGGCACAATATAGGCCACTAGGTATGGGTCAACAGTGGTTGACTAATTGTTCAGCTACTTGTAGTTAATTTTTTTATAGCAATACTTTAATGAGCCTCTTTTAAAGATAGATGTCTTTATGATTCTCATTATTTTTCGAGAGTTTTGTCCCACGTGCTTATGGTGTGTTCATGTCATGTCGGAATGCAATTGAGATTTCTTGAAGATGATTGTTCTTTGACAACGCTTAATGCAAAAATTAATGTTTGAGGTTGTGTTGTCGACTACAGCACAATAACTTTAATTCACATTTGTATGCTGTTACAAAATACAGATATACACACCAGATATACATTTTACTGCGCAAAGTTCTGCCATATTGGTTGTTTCATCACAGCGGTCAGGTGCTAGAAGTCAGAGCTCTTTGAAAATTCCATTTCCAACCTATAATTATGAGGTTGACGCAGGCACAAATGGATTTTTACAAGTCAGAAAATTTTAATTACAGTAATTCCGACATGATGCGAACGCATCATTACTACTGATTATTCAACTAGTCATTCAGGCAACACACCAACTAGTTGATTAAAAAAAAATCTCATCCTCAAAAATCCCTACAATATAACATAACATGACGCTATTATTTACAAATCCTCTGCACTCATAGAGAGGGGTTGGTCTTCATACACTGCTGAACTACTTGCCGAATGTCTTGCGGTCTAGGTGCTTTTCCTCTCTGAACATAGTAGTCCCAATGCGCTCATTGACTCTCCGTGGACCTGTAAAACGCACTAGAGCCACAGGAGCTCAAGCAAGAGGCTCATTTGGGTTTCTATAAAAAGTTTCAGATTGTAAAAAGTGTGATTTAGTTTGGTTTAAAAAAAGACCATGCTTACATTTGGAATGTTGTTCTTGGATCAGAAGCAAGTTTGAGTTTGGTTCAGTGTTGGCTCTTTTCCCTCAGGACAGGGTTTTGTCACTAAGTTCCCCTGAGCAACTTGTTGGAAATCATCGCTCACCTTTGTTACATTTTAATTACCGACTACAGTTTTTCCACAAGCTTTTTAGGTGTGTTCGACTTGAAGCGGCTCCAAGGTTTAGGTCAGGTCAAAGTCATAGATAGGCCTTTTTGTAGACCTTTATTTGTGTGCGCGCGACTGATGAGGTTGGGTGATTTCTTACATGTGAATAAATCACAGCTGTCAATAGGATCAGTTTTATTACAGTTTTACTAACCCAAGTACTATCACCTCATCTGTTTATTGTTAAAGATGAATTGATGTTGCATAAGCTATATGCATAAGCCAACTGATCTACTTATCGCAGATCACTATATGACTATAACAGAAATCATGTTTTGTTTCTGTAACTAGGGCTATGAAACAGGCCTCTACATTTGACTGCCAATAGTTGTGAGGCTTACCAGTCAATGAGGTGCTTCCCAGCAGGATTTGATTGGCTGACAGCTCGTCACCAGACAGAGGGAGCAAAGCCCAAATATATTATTATGTAACAGTGGGAAACCTCTTAAGATGCCTCTGTGTTTTGGGGCTTTTATTTTGTCACTGATAAATTGACTTGACACGCACAAACACATTTAGCCTACTGACATTTAGCCTATCTTATTAATAAGCTTGCTACGCCTCCTCATTCATGTTTGTTCTTGCCTTTCTAAGATGTCAATCATCTTTTTCACCCCGATGACAATGAAAGGAAACTAGGTTGAGTTAACAGGCAGAGCAAAAAGCTGTACATATTTTTTCCTAATCAGAATTCGGTCATGTAAAAAAAAAACAAAGGCAAGGCAAGGCAAGGCAAGTTTATTTATATAGCACATTTCATACACAATGGCAATTCAAAGTGCTTTACATAGAAGAAATTAAAATAATAAAAGAAATAAGAATAATTAAAACAGTTTAGAAAAATAAAATAAAATACAGTACAGTACAAACAGTCGGACGAACAGCGGCACAGTGCTCATTCAGTAAATGCATAGCTAAACAGATGTGTTTTGAGTCTGGATTTGAAAGTGACTACTGTAGGAGCACATCTGATCTCCTCTGGAAGCTGGTTCCAGCTGCGGCTGGCATAATAGCTAAAAGCAGATTCGCCATGCTTAGAGTGAACCCTTGGTATTTCTAGCTGATATGATCCTAGTGATCTGAGTGATCTGTTGGGTTTATATTCAGTGAGCATATCTGCAATATATTGAGGTCCTAGGCCATTGAATGATTTATATACCAGTAATAATACTTTAAAATCAATCCTAAATTTAACTGGGAGCCAGTGTAAAGACCTGAGGACTGGTGTGATATGTTCATATTTCCTGGTTCTGCTCAGAATCCTGGCGGCAGCGTTCTGTATGAGCTGCAACTGTCTTATGGTCTTTTTGGGAAGGCCAGTGAGGAGTCCATTACAATAATCCACCCTGCTGGTGATGAAAGCATTAACAAGTTTCTCTAAGTCTTGTCTGGAAACAAAGCATCTAATTCTTGCAATATTTTTCAGATGATAGTATGCTGATTTAGTTATTGCTTTGACATGACTACTGAAACTAAGGTCTGCAAAAAAAAAAAAAAAAAAAAACAGTCATCAGTTCATAACAATATCAGTTAATTTTATTTCTTCATCATTATTTTCTTGTTTTTAGCATACATCTAAGTTTATGTTTAAAACAAAAACATATATATATATCCTGGTGTATAATTTATCAAATAATTTAATATATATTCAGTTAAAATGTTTCCAGAAATATTTACTGCCGGTTTCACCGACAAGGCTTAAGTCAAATTAAAATGCATGTTTTAACTGAAAGCAGCACTGATACAGTATATCTTAAAATATGTCAGTACCATTGTTTTGTCTCAAGATGCACACTAGTGATGTTTTTTTTTCCTACTGCATGTTTATGAACATGTTTAAGGCCTAATCCTGGCTTAATCTAAGCCCTATCTGTGAAACCAGGCCATTATCTCACACATTAAATTAATCTTGATTTAACCCTTAGATATTTTACTCAAAACAAGACAAAAATACTGATAAGGGAAAAATATTTTTACTGGGCCTAATCCTGCCTGACCTTGTTCTTGGGGTTATCGTAGAAGATGGGGAAAAGAGTACATCTGAAAAGAGTTAGATGAGGGGCAAAAATTTCAATCCCTGAGCCATTGTCAAAACAAAACAATGGACGCTTAACTAGAAACAGTTGTATGACAGGAGTATTTAAAGAAAAAAAATGTCCTGGACAAAAGTAGCCTCATGCTAAAGCAGCTAGCTCCAGAAATTAGGCCTGACTTCATGCTAGTATGTGAACAGGAACGTTTATAGCTGCTTAAGTTCAATTTCACATGTAGTTGTCTCACAAAATGTGTCAGAACACCACATGCTGGGGTCTCCATCTAAACACAAGGGGCGCTATAGTTACATTAGCATATATTGTCTTCTTCTATGGTAAATTTTCTCTTTTAATGCCAACTGTCATAGCAGAGCAACATTTAAAAGAGTTAATTATTGTATAGATACCAACCTAATGGCACAAACATTTAAAAACGTATATGTATGTTTTCTGTAGGAAAGCTTTTCAGCACTCTTATGAGATCAATGCACTGTATAATGTGGGTCATATTAGGGTCAGATATCGGGGGTCATATGTTTGTACTTAAGGCTCAGAGATAGCGGGCTGATGCTCTTGACAGTGGCACTGTGGGTGGGTGGCTCTTTCTTCCCGTGGGACCCTGTAACAGATCTGAGAATGGTTGCTGTGATCCAACGAACAGCAGCTTGAGCAGCGTGCGACCGACATATTGTCGGTGATACACAGACGCACACACGCTGTATCGGGTCACCTCTACATTCGCCCGCCTGGTCATCACGTTTGATGTGGGCTCCTCAGCTTTCCTGAGCGTCTGCTTTTCCTGCGATCCTCACATTCCTCAGCCATATAACAGACCACCCGGTTTTTAGATGGTCCAGGTTTACGTATCTCTACCGTGCCTTTCCCTCGACCCCTCGCCCCCAACCCTCGGGCCCATCTGGATCCATCTTAACCTGCCTGCTCGCACAGCCTGCGTCGTGTTCAAAGCATACGTGACCGGTCTAACACTAGACATTGAATCTGTCCTATCTAGTATCTCCAGTCTGGACGATGAGGGTCTGTCGCCTCCATTAAAAGGGATCAAGACCTTTTCAGTCCTGTTTGGGGTTTTTAAGGTCAGATTTGAGCTGTTTGTGTCTGTGGTCAGTGTAGCAAAAGTTGCTGCGATGATGAGTCATGTTCTCTTGATACTGCTGGAAGGAGTGTTACTGGAAAACATCAATTCATGACACGCAAATCCAAACAATGCCTTGAGTCAAAACTTTGCGATAACATCTCGCTAACGGCATATCCGCAGTTATGGTCCTTGAGATGTTTTCGTAGACTCACCTTTGACTTAAGCTAGAGTTTATTTCCTCATATTATGGACAGACGATCTCTGTTTACATCCAGTAACATCAAGTACGCTCTCAAAAAGTTACACGCACACGCACTGTGACTTCTAAACACTCATTTGTTTTGTATTTAGGTCAATAGTGTCCAGGCGAATCTATGTAGGCCTGTGTTTTGTTACTTAGTGTTTATAAGGACGCTGTTTCCTTTTACATGAAGCTGAATTGCTGAGCTGTATATGGGAGAATTTATGGATGTCTGAAGCAGGTGTGAGATCAGAGGAGATGTAATGAGGGTGGTATAACCATTCCCGTGTTTGTTCAGATAAGACTGTGGCCATTATCTCATCCCTTTCAACATGACCGACGCGTTTCCCGCTTGTGCGTAGGTCTTGTCATTACATAGTATAGTAAAATGTGATGTTAGATCTACTTCAGTGGTTAAGTAGGATTTGTGGTAAGTGACTCGAAAGTTTCAGACCGTACGTCAGCCCAGTGCATACGATGGATCACTTGTTTGAAGATGCACGGTGTTTGTCCCTGTCGCTTTCTTTCGCCTGCCCTGTGTGTTTTGTTGTGGCTGTTTGCCTGAGACAAACTTTGTCACAGTTCTGAGCACTTGATGAGTCACCATACCTGAATGGGACGCACTCTGAGCATGCTGGGAAAAACAAATCACAGCAGTGCCTCTCACTTCCTTATCAGGTAGTGTTCTCTTCTACCTATTGTTCTCTTGGAAATCAGACCATCAAACCAGTAAGCACACGCCTTCTTAAAACCACTGGGGAATCTCCAGTCAATTCATTACGGCTCATCCATTATTTCGTCTTGAACAACTCGCTGATTGACAAGTGAACAAGCCAGAATGTTTGCTTGTAACAAAGGCTTGTAATACTCTTTTTCCACCACACTTGCCAGTGATAATGTTTCTTTATAAAAGTAAGAAAAAGATTTGGAAAAGACTGAGCATCTTTATATGTTCCAAGGTCTTTACTCAACAGTTTCATGCTGAAGTTGATGTAAAACTTGGTGTGAGATCTGCATTTAACTGGACGTAATTTGGGACTTTAAAATATTTTACAATAAGATTACCTTCAGCGGCTGCACAGAACTGGCTGTAGAGCTCACAGTGAGATTTACGAGCTGAAATGAGAGCCAGGGCCTGGATTCAATCCATACTGCCTACCATACTGCATACAATTCATAAAAACAGCATTCGATACTGAACGCAGTATGCGAGAACAAAACATTTTTGTTCTAAAAGAGAGAAAGGAAATTGCTGGACACAAACAAAAGTTTATTAAAATTGGAATGCACTGGAAAGCAGCTTCCACAGCGATTATCATCTCATGACAATACAGTGCTGGGAATCCCCGCCATCAGGCAACTCGTGAAGTCAATGAAATAAGTGCCGAAATGTAAAGTCCGCATGCTCTTGAAAAACAAATTGACAAGATATTCCTGTACGCCTTCTGTTTTTAGAGCGCTGGAGCAGAAGTCTAGAAATACTTGCAAAGAATCCTGCTCTTCACAAATATTTTTTTTGTCGTCTTTTCCAGTTAAAATATCAAAAATCCCTGAAAATCCTCCTAATTTGAGAAGCAGCAATGCATAGCTATTAAGTTATTTTTTTCGAGAATGCATCTTTAATGCATAAAACATTGTTGTATGAATAAACATTAACAGTGTATAACGTGGACAAAATATAGCTATAGCTTATGGCCATATCTATGTTTTTATGTGCATTAGAAATTCACATATAGCCATATACTCAGACCATGCATATTTAGTCTAAAATAGCATGTTATTTGGAGCACAGCCAAGGAAAAGCATTTTTACACTCCCCAAATTAAGAGTTTCTCAGTTGTGAGTGTTATTATGAAGTAAATATATAGTTGTTGTTTTTTTAAGTTTGAATCTTTCCAGTTTGTGGGGAATTCCGAGTTTTGCAGTGATAACGAATCAGGGCAAAATACAGCAGTCTATTTCCCTTGCCTGTATATCTTTACAATGATTCTGATATAGCTGAGATTATTGCCCTTTTATGCTCTGAAAAACTAAATGAGGATGTGTGGAGTTAAATAGGGTGTGGTGCATGTTTGTGGTGTCAGATTCCCCCATTCACCTTCAGGGAAAAAGAGAGATGGCTAGATACGGAGAAAAGCAGTGCAAATGGCAAAACCATGCTCCAAACACAATCCATTTCTTGTCAAATGTTTCGGACACTCCATGTGTCCTCAACCTGTCTCATTGAGATATTTCATGGCCTGTGTGAAGAGCTGTAAAATGTGGAAAAAGTCATACATCATATTTTTGTGAGTGCTTTGTTTCATAACTGACAAATTATTGTCGTGGCCTGTATTCAAGATTGAGGTCGTTTAAAGGTACTGAATCATGTGGTGGAACTCTCTGCAGGACAAAGGTGTGCTCAGCCAGTATGAGAGGGATATAAAAGTGTTTTTAATTGTATCTGAGAGGCTAACGGAGTTTACCTGTAGAAAAGACAGCTTGAAAAAAGAGCTAATAGCAGTTGATCCAGCAGGGGGCGATGTAACAGTTCCCAGAGGATGTTAAAGGGGGGATATCTCTCTTTGTAGACCATCTAGTGAAGTATAGGCTTTAACATAAAAAAGTCATACAAATTCATGTTCATGATCTTGAGGTTTCATAGATTTTATGTCTTAAATGGCAAACTGACTTTTCACATGCACACAGTTTCTAAATGTAAATTTCACTCAAAACATACACATCTTAATAGTGATTGCTTTGTTCACCTTCTTTTTCTCTGTATCCATAAATCACAGTTTTCAATCTCAGACGAGAGACCGATATTAGATACAAAAAAAGCACCATTATTGTTCTTTTATTTCAAGTTTTCAAGTGTATTTCAAGTTGTTGAAGTCATCCCCTGTGACCAGACTGTTGAGTCAGTTAGTGATCAGGATCAGTGTAATTCTTGAAAAAACTTAATCAGACTGCTTTTGTGAACTAGATCAGCAAACTAGATCACTGAAAAGATATGACTCCAAGAACAAGTTCTTGAGTTCTCATGTTCACTTTTCTCATGAAATCTCATGAATGTGAAAGCTTCATGATAGTGAGTATTGTGAATCGTTTATGTTTTTGAACGAACTATTCCTTTAACTTGTTCTTGGACCATTATACTTTGTGTTTCAATGTGTACAAGTGTACGTGTGTGTTTTTGTTAGCTAAACTGACAATGATTTCTTGAAATGTTATAACACCAGAATTCGCAGAAGTGAAACCCGAACTCCAAAAAACTGTCCTTTTCTGCATGTGAATCATATGTTTGTGAGCACACATTCAATCTGCTGAGGTTGTCTAGTATCAGAGGGAGAGTGTGTGTGTGTGTGTGTGTCTGTGAGTGAGTGGGTGGTTTGGTTGTCTGGCTGAACATGGAAGTTGATCGCTCTGGTGGGGACCTCCAATCATTCCCCTGATATGGTGAAAAGTGCAGTGCTGCAAAAATGCATTCCAGCACAGAGAGAGAGCAGCGCGGGTTCCACGACTATCAGATTCTCCTGCACGCCTGTGGCTTTGGCCCAGTGCAGCCGCAGTGGTGGAGGGAGCTGTAAAGAGTACATCAGTCGTTCTGAAGTGGCCAGACCAGACACAAATGTGGACTCGCGTTGAAAATGAACAGTTTTGCCAACGCCAAGATGAAAGCGGGTGATGAGCGAGAAGTCCAGTTCTAGCACTTCACTATGTTCAGTATGCTGGCGGGCTGTGTGTGTGTGTGTGTGCGTGCGTGCGTGTCTGTGTGTCTGTGTGTGTCATGTGGCGTGGGTGATTTGGGCCCTGTCTGCATGTCCGTTCTCTTGATGCAGTCCAAACAGATGGATCAGCTTAAATTAACCTCTGCTCAATCAGTTTTATATGTTTGTAAGAGAAAGAAAAGCAATGTAGCAAAACCTGAAATGTCAGGAGAAATGTTGTAATATCTTCTTTTTTTTATATAATAATGATAAGTATAGATAAAAATATTAATTCTAATTTTATTTTATTTTAAATCTTTTTTTTTTTTTTTTTTTTTTATTAACAGTAAGTGCACGTCTGTTCACTGTCAGTGATGCCTGGGTATGTTTTTTTTTTTGCAAATTACAATAGCTCAACATTCAATTTGTTTATGAAGCAGTTTTTGTTTACATCTCCTGTAAAGGAGCGTGAAAGCAAGACCATTTACTTTCCACTTATTGACCATTGTGGGATGTGGGAATAATGAATGAATAGCTATCCATTTGGGACAAATAGCTGCCAGTACTTCTGAAGGAAGCATATTATAAATTGCCCAAGGCTTGAGTATTAACTTACAGTAATTGCTTTTGATTTCTTATTGTATAAAAGTCTGCTCAATGTTGCAGGTACATGTTTGTAAAACAAAAGTTAAACAAAAATTATTGACAATTCTCCTATCACACATATTTGGATTAGAATACATTACATTCAGACGAATATTGTTTAGTCTTTCCAGATGAAATATTTAAATGCAAAATATCGATAATAAAAAGTTCAAATAACCTTTGGTAAGAACTCCACGTAGCCCCCGTATAACTGTTAGAAATGAATGGCTTGAAAGTATTGAAAGTATTGTGTTTGTTAGCTTAGCAACATGCTAACATCAAATCAATTGTAAATCGGGTGACTTCACGTAAAGTGTTCTATTTGTGTGTCTACATTTGCCGCTAATGTAGAATGTTCCAAATCAGTCACTTAATGGTCCATTTTATGTAGTTTGCTGCCTTAGAAGGCATTGGCAGACAGCAAGGCAAAGCTTGCTAGGTTTCGGAACAGAGCTAAAGAGAGTGTGTATGTGGAATAACAAAGCAGTGAATGAGTTAGAAAGCATCTTTAGACTACTAATAAGGACACCCACATGGTAAAAAGGCCCCTTGTAGCATCGCGGCTATGCTAAATCAAATTAGCCCATTTCTAAAAGAAGTCACCATGCTAACTCAAACTAATGTTTTGAGTTTTTGCAACAAATACTATGTCTGGGTATTTTCCACAACAGATCCCAGTCACAGTACAGGTTAAATCTATCAAGCTCATGTTTCCATGGGCAACTGTCTATCAAACTGGGAGGTGGAGCTTTAGCTGTTTTTTACCTTTGGCTGAACGCTGGAATTCTTTGTGCAGGACTTTGTGTTGCCAAGAGAAAGGGAGGTTAAGCTAAGCAGGGGAGATGTATGTGGGTTTAAAGCAGTCAGAAGGGGGCTTTCTCTCCCTCGCTTCCTTTCTTGACGTGGGCCCTCGTCACTTTTTGCCTTCTCCCTTCCAAATGAAAAGATAACATTGATTTTTGTCACTCCCCTTTGTTATTCTCAGTGAGACTAGTTCCATCCATGCCAAATCAGATATGGAGCATTGCCTGTTTACTTATTAACTTGGCTTTCTATGCGTCCGCATGTCCGTGAATGCCTTTGTTGGTGTTTGTATTTTTTGGCCGTTTGTGACCCGTAGACAAACAGAGCGGCTCGCCGAGAGACGGGCCACAGGAGGAGCAGATGTTGCACTGAAACACTCTCACTTCCTTTTATCAAGTGCACTGTCCTCTATCCACTTCTTCTTTCCCTTCTTCTTTTTATACTCTTCCATAATGATGAATATGTGTTTTGAATGCTGCGAGAATGATGTTTTATACTGGTTCTAGGTTAAGTTTAGCTTAGTCATATCGTGGTTAAAAGAGTTGCTACATGCTACTGCAACATTTCCAAACCGACTGGTTTCGACTTCTTTAAAACATTTTCAGATGAGACTCTGTAAACACACCAACTTGTACAGTATACAAATAATTCAAAATTCACTTCTGATTTGGTTTCGTAACAGCCCAATTGATTCACGTGACCGTAAGGGGATTTTGATATGAGTTCTATATTAAGTAATGTAACGTCCTATCCTACGCACTGACAGTAGCCTAGCTCTGTTTTGATATGTGCGGGTGTTTGGGTGTTGCAGAGGAGGAAGTGATTATTTTTGTCTGAATACAGATATGAGTAGTTTCACGTGCGGACAAGCGTGAATTTTACTTTTTTTTTTTTTAGCTGAACTGAAAAGTGCTTTATTTCATTCTAATTGCCAAAAAAATGTTACATGCTGAAAATACATGCTCGTATATAAAAATATCTGCCAGAATGTCCAGCATGTTGAATGTTCGCACGTGTCTGTGTGTGCATATGCACGCAGCGTATAATTGAATCTCTCCACAATATGATCTAACACACCTGTTGGTGTGTGTGTTCTTTGAAATCCAAGACTTTGGATCTGTCACGTAAAAACAGTGTTTTTCTCTTTTCCCATCTGGCCTCGCATATTGGGAAAGAGACATGAGGAGTGCTGTTCTGATGTCCTGTATCCGATCTAGTACTCCCATTTTACTGTAATTAGATGATTTGATAATATACACTTTATTATAATGGAATCTGCAAAGAAAGAACCCAAGAACTCCACAGAAAGCAACTTTTGCTTTTAAAAATGTTGAAATTAACATGAACTAAGATTAATACATGCTTTAGAATTGTTTTGTTTACTAATTGTAACAAATGGAACCTTATTGCAAAGTGTTACCGTAATCTTTCAAAATGAATATCCAGTTTTCATACTTACATTATAATGTTGTAATGCCTACATTTAGTTTGTAGTGATTTATTTTTATATTTGATTATACTAGGTTTAAATTTACTCCACAGAATTCTGAGTTTTCTTTCTCACAATCGTTGTTCCGCGTCGGGTTGTTAAAATGTCATCCATCTACGCCATTCCATGTGGTATCTGAGATGGCACAAGGGAATTGTGGGATATTGGAGGATAACCACATGTGTGATGGACAGGAATAAGACGGAGGGAGTGAATGATCCTAAAAGTTCCATGACCCAAATGATTTGTTAAACCTATGGGGTGCAAGATCAAACACATGGAAAATGAAGTGTCTGTTAAGTCCAGCATTGGAAAGACACATGTGCTAAGATGAATTAGGATGAAAATTATTTCACAGATCCATAGCACCTTTCTGCTATTTTTTATTTTAATTCTTCTGAACATGTGGAAGACACATGCGTCAGCTGCAGCTGAATCTTTTGACTGAGATTTTTTACGTTCTCAACAGGCTCGACCTTTCCATGTCCAGACTGACCAAAACCAGTGCATGTTGAGCCTTAACCTAAACCTCATGTAGTTGAGCTTTAACATTTTAAATTGTACTTTGTAGAGTAAATCTATTGTAGATCCAATAAAGCTGCCAAGCACAGCTTGTTCTCATAGCAAACCACAACAATGGCAACATATGGCTAGCAAACGTGTTTCCTACTCTCTCGCTGTCATTTCAAAGGTGTCTCAAGATTGCAGAAGACAAGACCGTTATCAGTATATTGCGTAACTTCCTGTCCCTATGTGTCCTCCCATACTGCTGGATAGGAAGTTGCTGGTATCTTCTTTCTATCTTCATTCAGCTCCTCATTTATTTTCTTTCCCTCATGCTCCACAGCTCTAACGGGAGCTTTGCAGTGACCTACTTTCATGAAAACTCAATAGCAGGGCCCGTGCCAAGCGCTTTCGTGTGCCAGCGGTTTCGCCTAGAAAGACAGGTTTGAGGTCTAGCCGTGCCAAGGTGCATGAGAATGGGGGAGATCTCTCGTAAACCCCTGCGCTAGGGAACATGTCGCAGTCTGCCTGCCGTCACCGAAGCCCAAGCCCCTTGTAGAGGTAGCCATGTTGGTGCTGAGCCTTGTGGTCGTTAAACAGATTTATGGCGCCCGGTGAAGTTAATATGTATGAACGAGTGGGAAAATCAGTCGTGTAAATTACAGGATGTCTTATATTGGGCTCTTAACTCAGTTTTTTAATGTGCCCAATTCCCCAACACCCCCCTCAGTCACCCCACCTCTCCCTTCTCTCCGTTTATCATTTTCTCTGCAGTCTGGTCCACCAGCTTCCAACACCTCTGCGCACAGACCTGCATAATGGAAAACCTACATCATTACGCCACTCGCTTCCCGTCTAGAGCGCTTTACTGTTACCCTAGATCCACATGCTCAAACACCATCGTCTGCATATTCCATGGGACCCGTACAGTTCCCAACTCTTGCAGCTGTGCTTCCTGTAGCCGTGACGTTGGCGTGTTTGGTTGGCTTGGGGGGACATGGAAGAGTTTGGACAGGTTGCAGTGTTTTTTGGTGGGTCACCCTAATGAGCAGCTCTTCCACTGAACCAGGTTTATGGGGCGGCTGCCAGCGTCATTAAGAGTGCCTCATAATTGCCCTTTCCAGCCAAAAACTCAAAGCTGAAACATCTGTTGGCCCCCATCCTCCTCTACCGATTTCCTCTCCTCTTCTCCAGTTCATGCCCTGCACCATATACAATTAGAACCCATGCCAGCCTGTCCTCCCAGCAGCCCGGCCATTACAGGACAGTTACGTTCTCACACTCACTAAGAGACAGTTTTCTACGCAGAATGAAGGACATTTTTTTATGTACTAAGTGTCATTTGTTTAATAATAGCATTTTATATTAGTTTACCCCACTGAGACAGCCCAGACCAGATAAACTGGTGACTATAGTTCACCCAAATGGATAGGGATAGTTCATGCAAAAGTGAAAATTCTGTCATCGTTCCAAACATGTATAGCCCTAATTACTTCAGTTTTGACATGAACGCTTTACAGTCCAACGTGTACAGTTCAACACGTATAGCCTTGATAGCTTGCATGAACAGTATCCAGTGTCTATGCTATTTATCTCCAAAAGTTATGATAGATAAAATGTCTTTGTACTCATTTAAACTATAGTTGTGTGTATCTCTTAACCACTTCACACAGGTGTCTATTGTTGTTGCAAACTTCAGTAAGTTGGTTGTTCTGTCTCCTTTATTTCTTTTTTTTGTACACATACCCTAATGTACGATTAAAAACCAAAGTGTACTTTGGGCTTATGACTATCTAGAGATCTTTTGAAAAATGTAGCACTTTAGATATTCTACTAACTATGAGTAACTTTGCAACTACAGGTCAACTACAAGTCATTAGAGTATTATTAGACTGTCTGCTTTATTTTAACACCTTTTTTTTATTTTGAACACTTTATTTTGATGGTCCCCAACAGACATTCTACTGACTACTGTATAAGCAACTTTGCAAGTCCATGTCAACTTATTCTCCTAACCTTAACCTAAAAGTCTTATACTCTAATGAGAGTTAGCTGACATGTAGATGCAAATTAATGAGAGTTAGTGGAGTTGCATTTACTGATATAATGACAGAACTTTAATTTCACGAGTTCACACTTGCTTATAAACAAATATAGTACAGAATATGCGTATTTGGTGCGCTGTCCGAGGTGAGGGCTCCGAGTTTGGAATTTGGCCCGATCCCAGAGTAGGTGGGTAAGTCGGCTATATATGCCTCCTCTCGTGCTGATTGGGTAGATTATCTGAACATGATCCTCACAAACTTTAATAAAACATCATTTTTGAATAACCTAAAAATCAAATGATCAGATAAGATTTCTCTGCCTCTTACCGTTCCTGCTGTTTTGGCCTTTCTGGCTTCCAATGGAGACGTGAAAGATTATGAACTTAAAGAGAACAATCCCTCATTGTCCCACCCGAGGTCCCTAATTCACTATGTGTGACAGAGGGAAGGCCACTGTTGCCGTCCAGTCATCTGCCTGATAATGCAGCTACTGTCTGTCTCACTCTGCCTCGAGTGTTTGTGAGGAAAAAAGCGAGTACTAAAGGTTTAGAGCAAGAGAAAGACAAAGAAAGGGTTCCTGCACACACTCTTTCATGTAATATCCTGCCTTTCAATCCTGTGCAATGCCAAAAGAATAGTAAGAGACAGTGTGAAAGGAACACCATAATTAGATGAACATTAATAGTTAAGATTGATATCAGTTGTATGTAACCATATTGAAGCAATTGTCTCATATAGCTCGTTTACCACAGGACATATAAGCAGCACTGCACACGAGAGGAAACGGATGCTGAAGCACAGATGTGCATACAAAGCTTGTCATGACAGCTTCGGCAGATGACAAACAGTCACAAGTGTTTGGCTAAATTTGTCTACTTTATTTCTTAAGCTATTTTCACACTCGGTTGAATTTCTTGGTACGAAGCCGAGTTCAAAGGCAATTTTTGTTAAGAAATGCATTATGTTACAATACAAATTATATGTCATCTATGGTTCACTTCTGTAATTTAGGTTATGAACTGAACCCTAGACCACCTTTTCAAGTAGGCTGTTCAGATAACAGCTGTCACACCAATCAAGCAAACCGAATTCTGGCAACGTGGAGTTCCATCACAAGCTTTAGTGGAAAGCATGTTTACACTGTTATTGCACAAACTTGGGTTAGGGTTTCTAACACTGTATTGCTAATCTGATTTGGTGTTTTATATTTTTGATCAAATGATCAAATAAAACCCAAATCCCTTGTAAGTTACAGCCACCAAGCCTGCAGCCTGTTTGTCTGTCTTCTATCTATCTATTGTTTTGTCAGTCTGTCAGTCAGTCCCCGAGTTTATTTTGTCTTCCTTCCTGTAGCCCTGAGTATGTGCAATTTACTGGGATCAGTGTTGTCATGCTGAGCTGTGTTGTCCCATATAGCCCTCGCCATCTGAACTGGCATGTTCTGGTTGTGTAATAACACCAGCATGACTGGTGACTTCAGACGTGACTCAGTTCAAACAAGCATAAAACTCTGACTCAAATTCTTAACAAATCGTGTGCAACTGACAAATCTGCAGACAGGTTTAACTTGATCTCTGCCCTTTTTTTTTTTGTGTGTGTCTTGGTGCCACCATGGATAACATGTCACAGGTCAGTGTCAACTTGTTCCACAGTGGTAAGCACTTTAGTCATAAGTCTTGAGCAAAGAATTAACCAGCTTTCTATGAGATGTAAAACGCTAGTGATCATGGTCCACCAGTTTTGTCAATCACGTTTTCACACTGCCTCCGAATCTTTCGTCTGTCATAAAAAAATTCAAAATTCGTATCAATTCATACGACCTCACTAGTATGAATTCGTACGATTTTTCCTAAATCGTACATATTTTACGAGTTGGCAAATTCTTAGGAATTCGTATGAATGACCTACCCCTGACCCCGCCCCTAAACCTACCCATCACGTGGGTTTAGACAAATCGTACAAATTCGTACGAGTGAGGTCGTATGAATTTGTACGAATTAGCCACATTTTAATCATTCGTACAAATTCGTACAAATTGGTCGTGAGATAGCGTTGGAATTTTTAGGATGACGAATACGAGAAAACGCATACGAAAATTACGGACTCAGTGTGCAAGGACCTTTACTTTGAAGGAGGGTCCCGAGCAATAATAGGTTCCAGAATATCCTAGAGACTTGGGGTGGGTTGTTTTGAGTAAGCAACTGTTAGAGACAGAATTGAATTGTTGGATTCAGAATTGAAGAATTGGCTTCCTTCCCAAAGTTGGAATTTGAATGAAAATTGGCCACAACTCACAGGAAGTTCAGCTGGAATTTGAATTGGAATGACATAAAGAGAAATTTACTGAAAAATTCAACAGAGAATGCATTCTAGGAAATTTATTTCCATTTTGTTAAGTATATATAGACCTTTTAAATGCTTTATAAAAGTTTCAAACATGGCTTTGTCAAGCCAACATTGAAACTTTGTTAAAAATGACAAATCATTTTATTTTTTCTTCCTCACATTCAAATTCACAATTTATTGCAATTCTGAAACCCGTTTGCTACCTCAGTTCAAATTCAGGAATTGACTTGAAATTTAAAAGTTATTCTAAATTCAATTCTGAATGACTTGTTAGCAACCACCCATAGCATGAATAAGATTAAAAAAAGTCAGACATGACTGACTAATAGAATCAAACACAGCTGTTTTGCATGATGACAGATTTGTTTAGCTGCAGTAGCATGTCTCAACTGGGCTTTTATTAAGAGTTTAGGGAAACAGAGTTCTGGGCAACAGCTCAACACTCAGGACCATGTTTTGTTTGGGTCTGTTCTTCCAATCGATCACCTGCTTCTTTAGGACAGAGGGGATGAATGGAATAAGAGAGGGGAGGGAGCCGTGTGTGGCGGTAGGCTCTGTGGGACGGCAGCCTGCGGACAGCTGGACCATCGGTTCGAGTTTCCCCGCTTAGCGAGGCTGAAATTTCAACCCGTTGCAAATCGAGGGCAATAAATGACCTGGCTCTCAAAACAACTGTGATGTGTGGGTTTCCCGCCTTTTTTCTTACTTTGTCTCTGTTCTCCTTTTTTATCAGTCCATTACGCAAGAAAAACCACAAAGCTGCCTTAATGCAACATGGAATGAATATCTAAAAAATTTCAGCTTAAAACAGTATAGCATTTTAGATGGGCTGGTTTATGACCCTGACTGGTCTTACCACCATATGCCACTCATGTGGACTGGCATATCATCAGACTTCAGGTGTTTTCACCTGATCTGGGGTGTTTTGGGGAAGTGTGGGCTGCTGACATGACATTTAAGGAAGGCCACACTCGCTTTAGGACGGAACACAACAGGATGGAATAGAGGCTGTGTGCTGGCCTTGGTGATGACTGGGGAAATGTTCAGCGCTTTGGGAAGCACATATAAATGCCAACACTAACTGGACACACTGACTCATTCTCTTCTGCGCTCTATGGAACTAGATTGCCTATTTAGCACTTACGAAAACATATGTATCTGTCAGCATGACCAGAAATAGTGTGCAAAACTCAAATTCATCAGTCAAACAGAGAGCCTTTTCTTAAGACTGGCTTTCACTGTATCAGGCAGTTGATCAAAGTTAATAAGTACATGTACTGGATGACAAAGATGTACTGTTTTTTTGCTCTGGTCTTGAAGTCAAACTGTAAATAGACGTGTGCAAAAGACGCACTCAATTAATAAGCTGACAGAATGCTGAAGATCATGTAAAAAAAATGAGGCTAAAAGACAAAAATCTTGGCGTGCTGTTCAGGGTTGCTTAAAAAATGTAATAAAAACAGTTTACTGACCTTGCATTGCCACCTTATGAAGAATAATCAGGTTAATGATCTAGCTTTTGAAGAATTTTTTTTTTATGAAATATTTTATTTTATGATGACAAATGCGGAATTTTCCTGGCATTTTTTTTGGAGAGCGCAATTTGGCACAAGCATGCAAGGGAAAATGGTGAAATAATCACATTGTCATGGGTAAAACCTTTTTTATGGCCTGTAAATATATTTACCATAAATATTACTAATATTTACTTGCCATTGGCAGGTATGCTAAAAAGTAATTTTGAACCCTGAGTGTTTGCTTGTGTTTGAATTTACCAGCAATACATTCTATAACATGTATAAACAAAGAGGGCTTGCTGAAACACAATAGACACATTAATTCAGTTTTCATTGCATTTACATTCATGCAGTACTGCTAACAAATTAGAGGAACTGGCTTATTCTTATTTTATGGAAGCCAGCACTAAAATGTTAAAAGGGCCTTGGGGTTAAAGTATGAATTATGAATTTGCAGTTCTCACTGCAATATATCCAACACGTGCCAGAATCTGCTCCATAGGGGCTGGCTTATGTTTCCCAAAAGCATTTTTTTTTCTTCTTTCTCTCAGATCATAGGCAAGTAGCTTTTCTCGGTCTGTGATTAAAAGAAGGCATCATCATGATCGTCATCTTATCTTTGGGCTCCACTGCACTCATCCTTCCTCTTCATCTCCCTCTCATTCTTCCTCTCTCCCTCCACCATCTCCTCTTTCATTTGATGAGTTGGGGTTGTGAATTCTCTACGGCCTCCCAGGATTTCTGCGGCCGGTCTGAAACAGCTGAACAAACAGAGGCTGTTCTGGAGCACTGCTCAACCATAGCAGCACATAACTAATGGGCTCACTGAGCGAATGAGGGGTGGGGGTTTGTGTCCAAGGTACTGTTTACAGATAAGATAAAACTTCAAATTAATTTGCTTTACTCCACTTTTAATGTTGTTTTTCCGATGAGATAAAACAATTAGCCACTTGCTTATTTTTGTTGGTCGCAGATTTATCATTCCCAAGCTAAACTCCACCTTTGAAAACATGTGACTTACTTCAGTGCATTCAATCACTGTGATGTCTTCGGCATTAGCCGACACTGCCAGATCGAGTGAATGAATCTCGGCCATTCATTTTTAACGTGGCCATTGTCGCAAATAACTGATGGTTGTGCTTCATCTTTATCATCGTTGTGGTGGTGACATTGAGCTAAACGTTATAAAATAGACCGCTGGAGGCTCGACAGCCCTGTAACCATCTGCAGACGGTGAGTCGACTATTCTTAACCCCCTCCCCCGTCGACGGATCCAGCCAGAACATTCCTCACACATCTGGCCCTCCAACGCTCTCGCCTGTGCCATAATTACCCACAAGCCCTGGTGTTCTCCTTTTCTCTTTTCTTTTTATTACCTGCAGAAACCCTTCCCTCATCAAAGCGTGCTGCTCTCAAAGCCCAGAGATGGGAGGTATCCTTAGAGGAAGACTCTGCAGAACAATAGTACACTTGAGGCTGACTTAGTCTTGGTGGAACTTTCTTATTGTTTAGATAAAAATCTACTAGATAAAATAACGGCGCTTGCTTTGCATCTTCACTCTCAGGGTCTTACACATCACCACAAGACAGAAATGAGTCTACAGTACTCACTGAGACGCGGTCTGCACATGTCCTTCAAAACACCCAGTGACTAAGTCTGTTTACGTATGTGCTTCATGTGGCCCACGGGTTTGAAAATCTGTTTTCGAATAGTAAGACGATTGATGCACGTTGGTTGTGCTGTTACGTTTTACTTTAAAAGATGTGGGAGCAATTCTGACATTTTTGCATGTGGTATGTCAGTGTTAAAAATGTATTCAGTGAACACTCACAATCTAATTTCGACTGCTGCAAGTTGCACTGATATATACTGTAAAAATGTTTCATAATTTTAACAGAAAAAGAAGCAGATTTTTATGGTGAGAAAAATACAAATGGATTTTAATCAAAATTTTGTACAATTGTATTTTAGGTTACATTTTGAATGGGATAATTTGTATTTTTTGTAGTTAGTCATTAGAATTTTGTAATTGTTGAAAAATCTACACATGATTAAACTTGAATTGTTATAATTTATTGTTAGTGAAATTAGCTGAAGTATTTAAGGGTACGTTTATACGATATTGATGTACTAAAAACTGAACGTTTTTCCTTTGCATTGTTTTGCGTACAGATGACAACCTTGTCAAAACGATCCTATTTCACACGGATCTGCAAAAATGACTAAAAACGCTGTATTATGCTGCCAGGCCAGTAGTTGGCGATGTCACTTTGTAAAGAAAAACTGCCCGCCTAAAGACCGAACGAGTAATGTGCATTTGTTTCGTAGTTTACACAGTGAAGATAATAGTACAGTTTCCAAAAACTTGCACTTTGAAACCCCATTTTCACAAGTTTGCGTTTTCAGGGCCACAAAACGCTGTTTTGATGTAAATGGACAGCCAAACCGCCAGAGCCGGACAGTAACGGAGTACATTTACTTGAGTACAGTACTTAAGTACAATTTTGAGGGATCTGTACTTTACTCGATTATGATTTTTGGGGAGTACTCATGACTTTACTCAAGTACATTTGAGAGGCAAATATTGTACTCTTTACTCCGCTACATTTCTATCCATAACCGTGAGTACCCATTACTTCTTCTAAAAAAAAAAATCTCGGAAACCCTCAATTTGTTGTTTCCCTCTCAAACGTGATTGGATTGTGCAGGCGCCACTGATTGGGACAGCCTATCAGCAGTCACCTTCAGCTTTCCAAAGTCAACTCCATGGTCAGATTTAGATAAGAGACGAAACCATGGACGAAACAATGGAACCCGTGGCCCCACCTCGCCAGACTATTTCAATTTTCGCTCGCTCGCGCAGTTCGTTTCGCTTTTGTACACATGCGCCCTGTCACAAGCGCAGCAGTTCATCTACTTTACTCACCGATCAAATAAGACTTTGGCGGGACAAAAATTCACTTTGGCGGGCGCTAAAATATGTTCAGTGCAGGAAAATTCATGCGTGAATTTAACTGAGTTGTAGGCTACATGACCATGCACTCGCACAAATGCGACCACATAAAATTTTAACTTGCACATTCTCCAAAAATGGTTGCAGTCTGGAACCCTGTGATTTGATTGATGAAAAAACAGAGAAACTCACATGTACACACAATTGTTAGCTGAATTTTCTTTTCTGATATTACACATTAATGTAAGCTGAGCATTTGCTTTGATGTTCTTGAGTATGCGGTGTGTTTAACACAGTCAGGTTCAAATGTGGGTGCAAAAAATCCATTAAAACTCTAGCAGAGGTTTGTCAGAGCGTTGCCATTGTGCAAAAAGTGAGAAAGTTGCCTTGTGGGCAAGTGAGAAATGTTAAATAAAGCAACATGGTAAAAATATGAAAATGACTTGATTTTACTTTCAATTCCTTTTACATTCTCCAAGGTATTAACATTAACATTTTTCATAACTCCATGTAGGACGTTTCTGTACATAAATGTAAGCACTGTGGCAGTAGTATAATGCAATATTTAGAAAATGTACTCTTGTACTCTTGATACTCAAGTACTTTTAAAAACAAGTACTTCAGTACTTTTACTTAAGTAGATCTGACTGTAGTACTTTTACTTGTACTTGAGTAAAATTTAGCAAGGGGTATCTGTACTTTTACTCAAGTAATGAAGCTGTGTACTCTGTCCGCCTCTGCAAACCGCATAAAAAGTTTTGTGTTTTTATTTGAAAATGGTGTCATGTAAATGGCCTCTAAATGTAAAAAATCCACCTGCAGGATGAAAAAAGCTTTTTTGTTGCTCCTTTTGGAATTAAACTCATTAGTCACTGCTTCAATATTGTATATAGCAGGGATATATGAACATTCTTCTAAAATGTACCTTATGTTCCTTGGAAGAAAGAAAGTTAAATGGGTCTGAAATGATGACAGAATCAGATTTTTGGGTGAACTATTCCTTTAGTGTTAGGCCAGTGTTATTTCAATGTTTTTTTAATATATATATATTTCATTATAGCATTTATTATTATTTTGAACTATTTTTTATTTTTTATATTGTCAGTTTTCTAATATTACAATCATTTTTAATATTTCTACTTATTTAGTTTCAGTTAGCTTTGTAATTTTCATTATAAGTCTTTCATTTAATATTTATATTTTTATATTTTCAGCTTCATTTAATACATTTACAATTTTTAATAGTTGTAGTTAACAAAAACAACACTAATATAGACTAGTGCATATTTGTAAGTGCCGTGAGGGGGTGGGAGTTGGCGAGTGCGTCAGGCTCATGTCTGAGCGCCGGCTCTGCTCTGAAACAGGAAGTGAGGGCGCATGCAAAGGGGCATGCAGAAAGGAAGAGGCTTTGTTGCTATTCTTTGGCGGGAAGTGACATTGTTGAAAGTGCTCTGTTGTTTTCTTCCTTAAGCAGTCGTATTCCAGCTCATCGTGTAGTCATGCTGTTTTGGCAGCCTTCCAGCTTTTTGTTTTTAAGCTGATACATATCTCACATGACAAGAACGTTCAGGTGCGTCTCAGGGTCTTGCACATCACCACAAGACAGACATGAGTCTGCTTTAAGGACAGTACTCACTGAGACATGGTCTGCACGTCTCACAAAATACCCAGTGACCTAGTCTGTTTACGCATGTGCTTCCTGTGGCCCACGGTTTTGTTTATTGCTGGTGATAAATCTTGTGATGTCACTATAACAAGTGACAACAGATCGAAAAAGTGTTTAAAAGTTGTGTCTTTTTTTGTTTGTTTGTCTCTAGGCATTATGGTCCAGGAAATTGGGGGTGGAATATAATAAAGGACTCTTTTTTCATTTCTAATAGGCATTAAGGTTAACATTAAAGCCATCTGCTACATGCTATTGCTAGTCAGATGCAGGTAATATTCTCATAGAGAGACATTTGATTAGACAAAAAGTTGTACACTCCCCTGAGTGCAGGATGAGTAATTCATATTTACATTTTCTTGGAAGAGAAAAAGTGCAAGTTTTAAACATGTAAAGGCTGTGCCTGTGACATCGAGTGTCTGTCAGCCTAGTTTTTGCTGTGTGTTCCAGAACATTGGCACCAGTCAGACCAGCAACTGAGCAATGTTGAATTCTAACTGGCTTAGCGAACCAGTGCATGAAAAGAATATTTGAATATATATTTAAAATAAAAATATTTGAAGTCTGGGACCAGCTACCTGGGGGTGATCGAAACATTTTGACTTCACTTTTCAGGACTGCAGCACACTTGATTACAATAAGTATTTTCATAACAACATGGCCGTCTGGAATGAGACCAACGGAGCAACATGATTCATATTTAAAATGGTAAGCAAGCACTGCTTTATGTACAGTTTGTATATCCACAGTCTGGGTTCCCTATTTGAATGATGAATACAGATTACTGCCACCTGCTGGTATGGAGAGTTATTTTTTCTGAAACAGGCGCAGAACGTATGTGCTAGTTGGCCGATCGCTAGTCTTTGCGGTGTGTTCAAGAAAGACAACATTTTTGGCCCAGACACAATCGATGCGAGGTGACAATGTCAGCTTTCGTAGTTCTTTAATGTAGGCTTGGTGTGTCACAACTTCAAATCTGCAAAAAGTTTTGTCAGATTACAAGACTAACAAAAGCCCTATTCGGACGGGATTAACTTTACAAGGGTAGATGGAGTAATGTTATTTTACCACAGGACGTCTGTAATATTAATGGCCAATTCGCACGGGATAAGATATCTCAGTTAAACTAGCAGAAGTGGGAAGAGTAACTCGATTTGCGCATCGCCGTCAACCTCCTGTCGTCATGTGCGTATTACGTTGCTTCCTGCTATCACGTGCGCAAACACATATAACCTATATTTATAAAACAGTTATGTCCGGTCGAACGATGTATTAATTAACTTCAGATTGGATTTAGTTGGTAATAGGCACTTACCTAACGCTAAAAGATGTTTCGTGCCTCTAACAAGTGCTTTCGATCTTCTTTCTGATCTGAATGGTATGAGGAAAACACTTGAGTTTTGCCACAGACTCGTCCCAGCGTCTAGAATGCAACTGAATTCTTTTTCAAGCGTCTCCATACTTGAAAAACCGCGTAAAACTATTTTTACACACGACATGACGAAATATTTACGTAAATATTTACAGCGGGTCTTTTCGCACAGGATTAGTATTACCTGAGGTAACTTTTCCAGACCTTTTTACTGAAGGTAAAAGTCGCCCTAATCTTTACTGACATTGTAAAGTGAATATCTAAAATCACAGAGAAGCTCTGGTAATTATTACTTTACCTCACCTCTCCATGTTAAACTACTCCCGTCCGAATAGGGCTTTAGAAGCCTATATAGATAAGCTAACAGACACCTAAATGCCATAAAAGATCCATTTTGATGGGGGTCTATGAGAATCACCTCAGTGAGTGATCAGAGTAATCCTTCTCCCTTCCCACTGTTGTGCCAAGATGTTTTTGTAAAGCAGGATATTGTTTCTAATGAATTTCAAACACAACAAAAGTTTATTAGGAAACAAAGCATCGTAAAGATAGAGGGGGGTATATGTGTGTGTGAGAGAGAGTGTGGGCACAGGAAGCTTAGGTTGTGGAGATGGTGTCATAGAAGTATAAAACTCCCAGGCCTTTAATGAATATTAATTACTACTAATAATTTCTTGTTTTTATTGTTAAATGAAGTGCTCACACGACCCAAACCAAACCATATACTGCTTTTCACATTATTGCCACTGTCCTGCAGTCTACAGTAACAAAAAACACACATGCAGCAGCTTTCAAATACATTGTGGCGACTGACCTAAATAATGCAATGTACTGTATATAATAAGAATGAAGAGAAAAGTAGATCAGAGGAATGTTCCATCATAAAGAGGGAATATTGCTGCTGCCGTCTTTGTGCCTTTTTTCCATAAAGAAATGTGTAAATCATCTTAATCACATTTGGAAATAAATAGCACAGTTCTTCTGTAATGTACTGTAATTATGATGAATGACACCCTCAGAGACCCTGTATTTCCCCCTCCTCTGGTGTTAATCTTGAGCTTGTCACGGTGGTCTTATATAGGCTAGTTCTTTGCATGGTCAGAGAGAGAGGAGATATTAGAGTGACAAAAGCGATAACATTGAGAAGGGGAAAGGCCATTGAGGATGTGTGTGTGACCCTCCTTCTCTGCGTCAGTGGACCTATTTGCTGATTCTCTTCACAAAGCCCCTCTTTGATGTGCTGCTGCTGCTGCTTCCTGTTTCCTAACAGGGTCGCTGTACTGAATCGAGTTTGCCACTCATTTAATGAATTAAGCTTTAATAGTGTTATTGATCAGGCAAGTGAAATCCTTTACAGGCTCCCAGGCAATACATATAAAAATAAATAAATAAATTCTTTATTTATGAGACTGGAGTAATTGCTGCTTAAAAACTGAGCATAAGAGACTTCTTTCAAAAACATTACAAAATCTTAACAGATCTTTAAATCATACATATATTAAATGCCAATATGTTATAAAGATATATATATATATATATATATATATATATATATACATATATATACTGTATATATATAATATAACACCATAGCATCAAGCAAAACATTTTGTTTTAAGGAAAAAAGGAAATAAAGTAAGTGTTCAGAATTTCTCTTTCTTGTGAGGCTTTAGAAGCTTTACATTCTTGTCCATGTGTCGACATTTGACTCTTGATGAATGTGTGCTTTAGCTTGGCCTAGATCAGAAGACTTGTTGATGTGCCACTACAGTATATTCTGTCACACTCTGATTCCTACACTGTAGAATGCAAATAGACCGAAACAACATTCTCAGCATGCTTTACATTCTCTAATGAGTTTGTGTGTTTTTTTTCTTGATGAAATAATTTTTGAAGAATAATCACTGTTCAGCAGTCCTTTATCGATGTAGCATTCTTAATAGTAAGATTAAATTAATCTACTCTTTCCCAATATTTGGGACTAATTTCATAAAATATTAAACTACTTTACATTATTCAAAATAGACAATAAGAATTAAAATACTAACCAGTCTTTGTCATGGAATACACTTGTCTTCACATAGAGTTCACAGTTTGTACTTTCTTATTTCCTTTCATTTATTTTCAAGATCTCAAATTAAGCTCAAAAGTCAAATCAAACAATTTTAACAATTAAAGGTTACACAAAACACATAATTTCCTGAGATAATTAATGAGCTTTAATGTTGAGGAAATACAAACTATTTCAAAAATAGAATACCCCTGTCACTCATTGCTTATCACCATTGACAAAAACTCAGATTAACATGGATGAAATATCTTTTATCATATGTCACTGCATCACGTCTAGGATTTCTTTGCCTTTTTGACAATAACGTTTTTTATTGTTCATAAAGAGAAAATGTAAGTCTTGGAAATGTGTCACTTGTGTAGTCTGAAATATTTAGGGACAAAAATATCATAGAGACTTGTGCTCTTTTGACTTGGGCTAGTAAGTAACCACCCAGAGCATCCTAACAAATAGCAACATGCTAACAAACAGCAATGTGCTAACAGACAACAAAATACTTAAAATATTAGTATGAACATTAGCATTAGCCTTAAACCGAGAGGTAGCTATTTGAACATGCAAGCAAAATGAGAAACAACAGACAGGCCTGTTAGAGGCCTGTAAACTCTTTCCTCAAAGTGTCCCATTGTTATTGTTGTTATAAGACTACTAATGTGCCAAAGTTCCTAAGTTTTTAAAATCCAAATCCCAAGTATGAGCCATAGTGATGTTTACCTTAGCAAGTGCCACTAATGAAACCAATTCATTCAACCATTGTTCACTCATTGAGAGAGACACCAGGTGCTTATATCAGGCTAAGAGGAAGACATTTAAAATCTCCAGGATCTATGAGATTTCCTCTTTCTCCTGTTACTCTCTATGGACATGTTCAAAGTAACCAGTATTCGAGTCCTCCACCTCACAATGCCACAGAAGAATGTTTATTTATCCGACATCCTGCCTCAGATCCGGACATATTATACACCCTGACACATGAATTATACATTGGAATCAATCTGCATTGTTGGTTGATTATTCCCGCATACCTTGCCTTGCAAAATAAATAAATAAAAGATTTGACTTTTTCTCGTTTTAAATGTGAATATGTACTGTTGTTTGAAGACCAGCAACTGTTAGAACCTCATCCAAAGGAAGCTTAGCAAACATGAAGCTATCGAGCAGATCAGAGGACTTCAGATGACTCTAGCTTGTGTGCTACCTTGTATTGACAGTCTTTGGTTTACTCTCTCCTTGTTGCTGACTCATAAATTAGAGGTAAACTAACACCCCCTTGCCATTCAGCAAAGTTTCTCTTGGTTATTAGAAGGTGTTCGCTGTTTCTCATACCCACGTGATACTGGGGGACATTAGTCTAGTTCTCACAGTCTCACACTAGCTACATTGACCTCTGCTGAGGCAAGCTTTGCATAATGTCCCATAAGAATAACTGGAAGATTACCTCACAAGTCAGTGGGGTAGTTGATCTGCTGAGAACGATTGACATGGAAACTGTCAGAAAAAGACACTGATTGATGATTCGTGCCTATGGAATAACCAGACCAATTTCATTCCACAAGCTCTCGTACGATGACGACTGGCAGGCCACATCCACTGAAAGTGTTCATTTGTCAAATTCTTTGACACAAGTCCAACTTGTGACAGGATGAATAGACATTCTCATAAGAATTATTTACAAAAGGAAAACTGTTCTTAGAAAACTAACATGTGGGACTGTTGCTTTATGATATACGTGAAATTCATCACATTACTGAAATGTACCACACTCAGGGCTAAACTGAGATTTTGGAGTTTGGAGAACTGTAAAATCTGGTGGTGAATCTAGTGGCCAATGCAAATAACGTACATTTTTTCAAGCGAGTACACTAAATTTAAAAAGAATTGGTGTACTGCTGGATCTGACAAAAACTGCATTATACATACAGTAGATGGACTGGATTGACAGACAAACCAATATTGGTTCCAGAATGCTGTTCTACTGTTCGGCCCAATTTAACCCCTGGACACACATGAGTAACATACTGTAAATAAATACACTGCCAAATTATCTGCAAGGTTAAGATCGTTTAAATAGAGCACTGATTTCAAACAAGGTCACTTTAAGGAATGAGGGCAGAGTTCATAGAGGAAAAAGCTGTTAGATTCATATCCATTTGTTGTCATTTTTTCTGTGTTCCAGATAGTGTGCACACTGATAACATTCTGAAAAATGTGAGAGGAAATAGATTGGATGAAGTTCTAAGAATGCACATATCAATGTGATTCTAAGAACTGCTAATAGCATGCTAGCATAGGGTGCTAAGGAATTTCAGGTCATGTGATACAATCACCAAAACAAAAGCAAAGAAAGGAATTGGTAAAAAAATGCAAGAAAGATTAAGAAAGCGAGTCAGTCTTATCACACATGATGAGCAGACGTGCTGATTGACAGCAGTGAAAACTATGGGGTCAGAAAAGCAAAGCTCTCTTTGAGTAAGGGAGCGTAAAATCCAGACTAGTGCACGTTGATCCCCAAAATCCCCCTATTGTCACAATAAACAGAAAAGCAGAGGAAATGTGTGTATGAGTGTGAGCACCCCAGTGTGTCTGGAAGCACAACCCTAAGCCCGACTTAAAAGGGATTGTATTCAATTTTGGGGGCTTTTGTTCGGAAGCCGTTTGAACTTGTTAGGTTCAATATTTTGAGGACAAAAGTTCTTTGTTCGGCATTAAACCAAATTATTATTAATTTTATAATTTGAAGTAATGGGGATTGTCTTGTTTTTATTCTCTTTTGCACTTTATTTTCTTGTTTAGATGGCCTCTGTGCTCACTTGAGCCCTACAGGGCCCTACATTCATTAACTTTCCTGAGCAACTAGGCAACCTGGTGTAAAGCCTTAAAATGTCATTTAGGAATCCATGGTATTCTGCTCTTTTGGTTTGACATTTAAAACACTCTGTTTGACTCTGTCCTTGACTGAACCTGTAGACTTTCAGGGGCAAATTGAGTTGAGTTACAGGAAGAGACGAAGAAGAGAAGACACATAGATTGTACTCAATAATTTTACTTCAACATACAGGATGTACAAGCAAGAGTGGAACACAAAAAAGATGTCTTGGGGAACATTTTTTTGTCCATACTATAAAAGTCAGTGGAGTCCAATCTGGTTCAACATTCTTCAGAATATCTTATTTTGTGTTCCACTAAAGAAATAAAGTTATACAAGTTTGGAACGACGAGCTGAACTATCCCTTTAAGATGCTGCATAGATCCTTTATCAGTTGATAATTTGAAAGCGAATCAGTGTCTCAAAATAGTCTGACATAAACTACTTAAAATATTCCAGATCGGTTTCTCTGTCACTCTCAGTCTCATCTCATCTCTCTTCCCTTTCTTTGTTTCGGTTAAGGCAGTCATATCTTGTTTTGTACGCCATCCATCACCTGACCTTTCTTCTCCATGCACGTCTTGCACCCCATGGTCCCACACTCTTATATCTGTCTTCTTCAAGATTGCCACAAACCTCCAACTCTCGTCAAGTCCTGTCTCACACCCCACATGAGAGTCTGTCCCTCCCCGCACAATGACACACACAATCACGTGACTCTTTCATTTTGATCCGCTCAGCATGTAACGGTCTTTTCCCAAAGCAAGCCTCTGTCCCCTGTCCTCTCATGGGGGCAGGGAGGATGTCTGCTGGCCTGGACGTGGAGTTCAGCGAGGTGGGGGACGTCTGAATGGTCACCCGCTGGGCAGAGGGAGGGAGTGCGCAGGGACAATGGTGGTCCTGTTCTAAGAGAGCGTGGTCAGGGGGAGCCGGGAGATGGGCTGGGGGTGTTTGTAGGGGCAGGAAACAGGGGGAGCCTATGGGAATGCAGATTGGCTCTCTGAATTGAGCTGGCAGGCTGGGCTTTGATGTGAGCAGAGGGGGATTTTCATAGGGCCTAACTTTTATCAATGTTAAAAACCACTCCCCTACCAAACTTCGTCTTCTATCCCTCTCCGCTTCTGCCTCTCTCTCTCTCTCTCTCTCTCTCTCTGTCCATCCTGCATTGTTTGTCTGCCTTTAAATTGACATAAACTTGGGCACCATTTAGTATGAAAATTTAATTTCCTCTGCTGAAAACCTGAAGCATGAAAAAAGTAGTTGTTTTTTTATCTGCAAGTTGTAACTGTATATCTCTCACTTTTTGACTTTTCCCAATGTTTCTTTTCATTGGGATGCTACAGTATATCTCATAATGCAACTTTATATCTCACAATGCCACTTTATACAATGCAATTGCAACTTTATTGTGACTTTATATCTCACAACTGAAACTGTTTCTTATAATTGCAACTTTATGTACCATGTTAGTCAACAGCATTGTTATGATGATCCACCAGCTAGACTAGCATCAAACTAGCACTGAAATTTAACCTGCCCGAAATTCATGGACAATATGTAGAAAGTCATCATTGTCTTAGCCAGTCTTTTTAGCAGGAATTGCCAAGATTTTTCAAACACCATATTCAAATACCAATCAAATGGTAATTCTTGGTAAGACACCACCATGATGGTGCACCATAGTATTATCTAAAGGGCCATGGTGTTCCATGTAAATACATATACAGTAGGACATAAAGTTCTGCTCATAACTGCACCACGGCAACACTACTGTTACATGTTCTATGGTTTGTGTATCTTGTATTTCTGTTATTTGGACTGTTATTGTATTCTGCCCGGTTCTTTTCCTGTTTCCTGTTTCCAGCACCAATTTCTTGTCATTTTGTAGTTTTGATTAGTTTTCTGACTGTCCCCAGGTGTTTGCCAATTACCCCTTGTTTCTATTAACACCAGTGTTGCTTGTGTTCTTTGTCGGGTCCTGTGCTTCCTAGTTTCGGCTCCTTGTGCTTGGATTGTTGTTTGTCTAAATAAAACTGCATTTGGATCCTTCTCCCTCATCTCTGAGTTTTCACCAGCATTACAACTATAGTACCTTTAGTAAAGCTTTGGATAAAAAGCATCTGCTAATTGACAAATAACTTGTCAACGTAGGTCTTATTAGGTTGACCAGGATGCTAGTTAGCACTGGATAGGTGGAAAGTTTAGTTCACAGCAGAGGTACGAAGCAATAAAACTTGTATAATATCTTGATTAAAGCACCCCTGTAGCACTGCCATTAATTAGACTCTGAGAATGTTCGTCTCTGTGTGCGTTAGAGAAAAGCCATGATTACAGCCAAATCCAACCGCCTCGCCTCTCATACAAATGCAAAACCCCTGAAGGAGACACTGCTTTAAATTCACAATGCACACACACGGTTCAGACTCCACACTCGATCTCTGCCAGTGTCGTCCAAGAGGAGAGTCTTAAAGAGAAGTAGGGTTGTAAGGAGGAACAAAAAGGTTTAGAAATTGCTGAGTAGAGGAATTAAAAAGAGATGAAAAGAAAGAAGTGAGAGTGTAAATTGTGTGTACGTGTGTGTGGGGGATGGGGGGGTGGTGGTGGTGGGGAGAGGGGGGACTAATTACTTTTCTTCCTCTCTTGAAGGAAATGCCTCTTCTTTGTCCAACAGGGAGATGGGGAGGGGTGGTTGATAGGGGGTCTCGTCCCGCCACTTCAATCTCAGCATCTCAGCACTTTTCTTTTCTTTGTGTCTTTCATTCACTTCTCTTTTCCTATCTGCTTTTTTACACACAATTATTATTTATTCCTCCTTTATTCCGTACTCTCCTGAGGACCTCAAAAGAAGCCGATGGAGAGGGGGGGCTCGGCTCAGTCTGTGAGGCTGATTACGGGCTCAGTTCTGGATTTAAAAAGTTGGCTTTGGAGAGGGTGTGCAGGAATGGTTTCACTTCAGAAATCAGTTGAATAATAGCTGGAGAAATGTGAGGTCTTGTAACAGCATTGGTAATATGACATAAAAAGCATGATTAGACCACATTTCATGGATCACTACAGGCACTGGAAAAACTGAGGGGAAATGTACAAGCCAGTACGACTCTTATGTAAGTCTGCCGTACCGCTCTGGGATCAGACTACGGAGAATGGAAGAAGTGGGCAGCATCCGTTTAAGATGATGCCAGATCAGATGTTTCCTTTGGATAATGACGAAACACTTTGACCATGACTTCCAGGCACTAGTGTACAACAAGTCATTAGCGTACTCATGTACTTTCAGGATACTTGTATTTGTGTGCTCTCCATTATTTACGTCTCTCTTTGTCTTTCCAAGAAAACCAGGCCAAGTCAGGTGGCTCACAGTCCAAATTTTATTTGCCAAATTAGATAGTGAATGCAGTCGCTTATATTTTGAAGCACTCTGCTTGTGGAACAATGCGGCTGTGTATGAGTTTTGGAGGGAGGAGAGCTATCCGAGCAATGAGAAAGACAGAGCCACTATTACGGGATATTAAGTCTTGGCTTTAATGATAGTGGTTAAAATGACGTGGACACAAAAAGCTTCCTGTGACATTATTGAGCATGTTACTCCCGTTGAAGTGACCTGCTTAGACTAGCTTTATTTCCATGTTGGTCCAAATTTTGGGCTGGTCTAGCTGGTTAAGCTTGTTAAAGGATAATTATACCCAAAAATAAAAATGTTGTCATCATTTACTCACCCTCATGTTGTTCCAAACCCAAATGACTTTCTTCATTGAAACTCTAGGGAGCATTCAAGTTTCAAAAGCACCATAAAAGTATCACAAAGGTAGTCTTCATGAATTGTGTGCTATATCCCAAGTTAGTAATTTAATAGCTTTGTGTGACAAACAGACTGGAATTTTGGCCGTTACTTATTGATAATCTTCTGCTGTGTCAGTTGCAAGTGAGTTAAACTGGAGAATCAGATCAGTCCAATTCATGAACAAATTATTGAAACTGGTTCAATGATTAATTGAAAAGATCTGTCTCAAAAGAATGATTCATTCGAATGAATCATTGAAAATGTCTGAACTGATAAAACAATTCATTCAAATCATTTATTGAGAAGATCTTGATCAAAAGAATGATTCATTCCAATAAATAATTCTGAGTAAAATCTTTTCAATGGAGCCCTGCACATGTGAATAAAAATTGAAATTGTGCTCAAAAATAAAGAATTCATTCCAGCTATTTTTGGCCTCAATTTAACTAAAATGAGTGATCAAATTAGTACAACATGGACACAATTGACCTAAAATGAAGGAATGAATTAGTAAGTTGTGGAGACTAATTCTTAATTTGTGACCATTTCCCCTGAAAGCCATGTGTGGGGCTATATACTTTTCAATGCATTACATATAATGTAACTAAGTAATGTAAGACTAATTTGTTCGATTCAATCATGCTAATCTCATTTTCCAGTTTTCACTGATGTTTTTTCTTCTTCACTGATGACCCGGACATTGATATTTATCTCATGAGCTCTCAATGAAAGCTAGAGTGGAAGTATTTTGGTCAACAGCAGCTTAAATTTCTCAAAAAAAAGCAGTTATGGATTGTAGGGATAACAACATGCCAGCATCCCATGCTGGAGACCGGCATCCAAGTCACAGCATATGATGGTGGCGTTTTCAGCAGGGATTCAATACTTTATAAAGGTGTGACTGTACACTCTCGTCTCAAAGCAAGAGCCTCTTTAAAGAATAACGGCTACAAAATTACCTCATGAAAAATGTTCAGACGCCCTTTTGTCATTCTTGAGTCTGTCAAATGTTGTCATTAGCCGTCATATTTACATATCACATTTACTAGCCACAAAAGGCACACTGGGGCATTAGCCAT